>NC_092871.1:36845672-36865617 GCF_032062135.1 Pyxicephalus adspersus
TTTTACAATGTATCTTTTTACAATGTATCTTTTTTTGTATCCTTTTATAATGTATCTTTTTACATCTGTTTGGAGGCTGTAGAAGCTCTACACAGTGCTGAAAAAAACCTGAGTTTTTCCTCTTATTGACTTTAATGGTGTTCGACTTTGACATTCGACCACCCAAATGTTTTGCTATATTTATTGCTTTATTGCTATATAGCGAATAGCTGCCGAATCGAATAGTGAGCTATTCGACCAACACTAGTTACAACAGTACACAAAGTCTCCATCTTCACTGAAATATGGTAGGAGTGTCACCTCTCTTGTCCTATAAACCATTATTTTAACTTACAGTCTCTGACAGTTCTATTCTATTAGCCTGGATGCTAAAAGTTTAGATGCGTGTTTTGACAGATTTAGGTCAAACAGCTGTAAGGTCCTGCTTGCTAAACTAAATACACGTTGAGATCTCCCTACTGCCTGCTACCTGGAACTGTGCCAGATGTCCACAGTGCTGTGAGAGGAAGGCTGGTCTGTGTGTGGAGGTAAGTACAAAAAAAATTCCCAGAATTTTCAAAAATCCGACACTCCTCAAGTCCAGAGGATGCCAGATTTTTGAATGTCAACCTGTTTAAAAAATGTGCAACTCCAATATGAGGGTACTTTTATGTTATACCACAAATATTTTTTCATCTTTTTCTTTTTTTAATCTTTTTCTTATCCATGTCTTAAAGGGCATCTTTCATTTTAGCAAAGTTATTCTTTAGGTAACCCACTCGATCCCTCTGGATTCATTGATTGTCCATGTTCATGTTGGCTAACCCTACAGTGGAGTACGAACTATGCATAAGAATAAATGAGTCCATTAGGAAGAAGACCTACCTGGCAAATGTTACTGGCGAAGAGTTTATCACAGTGAAAGAGTGAAGTGGGAGGTATTTAACCTCATAGGTTTCATTGAGGGGGTTTACTGAAAGGTGAAATTCATATGTCCTTTTGGACAGTATTAAGCACAAGAAATGATAATGGTTCAACATTTAAGCATTTTTTCCTTCTTGTAGTTGGCATTCATAAATGACAAAGAACCTGGGGTGAACTCATAATTTCACATGGAGGGCAAAACAGTAGTGTAGAAGCAGAAGCAGACCGCATATATAGCCAGAAAATTGGGTTTACCCCTTGCTATCCTCCTCAGTGGAAATTGCTCAAGGTATCACACTTGCTAGTGAATACCACTGGAACCACCTTGATGCAACTCATTTGGGCCACTTTATTTGGGATCCAGATACTGCAGCAACCAACACACCCCCCCCCCCCCCCCCAACAAGAGAAAACGCTACCTTTTTGTACATATGTGTCATCTTATGTGTCATCATAAATGTTCTGACTCTCCTTACATATCCCCTGATGAACCCATCTGGCGAAACGTGTCTGGATTGAGATTTGTGAGTTTTATGTACCTTTGTTGCAACACTTAATCAGATGATTCTATACTAGAAAGCAAGGCATATCCCTATCAAGGGACACCTTTACAGTCCAACTGTGACTTTACCATGTTTGCTTTTCTCACACTGATGTAATGAAATATGTGTCAAACCATGTTGTACTTTTTTGAAAAATACATCTTAATTTGCTGCCAAAAAAACCTGTCTATTTTTTACTTGATTCATACCTTGACTAATTACAGGGTTGGCCAGTATATTTCTGATTATCATAGATAGGGTCCCCTCTTTCGTTCCTTGCTGATGTGGTTGGCAACTGACCTTGACCCTTATCCTCAGTTCTTTCTAATATATATTTGTAGATGGATGATTTACCCATATCATTAATTGTTGGTATGTACTTCTCAATATTATCATTGTTACTCATTAGTAGTGTTGATCGAATATCTCACTATTCGATTCGACAGCTCTCGATTGACTAGTGAGATATTGTTCGGGTGATTGAATGCCGAATTCAAACACCATTGAAGTCAATGGTAGGAGAACTCAAGTTATTTTTAGGGACTGTTAAGATTGCTCTTGCAGCCCTTTACTAGTTGTATGTGTTCTTGGATAGAGTTTCTCTTTCCAAGAACGCAGGGAGTCCTTTGTTCTTGGATAGAGAAACTCTATCATACTACAGGGCTGCAGCAGCGATCCTGATTGCTGTTGCTGCACTGTACTAGTAGTATGTGTTCTTGGATAGAATTTCTCTATCCAAGAACACAGGACACTGGTTGTGATGAATGGGGAAACGTGTCCCCATTCAACCTTTAGTGCCTGAGATTGCCTGCAGTCACAGCTGTGACCACAAAGTTTCCACGGTCATGTGACCATGGGAACTGAACTGCAGATGAACTCTGCCATTCCACTACCATCCCCGGGGCACTACAGGTTAATTAAGAAAAATGTAACAAATGTATCATAATATTTCTGTGCTGGAAAGTGTGTTACAGAGTAAGAGATATCATGTCATTGTAGGATAAACTGTAAAAAAAATGAGTTAAATAAACACAAACAATAAACTAATTTAACATTAATTTTTATTTTATTTCTTAACACATTTTTTTTATCGGGTCGGGTCAAGCCAAATTCGAACAGCCATTCTCGGGTTGAATATAAGGACAACCCGAATTCAAACACCGACACTACTCATTAGTGCATATCTTCATATATTTATTATAAAGCTGCTTTAAAGTTCTCTATACATTCCCTGGTGAAGACTAATGGCGAAACGTGTCGGGTTAAAGACATGTCACAGCCTTACCACGTCTTGTTAGTCAGGCAACAGATTAATTAGTAATCAAAGACAAATTCCCTGGCATTTCATCTTCCAGGGTTGCCTGACATATATACTTTTTTGTTCTGTATGTTTGTTTTATTGCAATGTATATTGATCTTCTTCTGCTCTTACCAGCAGGCTAGTATTTACACTACCTTGATTATATGTATGTCACAGAATACATTTTGATTTATATTTGCCAAAAAAAACCCCAGTCTTTCTCATTTTTCAATAATTTACTTGATTACTATTGGGGTTGGCGCATACATTATAGAAGGGATTAGAAATGATTGATAGGTGTCTCAAAAGAGAGATTCCCCAAGAACATCATCACAACTTCTTTATACTGTCACTTAAATTCATCCTGGAAAGGAACATCTTTACCTTTGGTGACACCCTATACCTGTAGGTCCAAGAAGTTGCGATGTAGATGAAAGATGCCCCCACGTATGTAAATGTTTACCTCGGAGAATGGCAAAAGACTATCTCTGAAACATGCACAAGTTTCAAAAAACATCTTATACTTTGGGGCAGATACATCGACAATGTTCTAATCTTGTGGTCAGGCCCTCAAAACACGCTGGAGGAATTCTTCCAAGTACTACAATGCAACAATTTCAATTTGAAATTTACCATGGAATGGAGTACTACCAAACTACCTTTTATAGACCTCCCTCTAATTAATAATGAGGACAACATCTCAAGCACACTATACAGGAAAGCTACGGCTGGGAATACTATTTTACACACTACCAGCAACCACCCTGTGTCTCTGAAAAATAGTATTCCCTACAGCCAATATTTGAGGCTACACAGGAACTGGTCATTAGAGAAATCTACAAGCAACTTCAAAACCAGGTTTAAATGATGTACTCACTTTTAAACCATTTCACTTGCAATAACATACAGGGACTACTCTCTACCCTCCTTATCCTCTTTTCTTTCCCCTCAGACCCCTCCTCCTTTCCCCCTTCCCTTTCAACCCTATATATTGTAACAGCAACAACAGTTCTGTAATTGGGATGCATGCACCTCTATGAATAATTACCCTGTGTACTTAGGGTACACCCCTGTATATATTCTTAATACCAGTATATATGTGTATAATTTTTTTTCAATCATTTGTTTCAACTTGTTTATTGCTCAGACCCATATATGTAATTAGGGTTACACTGTTAAACAAATCTTGTCTGTTTTACATACAAATTGTTTATCATCTATTTATATGTTTTTGTTATATGTACCATGTTCAGCAAGGATGGTTAACAACATCTGATCTATGCAGCGATGGTTTGGCAAAGTTACCCTTGTTAAACCAAGGTATATACTGTGGATTGTCAAGTCGCCTATATCATTGGGGCCACTCCATTAACAGAGATGGTTCTTGCATGGTGGGTAAAGCAGATGTGGCTTCAGTACACGTCTCTGCGCACGCACAGTGACGTCATCGTCAAAGCGTGTGGTGGGAGGAAGACACTGGCACGCAGATCAGGAACTAATTTGACTTTATATGGAAGCGTGGGTTTAAATGTAATTACTTTTTTTATTTTGTCATTTAAATTTAGTGGTGTCTGTGTGGTCTCCATAATTTAATGTGACCTTTTAGCAAATGGGATTAATATTACTCCTTTACAATCTCCTACGACCTACAATTTAAAAAGTCAGTTATGCTTGTTTTTAAGCAGTTCCCTTCTATGAATTGTTTGAAAGGCTAAAAAAAGCACATTTGGCTTATTAAACTCAGTTGTTTTACATGAATAGTTGTGCGCCAAACCTCAGGAGTGTGCTGCACTTTGTTGTGCGCCAAGGCAGAACCGCTATGTGCGCGTAAACTATCAGCGTGTTCTAAGAGTTGAAAAATGCTCTGGCCAATTTTCCAGAGAAGGATCCTCATTCAGGTAAGTTTTTCTTTTTATGTGTATATTGTTTGTTTTGCTTCATGTGCACTAATGTATGTACATACAAATATGCAGAGGATTTTTGGGCATATTACTTACAATGCTTGACATTGAAAAGAATGCCTATTTCTTCCTATGATTTCTGATTTCATGGGCTTGGCCACAAGCAACATTCATGGAGGATATTGCCTTTCTTTAAAAGAAGCAATCCACATTTATGTGCTTCCACTACCAAGCTGAGGTGATTAAGCCAATACACAGTGGGCCAAGGTCTAAAATGCCATTTAAACCTGCATAAACACCCTGAAAGGCTGGAAAAGCTAAAAAAATATGTTTGGCACAAATGGGATTTGTCCCTGAAAGTTTTAGATACTAGTACTATTTGTTTTATCTAAACACCTAAATAATGCATGCAATCCAGTATTTATTAAGCCAAATTAAGTTGAGCAACAACAGAACATCTGTTCATTTTTAAGAGTGCTTGACTCTGCTTGTGAGCTTGGCAGTCAATGTGCTTTGATGTTGTGTTTGGCAACCTGGACCTCCTTCCATTACCATCAGGTGTGTTAGAATGAGTATGCAACTCAGCTGGACAACTAATTGGCAACCTGTTTGGACAGCAAGTGGAAGTGTGTTTGTATACAATAGTGCTAAGATCAGGCAGCACAGCACAATGAAAACAACCCTTTAATACCACTACAAATAAACAGAGGAGTTGTGTGGCAGCAAATAAATATGGGTGCATATGTCAGACTAATAAAAAAAAAAAAACAAAGAAATAAAAACCATTACAATTTATTCATAAAATGAATATGTACATAATACATACAAATACCAATATGTGACAATGTGACTTGGAAAATGGGACGAATGCAACTAGGGTGTTCAAGTAGTAGTTTGGAGTGGAAACCACGCAGACATTTGTACTCAATATTTGTGGATAAAAAATGACAAAACATTGCTGAAGAATGCTAAACAACAGAAACCGTAATTTCAAACCAGGAACAAAAACATTGCAGCTAAAGATAAAAACCAACATTAATGAGGATTACAAAGTCACATCAATGCATACCATCCAAGCAAACTTACTTGATTAATCAACCCCCCCTTCCCACACACACACACAAACCAGTCCAGTTAAAATAGTAATAATGAAAATGCCTATGTATTTTTATACATTTAAGGTTTAGTCTACATGGACTGTTTCCCCAGCGTTTAACCTAAGGCTTTTAAAGCCCATGTTTGAAGTCCCCATGCATTCCAATGTGCTAATCTCTTTTTTCCTTCAGGCATGTTTTTGAGCTTTATCCTAAACGTTGCTTGCAACGTTTAAAAAATTTAAACGCTGGTAAATTGCGGGAAATCGCAGGAAAACGCAGGAAAACGTGTCCACTGATTTTAATAGGAGCGTTTTTCTGCGTTTATGCATGCTAGAAATTGTCAATAAAAAAGCTTCCATTGATTTCAATGGAGGCTTTTACAAACGTTTTAACAATGGTCTGTGTCCTGTGTCACTATTCCATGTGTCATGCATGATTTATTATATGTTCTACGCTGTTAAAAATTAACACCTATGCCTGGCACGTGTGAAGATTGTCTGCCATTGTGTTTGCTTTTGGTGCTTTTCACACCTGCAAATGATGTAATTCATTATCACTTGTGTGTAGACATTGCCCCTGATTCATCAATTGTGCTTCACTTTGCACTCTTTTCACTCTATTCTGTGTATACTGTTACATTTGTCACTGTACTATTGCATGATCACATTATCACATGTATGCAGGGATGTATGCACTTCCTGTACTTGTAGAAATCACTTCTACAAAGTGCTAAACCGCTTGTATAATCGTGGTAAAACGCGCAAAAAACGCGGGAAAACGCGACATAGACGTTTTCCAGCATTTAAAAAAAGTGCTTAAAAACGCTTATAAACGCAGTAGGAATGTTTACATGCCTTTTTACAAAACATCCGTGTAGACCCAGCCTAAATGTATTTTGACATACACACACAAGTTAAATCACTAAATGTTCCTTCATAGATGTAATATATATTTGGCAACAATCCTCTTTTTCAAATAGTTGATTTCTATGAAGCCAAACTACAACAAAGTTTTAATCAGATTACAAATGCTTGGTGACATTTTTTTGACATTCATACTATTGTATGATGACATATTATAAAGTGCTAATTAGTATATATACAGCTTGATCTAAATTAGTCTGCAGTTTTGCAAGCAAACAAAAAAGTATGAAAACAGTGCAACAAATGTAACAATAAATTAATCAATTTTGTGAATGAGTACAATGTACCATAAAAATGAAGCACTTACCCAAAAGAAGATGAAGCAATAAAGATTCAAATTGACCTGTAATGGACTGTAGATGCGCACAGAACAGGGAGCAGGTGTGCGCTAATAAATTGCTTTGACCTCACCATTGACAGAGCTTAACAGATCATTCTGAATCACGCAGCTGCAAACTAATCACCTTAATTGACATATTCTGGACCCCTATTGCTTATTTAACAAAACAGGAATCTGGCTGGAAAGTGAAGGCGAGTGTACTAGCACTCAGGTCAGACTCCGACTCATGGAAATACGCCTTGTATATCGGCGCGTATATATGCGCAGCGAGCTTACGTGCGCTTGCTTGATAATTTAGGGCTATTAATTCACGGGCTGCAATTCATCCAGTTTGCTGGAGACATAAGAGTTTGCTGAACTCCTCTGTTAGTCGGTCTATGCTTCAGTACTAAGCAGGTGCATGGTGCCAAAAAAAGTTTTGCTAATCTAAAAATCATTTGCTTGTTGATGGGTACAGGGCTGTTCTTAACCACTATGTGCTAACCAACATACCTCTCACCTTGATGCACTGGTTAAAATAACTTTTGCAGCACGATGAATTATATGATCTCAAATTTGGAGGGTTTTTTGCATCATCTGACTCTGGAAAAGTGGATAATGGGCCTGGAAAAGGATAAGGCTGTAAATAAGTGTAATGCTGTATATTTGCATTTTTTTATTTGGGATCTAGGCCCAGGAGTATCCTGGGAGGAATAGGTGGGCCAGGCACTCCATTTCTTTTTCAGGTCAGTGATTGTCATTGGCTCTTTAGCAGGTGTTGCTCAGGCAGAAAGGCTGTGTGGAGCCTGTGAACTGGGAGATGGTCTCCCAAAGTTGAGGACTGGTAGACAACAGCCAGGAGGCTAAAATTTGTGTTTTTATTGTCATGTGGTAATTACTTTGATCCCCTGTGAGGGAAAATCCTGGATTTTGCTTATTTTGTTTTGTATTTTTGAGAATAAAAACTGAAACTGGAACAAAAGTCTCAAATACCTCTCTGCAGCAAGTGCGTTTGATGCAAATCTCACATGCTTTATAAATCCTTTCCTGTTAACCCCCCTAGCACTAATCCCGAGTGTGACTCGGGGTGGATTTTACCTGCAAAAAGAGGTAAATCCGAGTCAAACTCGTGGTCGTTTTTAACTAAAAAAAAAAAAAAAAACATTTAACTTGCTCCATCACTGTCCCTTGGCATCCTGCTGGTCCCCGCAGGTCCTGGGGACACCTCCTGCTCCTCCGATCTCCAGCCGCGAAGTGCAGAGACGCGATCTACGGGGTCTCCCGGTAACGTCGGTACATGCGTCGGTGCAGGTGGGAGGATTGGCGGGAAATTCAAAATAATTTTGTATTGGATTCAATACAAAATAGCTGTATTGCCTTGAAAACAATGAAATATTTATATAATATATATATAATATTATTATATATATAAATTATATATGCTACTATATGAATCCCACAAAAAGTAAATGGAGGTGAAAGGGAACTTGTGGACTTAAAACATTTGACATTCGTGTATTTTAAACAAAAGTAACTTTGTAAGCTCAAGCTTCTAAAGCAGTAAAGTCTTGTTTTTTTTGTTTATTTTTAACATTCTAGGTTTGTAAAGCTTGTATTCTCACATTTCCAAGAAGATGCACATTTTGGTAAAAACAGACCTTTAAGAAAAATGCCAGGCCCCTTTCCCTGCAAAATTGCTGCATATGTAGTAATTAGGTAAAATGCACCTGTAAAAAAATAACACTACATTTTTACTTTCCTTACTTATTTGTATCAGGTAAGATAAAAAGGAAAGGAACTGATCTTGTAAATGCTGCTTTAGGGCCTTAAAATACTTAAGTACAGTTCTGCTAGCAACATACCGCTACAAGAATTTTGAAAAATACCTCTGGCAATCAAATCCAATACACAAAGATCAATTCTAGTCAATTAATAATCTTGCAATGTCTGGTTAAATGATGTAATGATTACATTTTGCAATACACTTGATTTATTCCTTCCTATTTTTACAGATATGAATATAATGCCAAGTTCATGCAAAAATTTACTGGTAAATTCTAATCATGGAAATACTGTCAGAACAAGTGCCTTAACCTCACTTAGATTGAAGGATTTCTTAGAAATGAAACATTTTAAAGTTTTCTCTTGCAGCACTGAGAATATTTTTACTCTAGCATTTCTCTGAAACTGCTATTCCCCAGGAGCTCACATCAGAGAACAAGCTGAAAGGAAGTACATGTGTTTTTAGGCACATGTCTAGAAAATCACCAGGGTTTCTTTTGCCAGACCAGTACCTTTCAGTGCACAAAATCTTGCAAATTATTCCTTCCCTCTGATAATTTCACGTAAAGCTGTACATGTTATCTTTTAGCTCTAGCGATTGCATTCAGTATCATGAAATGTGAGCGCTCCACAAGACAAAACAAATCAAATACATACAAAACAAATTTATAGAGGTTGCATGTACACTTTAAAAGAAAATCTTTAAATACAAATAGTAAGCAGTAGTCATTTTGCAAATGTCAAGACCCTACTTGTTCCCTCCTCTTGGCTCCAGGGCCTACTTTTTAGTCATGATGGTTTTAGCATATTTTAGAAGTGGAAGAATTTCATATTGAAATGTGAAGTGTGACATGCTTACCTGTATTTTAATATGCAGTATATTAAAATATATACATTTCTTTTTCAGGTAAAGAAGGATTAGACCTTCTATCAAGTTCTAATATATATATATATATATATATATATATTTATATATTCATGTAAAGTGAAGAACTTTCTAAATTGGGAGTTCCTAAAAGATATGTTGAAAAAAACATTTTTTTTTATTATAATAAAAATTTAATTAAAATATTTGATTTATAAATAAAAATTGCATAATCAGCCTCTTGCTGAGTCTTTTGTAACTTTCGCAGTTCCACAGGAAAAGGACTTATCAGTAGGAAAAGTACATTGTTGTATGTCAAGAAAACATATGCTTCTAATGCAATGTTATCTCTTTTATCCTAACTCAAGAGTACTGAACCCTTCGTAAAAATATTACAAAAATAAATTCAGTGTTACCATTACCTGCTTTTAAGCATCATCTAGGTTTTTGCTGGTCAGCATATGTACTCTTTTTAACCTGAGGTATTAAAAGGCACTTATACAAAAAAGGCAATTTTTTAAGCTGTATTCAGAATAGGAATTAATTACTTAAAAAACACTGCAATTCTTGGCAAAAAATCAACATAAACACAGAATATTCTGGCATTACTGCAAATGTTGTAAAGAAGAATGTCAAATAGACAGTGCCCCTGATTCATCAAGCAGAATCGCATGATCGCTCGCGCATTTGTATTCGCGATCCGAAATCATACGCCGTCGCGCTATTCAGCAACTGAAAAAGCTTGCGGCCGGAGCCGCGCATCTCCGGCAGCTTTACACTGGCGAGGTTGCATTAAAAGTCACTGTTCCCCTAAAAAATCATTCTTTCTAATGGGAATCCGGCTGGCAGTGAGGAGGCGAGTGTACGCGCACACTCGAGTCCGGACCGCGGTAAACCGCGATCGCTGGCCGCGCGTACTTTTGCGCTTCCAGCGAGCGCAGATTTTATTGATGAATTGGGGCATTGACTCAACCTTTACTATGGCATTCTTAGAGTTATTTAGAAAACTGTTTGTTTCATAGCCTATTAGTATTATAAAAATTATTCACTCTTTAGGACTAAAATCTCAAGAATTAAATTAAAAATGGCAATATATGTTCAGTATAGTCAAATATTTGGTTATTCATTATTCATTAACATAAATTTTATTGTGAGGTATTCTAAATCTATATTTTTACTTAGTTAACCTCCTAATATTGACATTAGATATTTCTTAACATGCATAAGAATGCAATAGTTATTGAAACATGCAATAGTTAACATTTTAGAATAATGTTTTTTTTCTTTTGGTTAGAGTGCTAGGGACACATTCACATTTCAAATTAAAAAGTTTTAAATAAAGGGAAGAGAATTTACCCCCAGCTGGGAAAACATGGCTTAGTAGGAGTTTTACATCTGGCTTCATTGATCCACAGATTATCTCACATTGGAGACTGAACTCCCTTCGGGAACTGCAGGGAGGGAAAGCTAATGTGAGAAAGTACGTAGATTTTCTTCATTTGACTGCAGGGTTATGTAAATCAAATCTGGCAAGTTAGAGGCAGGGGACATGTTTTCTTCTTTTTATTTCCTTACCCGACTTTTGTTTTCATGTCAATATTCAGAATCTATAATAAATTGCAGGGATGTAGAACAGTGGTGCTCATACAGCATTTGCAATAATATTTTCATCATGGGACCTAATATTCAGTTATTGTCTATCTATTATACAGGTATAGTTAGATTATGTTTATTGTTTAAAAATTAACACAATACATTATTGTGTACATAGATTTTACTTAACCTTGGTTAGATAATTGCATGGATTAACAGGAATCTATAGTGTTATAGTATACATTTCAAATGTATTTAAGTCAAATATTGTATATAACTACAGCATAGTCATACTTTGTATTTAGCTAGTGGTAAATACCAGACAATAAGGCCACCCAAGTACCAGGTCTGTTTACTGCTATGCTGTAAACAGTCACCAGGATATGAGATTGAACACATAAAGCTTAAGGAGTCATGCAAGATGGTATCAAGGTAAACCTTAGTCTTAGTTGTTCAATAAATGCTAGCAGGTAGTTTCTTTTTTATTGCAGTAGGCACTTCGTTTGTCTCATTTGCAGTATAAGTTTATTCAGATGAAAGACTTAGGCTTGCATGGGCAGCTGCTCATTCTTGGCATGCTCTTGGTGCTGGTTTGAATAAACTACATTGTGCATATGGGAGAAATACATCGGTCATCCCAGGCTGGATATTTAAGATGGAAAGAGATGCTAAACCAGGAAGACTGGGCAAGGTGGAAACACTTCTGATGAGAGACACTGAGTCTGATTCATCAAGCCAAATCGGAAGCTCACTCGTGTGCACGTATTTACGATTCAGAATCGGAGCTCCCAAACCTATTTATTAACCAAATTTCAGCTGTCGAGAATACGCTGGCGTATTCTCCCAGCAATTATGAACTGAAATGATCGCACGTTTCGAGACGTGCATCTCTGGCAGCTTGACACTGATGAGCTTACATAAAAGTCACTGTTTCCCAAAAAAATCATTCTTTGCAAATGGCACACATCTTTCACTTAGTCCTAAATAAAAAAGTCTTTTTTCTGTTGCTGGCAAGGCTATTTTATGGGGCGGCCAAGGGAACATGCCGGATTTTACACGGTCTCTGAGTAGAGGCAGAGAGGGACATTCTGGTCCAAAAATTAGCCGCCAGGTTTCACTGCTCCGTTACAAGCCATACACAGGCTTGAGAGTACAGGCAGAGGTCTCTGAGGGGGGTCTTTCAGTCTAAAAATTAGCCAGCTACACAGCTCTGTTATAAGTTACAAGTAACAGGTGGCAACAGCAGGAGGAGGAGGCGGTGGGCCCTGAGACGGATCGTGGACAGCATTGGTAACTGGCATTCAGAGCTGGATACTGGGCAGGCGGCATCAGTTACAGCGTAAGAAGGAGGAAGGATGGCATTAGAGGTTGAGGCCATCACCTATATGGACAGTGTCGAAGCTGTAGCTATTGGAGACATGAATGAATGAACGAGATTCCAATCTCGGTAGGGACAGATTGGAATCCTGTTCATTCATTCATGTCTCCAATAGCTACAGCTTTGACACTGTCCATATAGGTGATGGCCTCAACTTCTAATGCCCTCCTTGCTCCATCTCAGGGCCCACCGCCTTCTCTTCATGCTGTTACTGCTGCCCCCTGCCCAGTACCCAGCTCTAGAAGCCAGTTACCAATGCTGTCCACGCTCCGTCTCAGAGCCCACCGCCTCCTCTTCCTGCTGTTCCTGCTGCACGGCCCAGGCTTAATCAATATGAGCCATCAGGATGCAGGTATACTTCCTATGAGCCAGCTGATACGAGTGGGTGGCATCTTGAACCCTGGAGTGCAGCTTGAAGTGTAAGTGGAAGCGCATGTCAATCACATCCAATTGGTGCAAATCTGCCAGTGTGGCGCTGTAGAAATTCCTTTCTATGATGTCCCTGCGCACATTAGGAATTGGGTACTTCAGCACTTCACCAGCTTTGAATCCAACAGACATGGACATGTTGCATATCACCAGACATTTGGGGCTCAGCACCTCGGTGAGCTGAAAAAACAGGTGGTCCAGGTTGGTTTTGTACATTTGCAGTGATTGCTCCTGATACCTGATAGCATCCTATATACACGAGTTGATGATGACAATGTCGGGCTGAGGTTCATGTTGGAAGTTGGCCAGCAAGCTCTCTATGTACTCCGAAGAAACACAGGTCAGGAAATAAAGCCATACAAGTTGGTGGTCAGTTCTGTAATGACGCACTTGGCGGTAAATTATGGCATTGTGCATTTCACCCAGAGATCCCCCAACATGTCGTTTGCAAATGACATGTCACCCTTCCCTTTCAGCTGCTTCTCAGTCTGAAAGTCATCATTTTGCAGTATTTTTTGTCAAGATCCTTGTTGGCGGATCTTTGAATGGAGTCTCCAAGGACGGCCACATACTTGTTGTGGAGAAGTCTCCGGACGTCTGCTGAGCTCAATAACTTCATGGCTCAATGTGGTCATCCAGGTCCTCTCGGTCCCCATTAAATATACCGGTGTTTCCCATCTCATCCTCCCAACATATACAGAAGGACTGCTGTACCACGTCCCGGTTCTGGGGTAACATACATAGAAATTCAGTCCGATAAAGTGTGGTACCGATGGATGAAGCAGAAGATTTGTCCTTCTACATTCAATCACAAATTTCAGATTACACACTTCGGGGTGTCACTAAAGATGCACTACACTCAGCTCTAGATGCCAGTTACTAATGCCTTCCACACTCCATCTCAGGACCTGCTATCGAATGAAAGCACATGAAAGGAAATGGGGCTTGGCGGAATCAGTGGGGAAAGAAAATCCTGTTGAGCTTGAGTCTAGCCTGGTATCTAGAGCTGGGTACTGGACAGTGGGCAGGCAGCAGCAGTAATAGCAGGAAGAGTAGGCGGTGGGCCCTGAGTAGTGTGGATGGCATTGTTAACTGGAATATAGAGATGGGTACTGGGAGAAGGAGGCGGTGGGCCCTGAAATGCAGCAAGGACGGCATTATTGTTTGAGGCCATCACCGATATGGACAGTGTAGAAGCTTTAGCTACTGGAAACATTGCTGTGTAGGGGACTGCCTTTTCTTATCTGCTAGCTGTAACTTTCTAAAATGTGGAATTGACAGCCTTGTTAACTGGGATCTAAATCTGGGTACTGGGTACTGGGCAGGTGACAGCAGTAACAGCAGGAAGAAGAGATGGTGGGCTCTAGAACAAAGTGTGGACGGTATTAGTAACTGTCATGTAGAGTAGGGTACTGGGCAGGGGGCAGCATCAGTGAAAGCCGGAGGAGGAGGCGGTGGGCCCTGAGAACTGTGGATGGTATTGTTTACTGGCATCTAGAGCTGGGAAATGTGAGGAGGAGGCTTAGGCCCTGAGACGGAGCAAGGACAGCATTAGTGGTTGAGGCCATCACCTATATGGACAGTGTAGAAGCTGTAGCTATTGGAGACATGAATAGATGAGCGAGATTCCAATCTGTCCCTACCTGCTACTATGTAGCGAAACCACATGAAAGGGATTGAGCTTGGAAGAATCAGCGGGGATAGAAGACCCTGTTGAGCAGGAGTCTAGTCTGGATATAGAGCTGGGTACAGGGAGGAGGAGGCGGTGGGCCCTGAGATGGAGCAAGGACGTCATTATTGGTTGAGGCCATCACCTAATATGGACAGTGCAGAAGCTGTAGCTATTGGAGACATGAATGGATGAGCGAGATTCCAATCTGTCCCTACCTGCTACTATGTAGCGTAACCACATGAAAGGGATTGGGCCTGGAGGAATCAGCGGGGAAAGAAGATCCTGTTGAGCTTGAGTCTAGTCTGGCATCTAGAGCTGGGTACTGGGAGAAGGAGGCAGTGGGCCCTGAGACAGAGCAAGGAGGCCATTGGAAGTTAAGGCAATCACCTATATGGACTGTGTAGGAGCTGGAGCTACTGGAGACATGAATGGATGAGGGAGATTCCAATCTGTCCCTACCTACTATGTAGCGAAACCACATGAAAGGGATTGGCCTTGGCGGAATCAGCGAGAAAGAAGACCCTGTTGAGCTGGAGTCTAGTCTGGCATCTAGAGCTGGGTACTGGGAGGATGAGGCTGTGGGCCCCGAGACGGAGCACGGAGGGCATTAGAAGTTAAGGCCATCACCTATATGGACAGCGTAGAAGCTGTAGCTATTGGAAACATGAATAGATGAGTGAGATTCCAATCTGTCCCTACCTGCTACTATGTAGCGAAACCACATGAAAGGGTTTGGGCTTGGAGGAATCAGTGGGGAAAGAAGACCCTGTTGAACTGGAGTCTAGTCTGGCATCTAGAGCTGGGTACTGGGAAGAGGAGGCGGTGGGCCCTAAGACGGAGCAAGGAGGGCATTAGTTGAGGACATCATCTATATGGACAGTGTACAAGCTGTAGCTAGTGGAGACATTGCTTTGTAGGGCACTGACTTTTCCTATCTGCTAGCTGTAACTTTCTAAAATGCAGCATGGACAGCCTTGTTAACTGACATCTACAGCTGGGTACTGGGTACTGGGCAGGCGGCAGCAGTAACAGCAGGAGGAAGAGGTGGTGGGCTCTGGAACAAAGTGTGGACGACATTAGTATCTGGCATCTACAGTCGGGTACTGGGCAGGCGGCAGCAGTAACAGCAGGAGGAAGAGGTGGTGGGCTCTGGAACAAAGTGTGGACGACATTAGTATCTGGCATCTAGAGTTTGGTACTGGGCAGGTGACAGCATCATTTACAGCTGGAAGAGGAGGCGGTGGGCTCTGAGACGGAGTGTGGACAGCATTAGTAACTGGCATCTAGAGTTGGGTACTGAGCAGCAGCAGTAACAGCATGAGGAGGAGGCATTTAGCACTGAGATGGAGTGTGGACGACACTAGTAATTGGCATCTAGAGTTGGGTACTAGGCAGGTGGCAGCAGTAACAGCCTGATTCGAAGGCATGGGCCCTGAGACAAATTGTGGATGGCATTAGTATCTGACATCTACAGTCGGGTACTGGGCAGGTGGCAGCATCATTTAAAGCAGGAGGAAGAGGTGGTGGGCTCTGAGACGGAGTGTGGAAGACTTTAGTGTCTGGCATCTAAAGTCAGGTACTGGGCAGGCGGCAGCATTATTTACAGCAGGAGGAGGAGGCGGTGGGCTCTGAGACGGAGAGTGGACGTCATAAATGTTTGGCATCTAAAGTCAGGTACTGGGCAGGCAGCAGCATCATTACAGCAGGAGGAGGAGGTGGTGGGCTCTGAGACAAAGTGTGGACTGCATTCCTATCTGGCATCTACAGTCAGGTACTGGGGGCAGGTGGCACCATCATTTACAGCAAGAGGAGAAGGAGGCGGTGGGCTATGGGAAGGAGTATGGACGGCATTGTTGTCCAGCATCTACAGTCGGGTACTGGGCAGGTGGCAGCATCATTTACAGCAGGAGGAGGAGGCGGTGGGCTCTGAGAAGGAGTGTGGACCACATTAGTGTCTGGCATCTACAGTCAGGTACTGGGGGCAGGTGGCATCATCATTTACAGCAAGAGGAGGAGGAGGCGGTGGGCTCTGAGATGGAGTGTGTACAGCATTAGTGTCTGTCATCTACACTCGGGTACTGGGCAGGTGGCAGTATCATTTACGGCAAGAGGAGGAGGAGGTGGTGGGCTCTGAGATGAAGTGTGGACTGCATTCGTATATGGCATCTACAGTAGGGTACTGGGGGCATGTCGCAGCATCATTTATAGCAAAAGGAGGAGGAGGAGGAGGTGGTGGGCTCTGAGACGGAGTGTGGACGGCATTAGTGTCTGTCATCTACAGTCGGGTACTGGGCAGGTGGCAGCATCATTTACAGCAAGAGGAGGAGGCGGTGGGCTCTGAGACGGAGTGTGGATGGCAATAGTATCTGGAATTTAAAGTCAGGTACTGGGCAGGTGGCAGCATCATTTACAGCAGGAGGAAGAAGAGGTGGTGGGCTCTGAGACATAGCGTGCACGGCATTAGTGTCTGGCATCTACAGTCGGGTACTGGGCAGGTGGCAGCATCATTTTCAGCAGGAGGAGGAGGCAGTGGGCTCTGAGACGGAGTGTGGACAGCATTAGTGTCTGGCATTAACAGTCGGGTACTGGGCAGGTGGCAGCATTATTTACAGAAAGAGGAGGATGAGGTGATGGGCTCTGAGACAAAGTGAGGACTGCATTCGTATCTAGCATCTACAGTCGGGTACTGGGGGCAGGTGGCAGCATCATTTACAGCAAGAGGAGGAGGAGGCGGTGGGCTATGATACAGAGTGTGGACGGCATTAGTGTCTGGCATCTACAGTCAGGTACTGGGCAGGTGGCAGTATCATTTACAGCAGGAGGAGGAGGCGGTAGGCTCTGAGACGGAGTGTGGACGGCATTAGTGTCTGGCATTTAACGTCAGGTACTGGGCAGGTGGCAGCATCATTTTCAGCAGGAGGAGGTGCTGGGCTCTGAGACAAAGTGTGGACTGCATTAGTATCTTGCATCTAGAGTTGAGTACTGGGAAGGCGGCAGCAGTAACAGGCAGTAGGAGGCGGTGGGCCCTATTACGGAGCGTGGACCGCATTGGAGGTTGAGGCCATACCCTCTATGAACAGTGTAGAAGCTGTAGCTAATTGAGACATGAATGGATTAACGAAAATCACACTTTCTATACCTACTATCTAGTGAAACCACATAATAGGGAACGGACTTGGTGAAATAGCGGGGAAATACATACATTTTTTATCATTTGTGGATATGTAGCAAGTTCTATCACAGTTAAATATATATATTTGTTTCACATAAATACATACATTTTTATGGGTTTTGGGATACATACCAAGTGCTATCAGAATAAAATATCTGTAGTTTTTGGAGAAAAATATATGATTTTTTTTGGCCTTTTGGATAGATACCAACTACCAAGTGCTATCAGAATTAAATATCTGTATTGTTTGTAGAATAATACATCAGTTTTTATGGCTTTAGGGATTTATAGCAAAGTGGGGTCAGAACTAAAGATCTGTCTTTTCTGTAGAGAAATATAGAATTTTTTTATGGTCTTTTGGATCGATACAAAGTGCTATCAGAATTAAATATCTAGATTTCTGGTAGAGAAAAATAGAAATTACTATGGCTTTGGAGATATATAGCAAAGTGGGATCGGAATGAAATATCTCTATTTTTTTGGAGAGAAAACTGAATTTTTTATGGGTTTTAGGATGGATACCAAGTGCTATCATATTAAAATATATGTACTTTTTTACAGAAATACAGACATTTTTAGTTTTTTTTTGTGATAGATTGCAAGAGGTATCCTAAATTATACCTCTTGTAATATATCACAAAAGACAGAAAAATTGCAATATTTATCCATAAAAAATACAGATTTTTAATTATTATAGCACTGAGTATCTATCCAAAAACCCATAAAATTTTCTTTATTTCTGTAAAAAAAAATACAGATATTGAATTCTAATCCCACTTGGTATCTATCTAAATAGCAATAAAAAATGTATTTCTCTCTAAAAATAATGATACTTAATTATGAGTCATAATTAAATATCTGTATTTTTTGGAGAGAAATACATACATTTTTACGTCTTAGATAGCAAGTTGTAGAAAATTTATAGAAAAATAGAATTTTTTAAAGAAATACAGAAATTTTTATGGATTTTTTTAGAGATAGCAAGCAGTATCAGAATGAAATATCTGTATTTTTTTTACAGAAATACATACATTTTTCTGTTTATTAAAAAAAATACAGATGGGGGGCATGTCTGGCCGGCTGCAAGATGGCCGCTTGATCTTCTTGCTCTACATCCGTGGGAGCTATTAGCGACTATCTCAGCGTCTTAATCTCTGCATTACTGGATTAGACTATCAACCCTGATTGCAATTTAACCCCTGTGTCCGGAGAGGATGACTAAAAGGAAAAAAACGAAACAGGAGCAGCGGAAACTCACCAGTTTCTTTAAAGCGCATGACGCGACAGACTCTCAAGATGGCGTGGGATCGCGGCCTACTTACTCCCTCAGCTGTCCCGGTCTCTCCGTCTTCTCCATCCTCAGAGGACGCGGGATCTCCTGACGTGGACTGCCTACACCCAGCTTCTGGTGAGTCGCCCGATTCTGCTAAAATCTTACAGAGCAATTCTGATATTCAAACAGGAGAATCACCAGTGCCCCATACTCAGAAGGAGGATGGAATAGCTAGGCCTATAGGGATTCCTAATTGTACTATTGAAGACTTCCCTGTACAACATAAAGAGCTCTCACTTTTCACTATGAAGGAAATGATGCTTTCCCTAAAACACTCCCTGCATCAAGATATGGCTAGCATGTTCACTCAAATTAAGCTGTCTATCACACAACATGAGAAGAGAATCCAGCATTTAGAAAAAAAGTTTGATGAATTCTCTCAGGCTCATAATGATCTTGTAGATGTGCATAGTGATCAGACAACAGACATACAATGGATCAAACAGAAAATCGCTGACATAGAGGATAGATCAAGACGCAACAACGTTAAGCTTAGAGGGGTCCCTGAAACAATTGCCCCAAAGGACCTGATAGGATTTGTCATGGCCTACTTTAAATGTTTGCTTCCTACGGCTCCTGAAAAAGATCTTTTGATTGATAGAGCTCATCATATTCCAAAACCCTCCTTCTTATCTTCAGACACCCCAAGAGATGTCTTGATAAGAATACATTTTTTTCACATGAAAGAAAAAGTGATGTATGCAGCTAGAAAACCACCACAATTACCTATAGAGTA
>NC_092871.1:36866016-36920788 GCF_032062135.1 Pyxicephalus adspersus
TTTTTTTTCTCTTTTCCCAATTTGAGGTTCTCTTAAGTAAGTGCCTTAAATGGATTCTCACCCCTCCATGAGAAACCAAAGCAGAGTCTCTCTGCCCATTATCCTGGATTGTTCCAGGTTGTTCTTAGTGATCTTCAGTTTTTTTCTTTTTTCCTTCTCTGTTTGTACCTATTTTTTGTCTTTAATTGTTAAGTTTGACCAGCCTTGTTTTTTTCACAATCACGATGCCCACCAATTGCAGAAGATTTTGATATTGACAGGGGTATTCAATTTTTGTCTATTAATGCTAGAGGACTGAATAGTCCTTTTAAAAGAGCATCACTTTTACAGGAAGTTCAAAATCATAAAGCTGATATTCTCTTTGTACAAGAATCGCACTTTGCGCAAGGCAAAATACCAGTATGGAAACCAAAAAGATTACCTCATCTTTATATGGCAAATGCACTCAAGAAAAAATGTGGAGTGATTATAGGAGTGGCGGACTCTGTTCGTTTTCAGTACGTTACTCATATGGCAGATTCTCAAGGAAGATTTATCATTTTGGTGTGCCAGATAAACAGTATTCCCTTCACTTTGGTCAATGTGTACGCACCAAATACAAAACAAAAGCAATTCCTATCGAAACTTATAGCTACAATTTCGAAGGTTCGACAAGGCAATCTGATATTAGTTGGCGACTTCAACGCTACAAGTGATTTTCTGTGGGACTCATCTACCTCACCTAAACGACCTCCACTACAATTAGCGTCTTTCTTTGCCAAACACGATTTATATGACATCTGGAGGTGCCAACACAGCACAGAACGAGATTTTACCTATTTCTCAGTATCACATCTTTCCTATTCTGGGATTGACTTTTTTCTTACCGATTTTTGGTCACTACAGAAGATTAAAGCCTCTTCAATAGGAACAAATTCGTGGTCGGATCATGCACCTATAAGCATTGAATTTGTGGACTCTCCGTTTATTCCCAGAAATCTTTGGAAATTCAACACGTTTCTATTGTCGCATCCGAAATTGGCTAAACAGGTGGAAGACGCACAAAATCTATTCTTCGCTGTTAATGATTTAGAAGAGACTGACCGTTTTGTCTTATGGAATGCCCACAAAGCATTCATAAGAGGGGTTTGTATTAAAATTTGTTCATATGAGAAAAAACAAAGACAAAAGCAGATTTTAGATCTCCTTCAGAGTATTAAATCTAACGAGACTGCCAATAAAAAATCTCCATCTCAGATGTTATCCAATGCGATAATTAACGATAGACACCGATTAAGATCACTCTTGCTTTATAAATTTGAAAAATCCCAACATATATTCAAGGCAAGGCAGTATGCTTTTCATAATAAGGCAGGAGCATACTTGGCGGGTCGCCTTAATCCCAGAAGTTGTAGATCAAAGATTTCTGTTTTTAAAGACCCACTATCCCAAAAACTCTGCTACAGCCCCACAGATATAGCGGAGGCATTTAAAAATTATTATTTTTCTCTATATAATTTGGCTGAGGATTCTTTGAATGTTCTCAATTTTAATTATGACAAATTTCTGACTAAGTGGGATCTTTGGCTCCATCACTCTTCCTGTAATGTTGTTGGTTAACTGATGTTTGATGTATAAAGGATTTTGTGATTGTCTCTATTTTATTTTTATGTTTGTATCTTTTGTGTAAGGGCTGGCATCTTAGTAGTGTTATTTCTTAAAAAATTTGTTAATAAAGAACTATT
The DNA here is from genome assembly GCF_032062135.1 of Pyxicephalus adspersus. Lineage (NCBI taxonomy): Eukaryota > Metazoa > Chordata > Amphibia > Anura > Pyxicephalidae > Pyxicephalus > Pyxicephalus adspersus. The sequence continues at coordinate 36,867,741 of NC_092871.1, forward strand.
GAACTATAAAAAAAATACAGATAACTAAATCTGATACCACTTGATATCTATGAAAATAAACAGAAACATTTCTGTACTTCTGTAAAAAAAATACAGATAATTAATTCTCATACCATTTGCTATCTATGAAAATAAACAGAAAAATTTCTGTAAAAAAAATACAGATAATTAATTCTGATACCACCTGCTATCTTTGAAAATAAACAGAAAAATTTCTGTATTTCTGTAAAAAAAAACCAGATAATTAATTCTGATACCATTTGCTATCTATGAAAATAAACAGAAAAATTTCTGTATTTCTGTAAAAAAAAAATGCAGATAATTAATTCTGATACCACCTACTATCTTTGAAAATAAACAGAAAAATTTCTGTATATCTGTAAAAAAATACAGATAATTAATTCTGATACCACTTGCTATCTATCAAAAAGCCATAAAAACTTCTGTATTTCTACAGATATTTATTTTTTATAGCACTTGCTATCTATCCAAAAGGTCAGAAAACGTTATGTATTTCTTTACTAAAAATACAAATATTTATTTATGAATCACACAGCTCCATTACAAGTTATATAGGCCTCAAAGTAGATAAAGGCAGAGGGCCCTGAGGGGGGTGCTCAGTAAAAAAAAATTAGCCAGTTACACAGCTCCATTGCAAGTTATAGACCTCAGAGACAGAGAAGAGGTAGTGGGCCACTAGCGTGGGGAGTGGAAGGAGATGCCGAAAGGCTGTGAACGTGCTCTTCTCATCAAGATGTCCATGCAGCAGTTGAAGACTAATCAGTACACTCTGCAGAGGGGGTGTTGAAGTCATTGCCGATCCAAGCCTTATTCCTTTTAATAAAAGTGATTCGGTCGACACTTTCTGTGGAGAGACAAATCTGTTTGTCACTCACTACGCCCCCAGCAGCACTGAACACTCTTTCAGATAACATACTTGCTGCTGGGCAGGCAAGTATCTGAATGGCATGTTCTGCCAGCTCCGGCCACTGCTCAAGCTTGGATACCCAGTAGCCCAGTGGGTCCTGGCTTTGCAGGTTGCAGATGTCCCATGCAGAGCCCAGGTATTCCTGCACTATGACTGAGTACCGCTGCTGAGTGTCATTGGCAATTGCTGCACGACTGGCAGCTTGCTTCCGCTGAAAAAAAATAACCTTGCCTGGCTGAAGTCTGTTAGGAGTTAGCCATATGTCCTCCTGCTCCCGCAAGGCACTTAGAATGGCTGCGCCCATGTGGCTGGGGGAACCCAGGCTTCGCAACCTCAGGACTGCGTGGCAAAGTCTGAATTGTGCACCGAAATAGCAAACTGCAGGTTGTTGCTGGTGGTGAACAGATTCTGCCGAATGGGAGGTGCTGGGTTTCCACGGCAAAGTGCCCCTGGAGGAAGAAGTTGAGGCACAAGATTCAAAGGAGGAGGTAGAAGTGGAGGTTGAGGACGAAATTTCCTTGCGATGTGCTCTGGGCGGAGGTAGGTATTCAGGCCTTGCTGCAGCTGCATCTTCCCCTGCTGCCACCAAAGTTCCCCAGTGAGCTGTATATGAAATATATCTTCCCACTCCATGCTGTTTTGACCAACTGTCGGTTGATAGGTGCACCTTGCCAGAAAATGAGTGCTGCAGGGCCATGGACACATTGCTCTGCACGTGTTCATGCAAAACAGGAACACATTTTTCTGCAAAATACTGTCGCTTAGGCATAATGTACTGTGGATTCACGCAGAAGATTGTGTAGCAGAACACATTGGAGTCCACCAGTCGGTAAGGGAGGAGCTCTAACACAATCAGCTGTGCAAATGCTGCATTGATTAGCTTTGTTTTGGGGTCATTTGGGCCATATTTCCTCTTGCGCTCCAGCATCTGGGGGATGGAAGGTTGGATGCTGCTAATGCTAACCACAGAAACATTGGACGATGGGGTAGAAGTTCACCGCTGGTGTAGCCTGAAAAAGGTAATGCTCGGCTGCATGTCACACTCAAATTGCTGGCAGCAGCACGGGTAACTTTGGTGGCAGAAGGAGGAAAGGCAGTGGAGGAAGATTGAGCAGTTTGAGCTTGCTTCTTGGCCGGAGGTGGTCGCACAGAGCTCTGTGCTTTGACCAGGTGTTCCTGCCAGGTTACTGGGTGGTGGGTTTATAAATGAGTGCTCATGCAACTTGTTCCAAGTTTGTTTGGGTTTTTGCCTCGTTTCAAGTGTTGAGCACACAGTTTACAGATGACCATAGTGTTGTCATCACTATGGACAATAAAAAATGCCCACACTGGCGAACATTTAACTGGCCCGAAAGATGCTCTGGAGCTGATGCTCGTGGTGGCGGTCTGCGGTTGTTGACGCATAGCTGTGGTGACAGCTTCCGACGATTTACGTCTATGAATTGCCGCACTGGTACTTGAAGAATGCAGAGTGTGGGCAGCTTTTTACCCTCTAACTCCCTCTCCCCCTTTGAGGGCATTCTGCAACCTCCTCCTCCTCTTCTTCCTCCTCCTCCTCCTCCTCTTCTTCCTGCCTATGATGATCTCCTTGTTCGCCCCATGTTGGATCAAGGACATCATCATCATCATCATCATCATCAGATGAGACAGTTTCTCTATATTTGCCGAAAGGAAGCAGCGGCCTTTTGGAGCCAGTTTGAATTGGCTCGTCTGGCTCAGAATGTTCTGGTGAAAAGTAACTGGGGGGAAAGCCTGTGAACTTACTCTCTTCGTCAGATGACTGAAACAACTGAGCATCTTCAATGAATGCTTGTAGCTCCGCCTCTCCAACACCTCGGTGGGACTCCTCTACATACTGCTGACTATTTATCTATCTATCTATCTATCTATCTATCTATCTATCTATCTATCTATCTATCATCTATCTATATATCTATCTATCTATCAATTTATCTATCTATGTATCTATCTATCTAGCTATCTAACTAGCTAACAGTGAAACACTCTACCTATCTGAGTATAGTAGATTTCAGGACTGCACCAATACAGTACAATCCAACAATCTATCTGACTAATAGTGTGAGTGACACATTCTAACAAAGTAAAGCACTTTTTTCACTTTGACAAAGCAAGCCAAGCAGCACAAAAAGGTTGTGATGCTATCAGCAAATCCCTGTCAGGAGTGGTAAATGCAGGCATGCCCTGGCCTTATATAGGCCAATAGCTGCCTTTGTGGCATGCAGTGACAGACAGCCAATGGCTGCCTGCCCCAACAAAAATGGAGGGGGGCATCCTTGCTCTAATTGGAGGGCCCTAGGCATCATGGGGGAGGTCCCTAGGCATTGTGGGAGGGTCAAATTCATGGATTCGAATTATGCAAAATTCGGGTCGGGTTCCCCCGAATCCGAACGGTCATATTCGGGTCAAACATTAGGACGACCCGAATTCGAACAACAACACTACTCCTGATGCTGTCACCAACTCCAGACTCATTGTGTCATTGTGCCACTCTGTGGCCTACTCATGTTGCTGCCACCTCCATACTCTGTCATTGTGCCACTCTGTGGCTTCCTTATGCTGCTGCCACCTCCACGTTCAGTCATTGAGCCACTCTGTGGCCTCCTGATTCTGCCGCCACCTCCACACTTTTTAATTGTGCCACTCTTTGACCTCCGCCTGCTGCTGCCGCCACCTCTAGACTCTGTCATTGTGCCACTCTGTACCCTCCTGATGCTGTTGCCAACTCCACACTCTGTCATTGTGCCACTCTGTGGCCTACTCATGCTGCCGCCACCTCCACACTCTGTCATTCTACCACTCTGTGGCCTACTCATGCTGCCGTCACCTCCAGGCTCTGTCATTGTGCCACTCCAAAGCCTCCTGATACTGCTGCCACCTCCACACTAGGTCATTGTGCCACTCTGTGGCCTCCTGATTCGGCTGCCATCTCCACACTCTGTCATTGTGCCACTCTGTGACCTCCGCCTGATGCTGCTGCTGCCACCTCCACAATCTGTCATTGTGCCAATCTGTAGCCTCCTGATGCTGTCACCAACTCCAGACTCTGTCATTGTGCCACTCTGTGGCCTCCGCCTGATGCTGCTGATGTCGCCACCTCCACACTGTGTCATTCTGCCACTCTGTGGCCTACTCATGCTGCCGCCACCTCCACACTATGTCATTGTGCCACTCTGTGGCCTCCTGATGCTGCCGCCACCTCCACACTATGTCATTGTGCCACTCTGTGGCCGCCTGATGCTCTCGCCACCTCCAGACTCTTTCATTGTGCCACTCTGTGGCCTACTCATGCTGCCGCCACCTCCAGACTCTGTCTCATTTTGCCACTTTGTGGCCTACTCATGCTGCCGCCATGTCCACACTCTGTCATTGTGCCAGACTGTAGCCTCCCGATGTTGTCGCCAACTTCAGACTCTGCCCCTGATTCATCAAGCAGAATCGGATGATCGCTCGCGCATTCGTATTCGCGATCCGAAATCATACGCCGTCGCGCTATTCAGCAACTGAAAAAGCTCGCGGCCGGAGCCGCGCATCTCCGGCAGCTTTACACTGGCGCTTAACAGATCCTCCTTAATCGCGCAGCTGAAATCTAATCGCCTTAATTGGCAGATTCGCGCTCCCTATTGCTCATTATTATGAAGGCAGGAATCTGGCTGGCAGTGAGGAGGCGAGTGTACGAGCACACTTGAGTCCGGACCGCGGTAAACCGCGCTCGTAAACTTTCGCGCTTCCAGCGAGCGCGGATTTTATTGATGAATCAGGGGCAGTGTTCTACACCACTAACAATGCCCTCTGCAGGCTGGAAATAGAAGTTTTTTTAACGCTATTCCCCACAAATAAATTCGGATCCAAGAGATTTGTTTCAAAAAATTTGGCAAACCTGCCGAATCAAATTTTTTAGAAATTCGCTCTTCTCTAGTCATTGTCAATTAGGCAGATAAAAGGCCTGGAGTGGATTTGAGGGGGTTGGGGCTTGTATGTGGATGATTTTGTTGTGAACAGACATCATGCAGTCAAAGGAGCTCTCTATGCAGGTGAAACAAGCCATCCTTAAGCTGCAAAAACAGAAAAAACTTTTGAGAAAATGCTACAATATTAGGAGTGGCAAAATCTGCAGTTTGGTACATCATGAGAAAGAAGCACTGGTGAACTCGGCAACGCCAAAACACCTGGACATCCACGGAAGACAACAGTGGTGGATGATCGCAGAATCATTTCCATGCTGAAGAGAAAACCCTTCACAACAGCCAATCAAGTGAACCACACTCTCCAAGAAGTAGTCATATCGATATCCAAGTCTACCATAAAGAGAAGACTGCATGAAAGTAAATGAAGAGGGTGCACTGCAAAGTGAAAGCCACTCATAAGCCTCACACATAGAAAAGCTTGATTGGACTTTGCTCAAAAACATCTAAAAAAGCCAGAACAGTTCTGGAAAAACATTCTTTGGACAGATGAAACCAAGATCAATCTTTACCAGAATGATGGCAAGAAAAAAGTATGGAGAAGACATGGAACAGCTCATGATGGCTTGGCAAAGTGATGGCTTGGGCATGCATGGCTGCCAGTGGCACTGGGACACTAGTGTTTATCGATGATGTGACACAGGACAGAAGCAGCCGAATGAATTCTGGGGTGTTCAGAGATATACTTGTCTGCTCAAACCCAGCTAAATGCAGTCAGATTAATTGGGAGGCATTTCATAATACAGATGGACAATGACCCAAAAAATACAGCCAAAGCAACGCAGGAGTTTATTAAAGCAAAGAAGTGGAATATTCTTGAATGGCCAAGTCAGTCACCTGATCTGAACCCAATTGAGCATGCATTTCACTTGTTGAAGACTAACCTTCAGACAGAAAGGCCCACAAAGAAACAGCAACTGAAAGCTGCTGCAGTAAAGGCCTGGCAGATCATTAAAAAGGAGGAACCCAGCATCTGGTGATGTTCATGAGTTCAAGACTACAGGCTGTCATTGCCAGCAAAGGATTTTCAACCAAGTATTAGAAATGAACATTTTATTTTCAGCTTTTTAATTTTTCCAATTATTTTTTAGGCCCTGAAATGAAGTGATTTTGTTTAAAAAAGGCTTTACTTCCATATATATATATATATATATATATATATATATTTAATTTTAATCAAATTTTATGTGATTTATTTTTAATTTGTATGATAAATTTTAAATTGTATGTAAGATTTTTAACTCTACCTTATCTTCCTTCTTTTTTTTTTTTTAAGCTGTAGAAAGGCCTAAACCAGCACATAAGTCCAGAATACACATATGCACATAATTGCATGCAAGCACTGCACGGGAGTGCAGATATGCATAGCGCTACGTGCGCGTTTGTGCAAATGCGTAGCATACACACGTTTTGTTCACCTAGCAGAAGTGAAACCGGAAGTTTCATATTTCCGTTATCAACATACTGCCCTCATTGTTTGCAGAGAAGGACCTGCGCTACATTATTTGTAATTACATTATTAGTAAGTTTTTTGTGTTTTTGTTTGGTTTCAGTTGCATGAACATGCATGTATGTCCATGCATACACACATTTAAATGTGTATGCATGCATGTTCATGCATAATGCATGTCCATGCATATACACATTTAAATGTGTGTGTGTATGCATGTTCATGCATAATGCATGTCCATGCATACACACATTTAAATGTGTGTGTGTGTATGCATAGACATGCATTATGTATAAACATGCATACACACATTTAAATTTGTCTTAAGGCTGCTTGTCATATTCATCAAACTAACAACTCTTTGTTTTTATTACTTTAGATCTCCTAAATGCTGAAGAAAAGAAGACTGGGGTTTTGAAGGCAAATAAAATGAAACGTATTATAGGTAAGTTATATTGTCAGTTATATAACATACATTCAAAATATGGTGATAGCACGAAAGACAAATAATCATGAGTTATGTTCCATCCCCCCAGTGGAGCTGTAGGGGGAAAATGTTTGGGACTAGTGATCTAGACAATAATAATCCCTAACTGAGGGCACTTTACAATCATAAGGGGTACGGTGTGATGACCCGACGCATTTTGCCTGTATTGGCTTCTTTAGGGGACTTTATGAAAGAAAAGTAACTGCATATGAAAATAGTATATATTCGAGGATTCAGATATATTATTAAATATGATGGTGTGACAAAAAATTGAAAAAAAATATATAAAATAAATTTATATGCAAAAAATACAGAATAAGAATAAATATATCCAAAAATGTTTTGTTGTCTTTATGTGCAGAGTTTGTTTGTTTAAAAACACTGGTATGGCTATGTGTGTAATAATTGACTGGTTGTAAAGAATTGCGCATAAGGTTTGCCATGGGTAAATATAATAATATTCTGTGTAAATTTATTCAGTGTTATAGAATATTGTAGACGGTATATGATTCAACGGGTTATAGTGTATAGATATGGGTAATGTATGTGTAGGGGTATTATTAAGTAATGCTGATAGAGAGAGAGGCAGCAGTTATAGTTGTTACAGCTGTAGTTCCCCATATAGCATAAGTAGAAATTAGAAATCTGAAAACAATAGTACACTGGTGTGGCTATATGGATATACCCTAATACCCAGTAATGTTGGAATTGTTCAGAAAGTATTGTAGTGTATAAAGATATGGTGGTAGTTAGAAATATGGAGGTTTTAGCCAGTAAAAAAACATATATTACTTGTTACATCATAACATCAAAGGTATATTGCATATAGTGTTGGTGTTCAAATTCGGGTACCCTTATATTCAACCCCACACGTGATTCGGCTGTGCGAATTTTGCGCTACCACATTGCCTAGGGGCCTCCCCCATAATGCCCAGCATATTGGCTGTCAGTCACTACATGCCACACAGGCCACCCTTGGCCTATATAAGGCCTGGGCTTGCCTGCATTTACCACTCATGATAGAGATCTGGTAGCTGTGCTGCTGGCAGTGTTAAAGTTAAATTAAATTGCTGTAGAGAGGTAGAGTGTTTCACTGTTAGTCAGATAGATAGTTGTATATTGTACTGTATTGCTCCTGTCCTGTAGTCAGTCAGTGTGTTACATACAGGCAGCCAGAGCCAGGATACCCAGACGGCGTGCACACCATCACACTTGTACCGAGAGACAGTCAGACAGATGCAATGAGGGACATCACATTTGTATACTGTGCTGCATTATACAAGCTTCACCTCTGAAGAGACGTGCCACATACAACACACACTGCACACTTGCATTTTTTGGGTAAGCCCCCCCCCAAATATCAGCTTACTGTAATAATCTACACTTTTGTGATTTCTTCTGATATTGATTTGATTGACTGTGTGGTTCGCACTCAGTCCACAGAAAAAGAGCAGTTGTAACCAGCAACTGATTGATAATTTATCAGACAGACGCAGTGACAGATGTCACATTTGTATACTGTGCTGCATATTACAAGCGTCACCGCTGAAGGGAAGTGCCACATACAACACACTTGCATTTTTTGGGTAAATCCCCCCCCCCAAAAAAATAAACTTATTGTAATATTTTACAGTTTGTGAAGCATATTATCTCAAAAGTATTTTGTGTGAAGCCACACAAACATTTTAATTATGTCTAGCCAAAGAGGAAGGGACAGCTTTGTCAGGGGTGGCAAGGAAAGCAGTATGGGTTGGTTTTTAACTGGAGACCCGAGAACAAGAAGCCAGCAGGACCTTAGATATTTTAGCGCTGTTGGTGATGGCGTGCACCCACTACCGCGCCTTGAACAACAGTACATGACCCAGCCTGGTGATTGCACCCCCTCTTCCTCCCAGTCCCAGACACAGGCCGCACAGTGGTCCCAACTATAGTCCCTGATACACCTCTTCCTCCTACTTTTTCCTGCTCGGCTGGAAAGTATCGTGTAGAGACGAATGTGCATGAGTACGTGGAGGAGTCTCACCAAGGGGAAGGAGAGGCAGATTAGGACACATTCCTTAAAGAGGCACAGTTGTTTGGGTCATCCGACGAAGAGAGTTAGTTCACAGGCTTTTTCCCTCCTCTTACTTTTCACCCCAACACTCTGAGCCAGACAATCCACTTCAAACTGGCTTCAAAAGGGCGCTGCTTCCTGCTCGCACATACAGGGTAACTGTCTCTTCTGGGGAAGAGGAGGAGCATGCAGATGATGGTGATGATGATAATAACGATGATGATGTCCTTGATCCGACATGTGGAAAACAAGGAGATCATTATAGGCAGGAAGAGAAGGAGGAGGAGGAAGAAGAGGAGGAGGAGTTTGCAGAGCACCCTCAAAGGGGGAAAAGAAGGAAGAGGGTAAAGGCTGCCAACACTCTGCTGTCTTCACTTACAGTCAGGCACGTCATAGTCAGCCATCATCGGCAGCTGTCACTACAGGTGTGCCTCAACAACCGCGGACCGCCACCACCAGCACCAGCTCCAGAGCACCTTTCGGCCCAGTTCGATGTTCGCCCGTGTAGACATTTTTTAGTGTTAATAGTAATGACAACACTATGGTCATCTGCAAACTGTGTGCTCAGCAGTTGAAATGAGGCAAAAACCCAAACAAATTTAGAACAACTTGCATGAGCACACATTTAAAAAGCAACCACCCAGTAACCTGGCAGGAACACCTGGGCAAAGCACAGAGCTCTGTGCGTCCACCTCTGCCCCAGAAGAAAGCTGCAGTTGCAAGATCTTCCTCCGCTGCCTTTCCACCTTCTGCCACCAAAGCTTCCCGTGCTGCTGCAAGCAATTTGAGTGGGGGATGTAGCCGAGCATTACAGGATTCCGGCTCCACCAGCGATGAGTAGGAGCTCCCACGCAGAGTGGCTGGTGTTTGTCGCATTGCTAGCAGTCAAGACCAGGCATCATCACCATCCCCCACACCTTCTACCCCATCGTTTGGCTATGCACTCCTGCATGAAGGTCATGTGGGTCAAAGTGCCCACAGCTGAGGGAATTCTGAACCCAGACTTCTGTGGGTCGAACTGCAGCACAGGGTCCTCCTCCTCCTCTGCCTTGTCTTGCCATCCATGGGACATGCCGCCTTGTGTTTGGGTGAATGGATGCCATGTACCCTCCATATCCTCCTCCCCCCTTCCTCCCCTTCTTCCATGCCATGCGCTGATCTGCAGAAAAATCTGTTAGGTCTTGCTTGCTAAACTAAATACACGTTGTGACGTTCTTGCTGCCTGCTCTTTGGAACTGGGCCAGATGTTCGCAGGTGCTGCAAGAGGAAGGCTGCCTGTGTGTGGAGGTAAGTATATATATATAAAAAAATCCAAAATTTTCAAAAATCTGGAGCACCTCAGGCCCGGGAGTTGCTGGATTTTTGATTGTAAACCTGTACTAGCTGGATGGCTTTCTAAGCTGAACCTTCCGGCTACCCGGCTCATTTCTACCCCCCTTAAGGATGACAAGACAGCAGAAGGCTAAGGACACAGGCTGAACCCCCAGGAGGGAGAATCTGCTTAAGTATTTCACCGCAGAACAGGCAGACGCAGCTGAAGGAAGCGCTCCCAAGATGGCGCTGACATGCACAAGTGAAGCCAGCCACGTAGAGACTGAGCACATGGTGCGTGAAGAAGGGACTTCTTCTCTAGCAAGGAGTCCTGCAGCCCCCTCTCCTGTATATTCCTCCATGTCCACCAGCTCCCCAGCCGGATCCATAGATGCAGTGTGCTCACTGCATCAGCTACCTAGGGTACTACAAGCACTACTGAAATTCATCCCCACTAAAGCAGAGATGGAATCCCTGGCTCACCGCATAGAGAGTTCAGTACATAAGGATCTGGAGCAAATGCATCAGCAGGTACAGGCTGTGAACATCAAAATTACCTCCCAAACGTCCTCCAGGCTTGTCACATTGGAACAGACCCAACTTCATTTGAGGTTAGTACTCTCCAACCTGTCCCTTTGTTTGGATGACCAAGAAAACAGGGGTCGCGTAACAATCTGATATTAAGGGGGATCCCTGAAGCCACGTCTGGGCCTGACCTAGAAAAAACTGTTACAGCTATCCTAATAATCTCTTAGAACGGCCTGCATCTGAGTGCATTGAACTGGACAGAGTTCACAGAGTGGGTGTGAGAAGAGATAGACAGAATGATCGTCCCAGGGACGTATCCAGATATATCCAGATTTGTCCTCCTGCACACTGGATATGAGGTGCATACTACATATTACCTCACATGGCGCCTGCTATAGATGGGGTCACCCACTACATGTAACTGTATCAAAACACAATTCTACATTCTCATTACACAACCCATCCCAACTACCAGCCTTGTTCACCTTTCTGGGCACGGAACCCATTGATGTTCCCAACTGGTGGAATATTTTAGATGAACTCCAGGGAATCTTTTCGAGTACAAGACCAACGAACCCCACCCGGCGCAGACAGCGCTCTTCCTCTCCTCACTGCCTGCAAAACCCGATCACCCCGGCCTCCCACGAATTGTGATTTTGAAAGTCGTTAGTAGCCCTGTAGGAAAAATATATATTCCTGTTTCCCTTATCCCTTTTCTTGAATGTCAGTATCTCTACTAAGTCTCTATTAGCTTAATAATCACACAGATCTTAAATAACAATTCCAACAAGCCCTGAATCTTGTTTTTGACTATACTCTTCTACAAAAGATCTTGATGGTTCTGATCAAAGCAGAGGCTCCTCATATCTTCATGGCGCTACTGACTCTTGCTACCAGCTTGCCTTCTGACCAGGAGACTAACTTGGACCCGCATCACAACTGACAACTGACTTGGACCAGCTAAGTTAAGTTATACTATATGATTCCCGTTTTATTGTTTATTTCTGCCTATTGCTGGTTTCACTGTATTACATGCCGTACGGTCCAAATTTTGACTTCCACCACCCAGACCTAAAGGTTACAGTTGGGCCAACCTTACCTTGCACCATTAAGGCTTTACGGCGGGAAACATGGAATTACCTGTACTGAAGCTGGGAAACACCGCATAGATCAACCCCCCTATTTATGTACCAAATATTATTGGGTGTTCAAATGGGTATTATCCTAGGAACTCTCATTATTGTGTGTTCCCGGGAACATTTTATTAGGATCCCTCTGCGCAGTACCGGGACATGACCCATGACTTTATTATGTTTACAGATACCAAATAATATATACCTGTTTTTGTGTGTTGCCGCAGGTGCGCCGGCGGCTCTGTTCGCTTTTCCCTACACCACCCTCCACGTAGGTGACTCCACCTCTTTCAGAGGTGGGAGTCCTGGATATTTTAGAATAACTCCTTAGTTATCAAGCTTAGAGCTCTACCTTTGTTGTGTTACCTTACCCAGTAGTTTAAACCTTTAACTTTAATTTTGATTCATTTTTATTTTTTTTGTTTTAATCCCCTTACCACTTCCCTTTTTCCCATACCTAATTCCCTGACACTCATGTCCTTAAACGTCAATGTCTCAACTCACCCTCCAAGCGATTAATTTTGTTTAACACCCTTCGGAAAGGCAGATGTCATATCATCTTTCTACAAGAGACGCATTTCAGCCATAATAAAGTACCAGCCATACATAACAAACAAGCGCAATTTAGCTACCACAGCACATCTCCAGATTCAAAATCCAGAGGGGTTAGTATCCTTATAGACAGCTCCCTTCCTTGGTCCCTCTCTCTGTTTAAAACTGATCCGGAGGGTCGCTACCTCCTCATCCAAGGCAAATTAGGGTAACAGCTGTACATTTGTAAATATTTATCTTCCCAACACAGACCAATTGTCCCTACTTGAACATGTGCCTACTCTCCTATCTGAGGTAGCTAAAGGTACCATTATAGTTGCTGAAGGTTTTATTTTAACACTCAATCCGTCCTTAGATGTGTCTAAAAGGTGCTCACATTTACCCTACTCCTACCATACATGGCTGAAATCCCATGAATGAAACAATGAAACAACCAATTAGTGGACATTTGGCGTATTCAACACCCTGGAGCTAGGGATTATACATTTTACTCCTGGGTGTATAGCATTTATTCCAGACTTGACTTCTTCCTGGTGACCCATGATGCCATCCCGCAGATTCTTGACTCGGATATTGGCTACAAAGGATTCTCTGACCATACCCCAGTTACAATAGAGGTCTCGGAGGGACTCCAGGCCATTAAATCTAGTTCATGGGGACTCAATGAGACATTGCTCGAAGCCCCGGGACTACTTGAAAGGATTGAGGAAGAACTTACCTTCTTTTTTGCCAGTAATGAAGGGTCTACAGATAACCCACTCTAAATTTGGGAAGCTCAGATGTGCTACATTAGAAGGTTGTTCATACAGCAGGGCAGCAGACTTAAAAGACTAAATAAGGAAAGGCTAGAAACATTATTGCAAGAACTTCACCATCTAGAGATGATGCAAAAAAGGCTCCCAACAGCTGACCTAGAAACCAAACTACATTCCGTTTGTACACAAATCAACTCTCTCTATAGGGAAAAGACTAAGGCACAACAACTCAGATGTAAAAGTTTCTATTACGAACATGCCAATCACTGTGGCAGGGCGCTGGCACGAGCACTTAAGTCCAAGAGAACGACCATGTATATTCCCAGTGTCAGAACGCCAATGGGTACAATAGCACTGACATCCGACATAGCTCAGACCTTTCAAGAATACTACCAACAACTCTATAATTTGCGAATGTACCCTGGCGGTGCGACTCCCCCAGAGCAATTGAGCAAAATTCAACCTCAGAGTACCTCAGTGCCTCCGACTTGCCAACACACCATAGAGACATTGGATAAACAAATCTCGTTGCTCGGGATACAGGCAGCAGTACGCTGTGCAGCTGCAGGAGAGGCGCCCAGTCCAGATGGCCTGACATTAGCCTTTTACAAGAAATTTTTACACATCCTTGGCCCACCTGGTCACAGCACTAAATGTGCTTTCCAATGGCCACGACCTCCCACAAGATGCATTAGCAGCCCACATCTCGGTCATACTCAACCATGAAAAAGATCCCTCCTCTGCTCCAGCTATAGACCAATATCCCTACTTAACAGCGACCTAAAGCTATTTGCCGGAATATTAGCACATAGACTGGCCCCAAAACTGAATGACCTCATCTTCCCCAACCAAAGCAGATTTCTTCTGCTAAGGGAAGCCAGGGACAACACGATACGCACATTGGATGTTATTGATTACGTACATAACCACAAGTCCCCCTGATGCTCCTCCCTACAGATGCGGAGAAAGCATTCGATCGGGTGGACTGGACGTTTCTCCATACCACTTTGGCACATTTGGGCCTCCCCCTCGCATCTTAACCTGGATTTGGTCATTGTATTCATCCCTCTAGTGCTAGAGTGCAAGTCAATGGCGAGCTTTCGCAGCCATTCCACATGGCCAAAGGGACGAGACAGGGCTGCCCCCTGTCCCCCCTATTGTTTGTGTTGACCCTGGAGCTCTTCCTACGCTTGATATGCTCTAATGTGGACAATAAAGGTGTACAGATTGGGTTGAATGAACACAAGGTAGCTGCCTATGCAGATGACTTACTTTTCTATGTCACTGCTCCAGTGGCTTCGCTACCTAATCTCATGCGAGAGCTGCATGGGTTTTCTTCACTATCCAACTACAAAAAAAACCTGCAAAAGTCGGATGCGCTAAGTGTTATTCTTTCCCGGGCAACTAGCGAGGCGTTAGCCCCCTCTTTCCCCTTTAGGTGGTCCACCACGGCCATTTTCTTATCTGGGCACCCAGATCCCTACTAATTTGACACAAGTAGTTGATCTCAAATCAACCTTCACCTGGTTTGGGAGGTGCAACGAGCTAAAAATGAATGTCATGCCTAGGTTGCTGTACATGCTACAAGCCCTTCCTATATGTATCCCAAACTATATCTTGCGAAAGTTGTGCTCTGAATTTATAAAGTTTATCTGGCACACAGGGTCACCTAAAATTAAGATGAAAATGCTGAGACTCCCTAAAGCTAGCGGGGGAATGGCATTTCCCGACCCAGTATTGTACCATCAAGCTGTACATTTGTCCAGACTTCTGGATTGGTGCACCAATGATAACTCTAAGCTTTGGGTTAGACTGGAGTACGCATTCTCCAGTGCCCTGATAGACACCCTGGTTTGGGTGGCACCGGCGGCCAAGGCCAAATATGGCCAGACACCCATTGATTGGTGTGACCCTAAAAGTAGTCTCTAACTACTTCTCCTCCCAGAATATAGCCATGTACCCATTCCCCCTAACTCTTATTCTAGGCAACCCTGAGTTCCCTTCAGGACTCTCTGATCCAATATTTCGCCAATGGCGCAAATTGGGGGTTTACAGAGCGTCACACTTCGTACACAACAGGGGTTGGATTCATATACCAACCCTGCAAATGGACAGGGAACTCCCTTCATTGTCTCCTTGGCATCACATACAACTCACATATGTTTTAAGGTCTCAGCCATGACCCTTGTCATTTGTCCAATCCCTTCTGCCTATAGAAGCCTTGGGCACCGCCAGGCAGCGCATGCGGGGTACGCTTTCTTACGCTTACCAAACGCTGTTGACAGTACATACTCCAGATTCCGCCCATTTGTGGCTAAATGGGAAGCTAATTTAAAGATATGCTTTACTGATGAGCAGAGGGATATGCTACTCCATTTCTGTCATAAGGCGTCTATATGCAATAAATATCAAGAGATCAATTATAATCTGGCTACCCGCTGGTATAGGATGCCTTTGAAACTCGCTAGGCTCTTCCCACAAACGGACAGCACTTTCTGGAGATGTAGTGATGCACAGGGTACATTGCTCCATATTTTCTGGGAGTGCCCCAAACTGCAACTCTTCTGGACCTCAGTGGCCAAAGTTATTTTGAAACTCACAGAGGTGGACGTCAGACACAACACAGCTCTGGCGCTTCTCCACATCTCAGACTTATCCTGTAAGGGGTATAACAATTCTATACTGAGGCACATCTTGAATGCAGCTAAATCCTGCATTCCAGCTTTTTGGAAAATAAAACTCCCCGACTGTAGAACACTGGCTAAGAAGGGTAGCTGACATTCATCAGATGGAGGACCTGATCTCCACTGATGCCAAGCGAGTAGATACATTTGCCCAAACTTGGTACCACTGGATCCATTTTACTACCACTGTAGAATATGCCAGAATGTTACAACCCCCTTAATCAGATTTTTAAAAATCGTACATGGGCAAACATTTGTTCATAGTATGACAATGTATCGAGAGTGAGTTTGACTACACAGCTGGTCTGTAATCCCCCCCACACACACTTCTCCCTTTGTTGGTTTCCCCATTTCCATTTTAAACGTTTGGAAAAATGGAGAAGCCTAGGTTCCTCTCAAAGCCATGATGTTGTTACTTATCTATGATATATGCACTTTATTTACTGATAGATATGTTATCGCTGACTCGAAATACAAGTGTTTTACTTTATTGTATGAACCTAGACATTTAATGATATAAATAATTATTAAAAAATAAATATATATATATATATATATATATATATATATATATATATATATATATAGATCAAGGATGGTTTCATGTAGCTTCCAGTCATTAATCATTTGTCAAATGAAGGTTCTTTCAAAGGAGTTGTTCATTTGTGTACCTTACTGGCAAATGTTTAATGC
Source organism: Pyxicephalus adspersus (assembly GCF_032062135.1). Taxonomy (NCBI): domain Eukaryota; kingdom Metazoa; phylum Chordata; class Amphibia; order Anura; family Pyxicephalidae; genus Pyxicephalus; species Pyxicephalus adspersus. Next base: position 36,884,298 of record NC_092871.1, read on the forward strand.
CAATTTTCTGACATTAAACATTCCTTTAGGACCATGAAGATAAACTAGGATATAGTTTGTTAGGCCTAGCTCCAATAAGTATCATTAGGTGTGTATCTTATGTCTAGGCAGCTTTTAAGAGAAACCAAAGGCTAAATGTCACTTAGCCAAGTTTGTCCCTTGTATAAACCCACAACCTTCATTGATACCAAACTGCATCACTTTAGTTCCATTGCCAAAGTTTGCTTGGTCCCAGGAAACAGCTTTTGTTCTTGTTTTGCTTGGTGTAAACAGCAAAACAGTCATAACTTGATGAAACTAAATAACATAACTTGCATTATTTAGCACTGTGCATTTTAAGAACTAGCTGCATATGATACTCTTACATTTGCTCAGTACTTACCTCTCTAATTTGTTTTTGTCTCCTTCCACATACACAGCCAGTTCCAACTCGATGGAGGCAGCCAGCCCTGAGGAGGTCCCATCCCCACCCCCAGACATTCTCCTGGTATGGTTCCAGTTTAATTTGTTTGGTTTTTCCAAGGACAGTACTTTTCTTAAATGTTTGTACCCAACTCTTCCGGTAATATATTCTATGTTTTTTATTCACCCACCAGGAAGTCTACAGCATAGCCTGTATGCCATAGTATGCCGCCTACGGCATAGCCTGTATTCCATGTCTACCATAGAGCATCAGCTGCAGATGACCCCTCCTCAGGGTATGCCCAGACGCTACAGGTTTTAAAACCAAGAAAACTAATTGTTCTGTTAAAAAAATCTGTACGTTTTTAAAACAATTTTTATATTTTCAAGTTTTTCTATCCATATTTATAATTTTATTTTGTTCTAAAAAATTCATTTGGGGGCAGACTTAAAAAAAAAATGAAATTTAAACAAGATTTTGTTGTCTTTCTTTTTTTTTTTTGGTTTTAAATAAAAACTAAACAAAGTCACACATTTAAAACATCCTGCAGGCTTTTCTTCACATCCTTGATTCTCCTTACAGAACAAAAACAAACAAAAAAATTTTTGTTTTTACAAAATGGTTGTTTGCAAAATATATCAATAGCATAATTGATTATTAACCATATTTTTATTGATCTAGATACATATATTACAAGTGCCAAATACATGTTGCCAAACTACTACCCCTGAGGAAGCCCAACAAGGCGAAACGTGTCAGGTACAATCATCAACATGATTCAATCATTATAAATATATGTGGCAGTAATATATATGCTGTGTTGAGATGAATTATGTCTAGTGCCTCCTAAAGGCCAAATTAACAGTCGGTGGACCCCAAGTTTGTATTGTGGTCCAACCCCAAATCTGTTTAAACATATTTGTTGATATATTAAATTGTATGTTCCTGTACAATACATCTTGAACATTTCTGTACTACAAAAATATTATTGTGGTCTATGGCAAATGCCACTGAATTTGCATATGTAAAATATTGATTCTTTGTATGTTCAAATGTATATTCAATACAATTTTTCTTTGTGTAAAAAAACCCTATATTCTCTTCTCTCTATGTTTTTTGATATGCTATATTTAGGGTTAGCACACAGTTCCTTGAAGAACTTTTTGTTATTAATTTAGATTTCCACCATTACCCATTACTTTAGTTTGCAAAATATATAACATGCTCTTATCCTACACCAACCTGTAGCTTGAAGCTTGGAAAAGTTGCCACCATTTCTGCATTCCTATGGTCATCGCCTCCAACATCCTGTGACCTTAAAAGTACCAAAGTTGTGCTTGTTAGAGATGTCCTTTTCAAAATTAATGTGATTGTAACATCATCCAACAATACATCTTGCATACAATGCACATCTGAACCCCTTAGTATGTCAGTTTAAACTACTGAAATATAGCTGGCCTATTAGCAAGCACATTTATCTGTTAGAGGCAAGTGTCACAGTGAGAAGTGAGGTGTGTCATGTTTGTTCCCCACCAATAACTATATTTGTGCTCATTTACTAAACAAAGATGCAATCGTCTTTTGGTAACTAATTTGTAGATTTTTTTATGGTCATTCCAAGAGTACTACTATAGTAATGAGTTGAGACTTCATTCTTTATTAGAATAATTTTTAGCCACATTTCTAAAATTTCACATTCTTCTGGGATGAGATAGCAAAACTGCTTTTGGAGCTTACTTATGCCACATAAAACTAAGGTTTAGAATATTTGTGAGGTACACTAACATCTGGACATTGGTCAAACACAAAATATACACTTGGCTAACTTATCCAAACAAATGTCTTCATGCAGGAGAACTCAAACACTGTAGGTGTCATGGAACTAGGAAAACATTTAGTGATGTTATACTTTGTGGAAGAATAAGACAGGACTCACCTGGCACTGGGCATCCAGCATCCACCTACAAACTTTGACCAGGCCGGGCACGGCTGTGGGGCACCTCAGATGCCCGGGCACAGCCGCCGAATGTCTCACCAGCCCAGCCCAGGCACGGCCGCATGATGCCTCACCAGCCCAGCTTGCCCTGGACTTGGTGTTGGGAGCTGGAGCCGGGGGGCCTGCTGGAGCCGGCCATAGAGGAGGTGGAGCTCTTTGATTTGGCCAATCCAGCATGTGAAGGACTGTTTCGCTTACTTCGATTGTTGGTCCAGGGATTCACTCAACTTATTATAGAGATGGTCAACTCGTAATATGTAGGCACCCAAAATGGCTGATTGTTGTTGGACTGATTCAATCAGACGCTGCATGTCATTCTGGCTTTGTTGTTGGTGTTCCTGGAAAAGACTACATGCTCGTCATATGTTGTTGGTTAATTTTTCGGTCCTGCCGATTCTGGCCTATAGTTTCATGTAGGAGTGTAAGGACCTGTCCCAAATCATTGGACCTTGGGGCATCCATCCTTGCCTTTTCCACTCTATCACAATGGCCAACCAGCCTCTGAGGGAGGCTGAGAAGCTGACTGCCCACACTGTGATCACCCAATCCACCTGCAACCAGTGGGTGCTAAAAGGGAATAAAAATAAAAAATACATAAAAAAAGAAATAACAACTTCGGGGGGTCACCATGACAATATGCAGACGGCATCCTGACATTGGAACACAGACAAATGTTACACAAAATGTTAGACAAATCTTTACACATTTCTTCATAATCCCAAACATTCAACAAGGATTGCTTACATAAACCTCAGGCATTTCCTCTTCTGGTGTGAAATGGGCACCTGTGGGACCCTAACAAAAAAATACAAATGCAACACATTTCATTCCCCTAACCCATACAAAAACACAAAAAATGGAACAGTGCTTGCATACCTCCACAGTAGATGCAGCCCATGAAAATTATTCAGAACTACAAACCAGAGGACACCAATGTTCTAAAAAGTCACATGATATATGACATAAAAATGAACCAATGTGTAGACAAATATTCTCTTATTTAAAGTCCACAATATTTAGCTAAGGCAAACCTAAATTTTAGAATCATGCAGGAATTGGAGTCTATTTAAAATATTTAACTCAATAACCATAAAAAATAAAATGAAAAAAAAACAGGAAATTACAGAGAGATAGAAGGTTCTTATTTAGCTTTTGCAACACACACGCAAACCAAGTTACCTTTAATCTCCTCCAGGTCTCTCTGCACTGGCTCAACGATCCTCCTCCTCTAGATGAGGATCTGTTAAATAAACCAAAACAAAACAGAAACAGGCTGAGCTTGACTATAAAAGATCATTTGTATTGATCAGTTCCCCACAAAAATAACCAAAAAACATAACACTCCCAGACAAACAAATGCGTGAAATGTAACGTGGGGAGCTGAAATATTACACATATGACTATGGTTTTAAACATGATTATAGACAGCTGCACAATGTCAAACAATATATACCATGAAGGTTCACCTTACCAGGAGGAAGACCAGTGTCATCTTCTACATGTGAAGTGACATCCCTGTCATCCTCATCACTCTGAGCAGAGAGGGCAGGAGGGGACTGCTGCGTCTCAGTGCGTACTATTGTCAAAAATTAGAAATACATACATTGATGATACAAGTAAAAGGATACAAAAATACAATAAACAGCTCATCTTACAAAAATGATCTCAGGTTTCCCCCCCAAACAAAACTAAGGAAAAACACAATCCAATTTTGGCAAAAATTCAAATTACTAAACTGTTGCAATCCCCCCCCCAAAAAAAAAAATTAAAAACAACATTTGTAGTTAGGTAATGTAAAAGGATGGAACTTACATGGTTGCCAAGCATCAAAGTCATCCCGGTAGTCCACCCCTACCACCGTTTCTGGCCCAATGAATGGCAACATCAATCTTTCATACTACCTGAGTCGCTGCAGAATGTTTTGGGGATATGTCCCACTCTATACAGCCTCCGTGCCCAGGACCCTTTTGATGTGTGTGAAGATGTCATTCACACGCTTTTGACACTGGCTAATGGTCCGATGTGTACTGCCCACTGCATTAACCCTCCTGGCAATTTCTTCCCAGAGTCCCTGCTTTTCAGCATGGAAGGTCTGGGAGTGCAAGCCCCCACAGAGTCGCGGAAAATGGGAGGTGCATTTTGCTCAGGAGTGAAGTTGGTTGCCTTGGTAGCAGAATCCCTGGGCTGCCTCAAATTGACTGAGCTATAAGGCCTAGATGTTGCTTGGCCTGCTTGTCTAGGCAACCTAGCTTGCTTGAGGGAGCTGCCTGTTGGTCTATGGGCTGAAGAATGCCCTGGGGTGGAAGTGCTAATATTGGTGCCAGCAGTGGTGCTGGTGGTGGGGCATGGGCAATACATGGTCCTAGGAGGAAAAAAGAAATACAGTTATGGGGCAACACAAAAAACACATTTTTGAGGAATAAAGTAAATGGTGGATTCTTACCTTAAATATCTTTTTTTTAATGTTTTTTTCCACTTTGTTTTTTTATGCTCTGTAAGGCTTCCGAAATATTGAAAGTAGAAGGTCTAAGAAGTTCAGTGAAAATCTATAGGGTTGCAGTGACATGTGCACGTTTGTGTGAAGGCGCACGGCTATGATGGTATGCGTACGTATATGCACGGGTACAAGCAAGCGTTAGATATATGCGCCTAGGCATTGGCATATTGTGGGGTTTATGATTATGGAGGAGAAAGAGCTTGTACTTTTGGCTAGTGCCGTTGTGGCTGCCACTTCCAAATTGTATGTTGCTGCAGAAAAAGCTACATTTATCCAACAAGCTGAGGAGCAGCAGCCAACAACTGTTGTTAAACGGGTCCGGGAACCACAGGTTTTTGGAGAGCGGACCAACTTGGATGACATGAGGGACCATGATATGAAATTGGGATTCCGTCTATCCTGTCATGTCATCCGGAACCTATACAATTTACTGGAAGATAAAATCGCTCCAAAAACAAAAAGAACACAAGCTGTGCGAGGAATGACCAGACTCCTGATCACTCTCTTTATTTTAGGAAGGGGATCCTTGCAAACTATCTCGGCCTTAGTTTGTGGCCTGAGCCAGCCTACAGTATCCAGGATGTTCATGCAGGTAATAAATGCCATTGTGTCCGACTATATATATATATGGAGAAATGTTAAGGTGGATTTCTTCAGGAGAGTGGGATTTCCTAATATTTTAGGGGCCATCCATTGCACCCATGTGGCAATTCAGGCCCCTAAACAACAGGATTCTCCTTTCAAACCGGAAGCAGTATCATTCATGAATGTACAAGTAGCCTGTGATGCCAACAGGCCAAAATCATGAGTGTAAGCACAGGTTTCCCAGGTTCATGTCATGATGCCTATATCCTGTGTCAGAAAGCCCTCTACCAGAAGATTAACTCAAGAGAAATGCTGGAAGGCTGGTTAATAAGTAATGTATATTACAATTACTGTAATACAACTAACAGTGGTCAAATCATAAAGACACCTATTATGTTGCTAACTAGTTGCAGTCACACACCTCAAAGTCCTTTTGCATAGGTCCTCAACAACATATTGTCAGAATGAATAACATTAAGAAGAAATCAGTGAGTGCTATGTGCAAAGATATTACCTATATTGTATATATTTAATATTTGTACATTTGTACTATACGGGTCAATATGTCATTTTCATCAGATATAATTTTATGTGGGCTTTGTAGTAGTTTTGATGCAGATTTCAAATCTGTGTTCAGTTTTTTTTCTAGCACATCTAATTTTTGTGATATGGCTAATTATATATTGTGTGAAATTAATTATACATAGCCTTAACATATTACAACATTTAATGACAGTTTACTTTTTTTAAGGTTAGAGACTGCACTAACTGCAATTGATTTCATTTGTCATCATGCCTAGAAATTACCTTAATGATCCAGTTTCTGTTACATGTGTGGTTAATTCATGACAAAAGCACAATGTCGCCAAATTATCACAGAACTTAAAAGATATACAAATTATATTTCAGCTGACCACTTTGTGACCAAGATAAATCTTGGGCTCCCCATGTAATCTGTACCAGTTGTTCCAACGGATTGATTGACTGGCTAAATCGGCGTAAAGCAATGGTACCTGACTGACACTATTAAGTAGATCTATTTGTTATTTGTTACATAGTTACATAGTAGGTTAGGTTGAAAAAAGACATAAGTCCATGAAGTTCAACCACTAGGGAAATATCACTATAAGACATAGTTGGTGCAAAGGAAGGCAAAAAAAAAAAAACCTGGTACAATTTGCTTCAACAGGGGAAAAGAAATTCCTTCCTGATTCCATGAGGCAATTGGATGTTCCCTAGATTAACAGTCACTTGTATTTTTACTTTAAAGCCTTAATACCCAGTTATATTCTGTGCTTCCAGAAAAACAACCAGCATCTGTAGTAGTTGCTGAAACTATTCCCTGAGGGGGCCAATTCCACATTTTCACAGACCTTACAGTGAAGAATCCGTTCCTTATCCGGAGCTTAAACTTCTTTTCCTCCAGACACAAAGCGTGCCCTCTTGTTCTTTGTAATGATCTCTAAGTGAATAATGAGGAAGAGAATTTTCTTTATGGACCGTTTATATATTTATACAGGGTCATCATATCCCCCCTAAACGTCTCTTCTCAGGGGAGAATAGATTCAGTTCACCTAATCTCTCCTCATAATTGACCTCGTGCATTCCTTTTTAATAATTTAGTTGCCCTTCTCTGCACTCTTTCGAACTCACAATGTCCTTTTTGTGACCTGGTGCCCAAAACTGGACTGAATATTCCAGATGTGGTCTGACCAATGCTTTGTACAGGGGCAGGATGATGGCCCTGATTCATGAAGCAAAATCGGAAGCTCGCTCGCGCATTCGTATTCGCGATCCGAAATCGTAAGCCGTCGCGCAATTCAGCAACTGAATGAGCTCGCGGCCAGAGCCCCGCATCTCCGGCAGCTTTACACTGGCGAGCTTGCATTAAAAGTCACTGTTCCCCTAAAAAATCATATTGACCTTAACAGATCCTCCTTAATCGCGCAGCTGAAATCTAATCGCCTTAATTGGCAGATTCGCGACCCCTATTGCTCATTATTATCAAGGCAGGAATCCGGCTGGCAGTGAGGAGGCGAGTGTACGAGCGCACTCGACTCCGGACCGCGGGAAACTGGCTCACTGGAAGCGCGAAAGTACGAGCGTCCAGCGAGTGCGGATTTTATTGATGAATCAGGGCCAATGTCTCCATCTTTGCAGTCTATTCCTCTTTTAATACAAGAAAGTACTTTACTAGCTTTAGATATTGCAGTTTGGCATTGCATGCTGTTATTAAGTCCATATTTTACCAGAACCCCATCCCAGCAACATCCTTTAAAGGGCCTACATGCTCAGATCTGATCTTTTTGCTATAAATATATTTGAAATTTTTTGGGGGGTTTGGCTTCCTTTGCAATCTGTCTTTCATTTTGAAGTTTTTTTTATTCTTTAAAGGTTTCAAATGATGAAGGTGATCCTTCATTTTTATATTTTTGGAATGTCCTTTTCTTGTTCCTTATGGCTTTTTTTAACATCAGCTGTGAGCCGCATAGGTTTTAATTTTAGCCTCCTAAACCTATTACCCATTGGAATATATTTTTCATTTTTCTTTTGTAGAACAGACCTGAAACATTCCCATTTCTGTTCTGTGTTCTTTGAGGACAATATTGTCTCGCAGACCAAGTCACTTAGAGCCGACTCTTAATAATGGAAAATTTGCTCTCTTAAATGTAAATGTTTTTATCTTTCCTGTTTTGGTTCTTGTTTACAGCTTACATTAAATGAAATCATATTATGGTCACTGCTACCCAGATTCTCTTTTATTTGCACATGTGTTATAAGCCCTGCATTGTTAGAAAGAACTAGGTCCAGCAGAGTATCATTTCCAGTTGGGGATTCTATAAACTGTACCATAAAATTATCTTGTATTAAATTAACAAATTTCCTCCCTTTTGCTGTTCCTGTAGTGCCATTACTCCAGTCAGTGTCAGGGTAGTTGACATCTCCCATGATTAAAACACTTCCACTTTTTGCTGCTTTTTCTATCTGTGCTAGTAGTTGATTTTCTATTTCTTACTTAGCACTCGGGGGCCTATAGCAGACTCCAATAATTTATTGTGTGTTATTCAACCTCACATTTAACTCCACCCATAATGCCTCAACCTCATAGCTTGTTCCATCCGCAATTTCTTCCTTCACATTCACTTTTGGATCACTTCTCACATACAGACAGACTACACCACCCTTCCGTTTGACTCTGTCCTTACGAAAGAGAGTAAACCCAGGAATATTGACAGCCCAGTCATGTGAAGAACAAAGCCAGGATTCAGCAATACCAACTAAGTCATAACTCTTCTCACTCATTAAGGCTTCCAACTCCCCTATCTTGTTTGCTAGACTTCTAGCATTGGTGACAATGCTTCTTTAAACCATTGCTGCTTTTACCATCATTGCCAAATCCTTTTGTTTTTTAGTACAATTAGCACTGCACAATGCAATGTTTGTTTGTAACATGGGAAGCTTCTTACAACTATCCATAATCCTCCCCCAACTATCCCCAATCCACCCTCCACTAGTGTCTGACGTCTGACTAACCTTTCTGCCACCTTATTTGACTGTCCTGCCCCCCTCTGTCCTAGTTTAAATATCCCTCCACCATAGCCCTAAATCTTTCCCCTAGCACAGCAGACCCCCTTTCATGTAGGTGCAAACCATCTATGGCATACAGGTTGTACCCCACTGAAAAGTCAGCCCAGTGCTCTATGAACCCAAACCCTTCCCTTCTACACCAGGACTTAAGCCATGCATTTAGCTGCCTAAGCTCCCCCTGCCTTTCCTGTGTTGCGCATGGCACAATATTCCAGAGAATATAGCCTTGGAGGTCCTTTTCTTCAGCTTGAAACCTAGTTCCCTAAACTAATTTTAAGGATCCTCCATCTTCCATCTATATTGTCATTGGTTCCAACATGAACCAAGATAGCTGTGTCCTTTCCAGCCCCTCCCAGTAGTTTGTCCACTTGGTCCACCACATGCCGAACCCTGGCACCAGGGAGACAGCAAACCATTCAGTTAAGGGGCGACAAACTATTTTATCCGTCCTCCTGATGATAGAATCCCCCTATGAATACCAATTGTCTTTTCCTTCCTGCGTTTCCCTCCCCACCACTACTAGATGTGTTGCTCTCCCAGCTGTTAAGGGTAGCAGTATCATCTAGAGTTGCCACCACTGGTTCTGCCACCTGCACATCCTCACATAACTTTGCAAACATGTTGGGGTGCTCAACACTGGGCTGGCCTTTCTTTTCTGGGGGCCCCTACCACTCCCTCTAGTTACATTAACCCAACTCCCTACATGATCATCCTAATTAACCTCTCCACCCTCCACATCTAAGCCATTAACTGCCTGCTCAGCGAGTAGGAGACCTCTCTAAAGGTGATCCAGTGATTTCAGTGTTGCAATGCGCTTCCCCAGCTCTCCAATGCGAGATACCAGAAAGGCAACTTGCTCACATTTGCCACAGCGGTATTCACCTAGGAGCTGTTGCTCCATTTGTGTATACATGTGACAGACTGTGCACTGAACCAAACTTTCCTTTTGCTACCACTCATTTCCCTGTTACAATTTTTGTTTACAAGGAGTTATAAAAGTTTACTTACAGTTTGTGGTTACTATAAGGACTTAACTCCTTTTGTTTTCAAACTCCTGTTTTTTCCAACTCCACTTGATTAAAAAATCACTTGTTTCACTTGCCAAACAGTGAGAAAGCTCAAGATGAGTGCCCCAGGAACTTAAATCACTTGTGAAGCCTTGACCATTCCCCCTTAGAGGTCAGCAATGAAAAAAGCTGTTTAAAAACAAAACTGACAGTAAAGCAAACACAACCCAGCAGTCAAACAGACAACTCCCAAATGCACAATATCAGACTCCTGTTTTTTCCAACTCCACTTAAATAAAAATCCACTTGTTTCACAGGCCAAACAGTGAGCAATATTTTAAAACCACAGGCGGTTAAAGTAAGGAAATAAAATATGTGAACCAACATATTTTATACTTGATAGTAAAGATAACTTGCAGGGAATGGACCCCCAAAAGTGGTCTATTTAGAAATCAGCAGTCATTAACTGAGAAAGTGTTAATTAACTGGACTTTGAGAAGGATTATTTGATTGTGTCAGATAGGTTTCTGAAGGAATTGTCTCAGTTAGAACCACAGTTTGACATGTCAGTAAATATGGGATTTCTTCACCTAGATATAAATAAAATAATTTATTCGGTAAAAACAAAAACTGTTTTATTTGTAAAGCAACAGATAATTTCATAAACTGGGTTAATAAGCTTGTCATTGTTTTAATCTTTTTTCTTGTTAAGTTACAAAAAGTACAATTTAAAAAGGAGCAATTGACTGTGAACTATTTTGATCTATAATACCATACAGTTGACTTATGTACTAATCCCTAAATATTGCTGAAAGAATTGAAAGGTCAGCATATGTTGGTTTACCCTTCCCATCCTTTTGAACCCATTTTGGACATCACATTATGAGAGCATCCTACTGTATATTAAACAACAGGCGCATAACAGATCCTACAGTATTGATGTGTTGTGTAGGACATTTACTCCATGAACTGTGAAGGACACTTACTGCCCCTGGTCCTTGCAGCCACTGTACCAAGTATCTGTCATTGCTTGGACCAGAAAACACTGTAAATTTCAGGGAAGCGGACATGCCACAAGTTACATTTTCATAGAGTGCCAGAATGATTTGGCTTGAAAAATTATACTGGCTTGGTACACTAGTTAAATTTTTTAAAAGAGCTGATTTCCAAAAACTTGCACAGAAGTGTCTGTATTACATACAAGAAGTTTGATTAGGATAGTATGCCAGAGGATGGCTGGGACTTTTGTTGTCTGGCCAAACATGTTCTAATAAAGGACCGATGACTACATGAATAGAGGAAGAGGAAGGAGGAGCAAAAAAAAAAAAAAAAAGCCCATAAATGGACATCCAATGAAAAAAAATCATACAACTTGAAACTTTCAGGGCTGTGAAAGACTCTGAGGTACCTGTAGTGTCATTGGGCAGAGACCTACAAACTTTATGAGAAGCCCTGCATTCCAAATCTGCATGCTACTGCACAGTACGTCCTCTCTTTCTGCACCCTTTTTTGTCTTCATTACTCACACCCAATTCCAGTTCCAATATCCTGTCCAGAATGGCATTATCATCATTACTGTCCGGCCCTAACCCAGAGTATGCCAATAATTTAAAACCAAGTATAGGTTGCCCAACACTACTGTCAAACACACTGCCACAATAAAGACAGCAAATAACAATTGTTCCACTGCTCTTCCACTCCTTTGCACTTATCTCTTTTAGTACCTCTGGAATAAATAAATGTAAAGCATTACTACACAGCTATACTAGGTCATCAGCTTTTGTTTTCTTTGATTCACACAAAATACTCGATTTCCTAACAGCTTGCAAAACTGCCTGCAAACAGACGGTTGGCTCCTGGGTAATGCATCACATTCACTGTTATCATCTCTCTGCTTTGAGATGATGAATGAGGCAGCCAGTTTACAAAGGACATGTCTTGGCAGGGATAAATCTACTTTTGCTGCCTTGTAAAACATGTATAATGGAACTCTTTTATCATTAATAGTGGTTTTCTTAGTACTGCTGCCGTTCTCCTTCCCTATGTTACTCATTATTTGGCAAATTCTGTATCCAGACCCAAAAGGCTTAGTTTAAGTCAAGGATCCACCAGTAAGTGGCCTTTTGTAAGGCCCATGTGCATTACCAGTCTAATTTTGACTCTATGATGGCATTTTAAAACTAGCACAAATTGAGTCAACACATTTTGCACTCACATTGGACAGATTTATTAAACCTACGAATGGAATAAATCTGGTCCAATGTTAAAATGTTTGCCAATTAACAGAAAATTAATTTTAGGAAATTAATTTCAGTTTTTCTGGATCACCCTGGTTCTCGCATCAATGTCTATCTATTCTATTTGGGGAGTTTAAAGGAAACAGGTAAATGTTATTAGGAATGATGGTAATAAAAAGTTGTCTATGTATACCAGGGAATAACTGCTGTGATTTAAGTTGGTTACCAGTCACAATATGAGAAAACAGGTACACTTTATCAGTAACAATAAGGTACAATACTGAAAATTTATAGGGCAAAATTTACTTGAACTGGAAATAATAGCTGTGATTTCATTTGTGTGAGAGTTTTTTAACTGTTATTTCAGAAAATGGGGGATTTGTATTAACAACGATGGAAAACAATGACTTTTATAACTGGTTTTAACTAGTTTATAACTGGAAATAATCACTGTTATTCAACTTTTTTTTAATCTTATCTGGTCTTGTTAGCTTCATGCTTTGTCCATGAGTAACTGAAAATGGCACCTTTCAGTTATTTCCCCAATTAACGGTAGCAAAAATTGGCTGCATTGTCTGCTTGCTTAAAAAAAAAAAAAAAGAAAAAAAAACTCCTGTTGGTCCCTACAAACTGCTCCCAGCTGTGTACTGATCCTGACTAGCAGTAGCAGAAACATCCCAGCACATCCCAATTTTTTTTTCCAAATTTCTTATTGGGCATGAAAATGTGGCTGCTTGTCATTATATGATTTTTCGGCTCAATTAATTTTCAAACTATCTCTGTCCTTTGTACAGTCAGTATCCAGTTTTTCAGCCACATCCTAATACATGGTTGGTATATTTATGTTAATAGTGTCAAACCTTTTGTAAATGCAAAGAAAAAATGTTCAAATAGTATGTAAGAATCTTATTGACAAGTTTTTAAAAATCGTATACAGTAAAACAATGGATGCAGCTATACGACCACTGATACCTGTATGTCATGGCCAGACTGCTTACTAACAAAAAATATTTTGGGTATGTAGTCTCACATAAAAATGTGTGCAACTAACCATTTTCGAAAACTAAACTACAGTCACTATTTACTTCGGTGAGTGTTGGGCCTTACAGAGGTTTGTGATTGTCTCAGATTAATTTGTTAGTATACCTGTCTCTCAATGTAATTTAGCATTTATTCAGTTTGAATCCAATTTACTGCTAACAAGTTTGTACATACAGAATAGAAAAGGGTAAAGGATAACCATTTTCTATTAATAAGCTAAATAGGTATTTGTCTATAAATACAACATGTAACAAGGGTGTCTATAAAATATTTGTGAAATAAATAATATGGGGTAATATATATATATATATATATATATATATATATATTTATATTTACACAGTAATACCTCGGCTAACAAAGATAATTTGTTTCGGAATCACATTTGTTAGCCAAAATCTTTGTTAGCCGAAACGTGGTTTCTATAGAAAATAATTTAATTTGTTCTGGATGCTACCCACAATTGAAACATAAGTTTTAGAAAAATAGTAAAAAGCACAAAAAAAAAAGGCCATAAACTCTCCAATGGCTGAGATGAAAAGCTTCCCAATTGAAACAGTCTCAACATATTATTGCTGAGGCAGCGTGCTGTTAGTTACTATATAAAATCCTCACACAAACAAAGTAAAACAAACTTTATGGAGCCTTTCATAAACTTCTGGAGCAAGCTGTTCCTTGATATCCAAAAGAAAATCAACAGCAGAGTTTGTCTTAGTCATTAAAGAGTTACAAGATGTTGATGAAGAGCTCACCCACGTAAGATCACCCACAACCTTAGCTGTGTTTAGCAAAAAAAATTCTTCTGCAAGGCATACAAACTACCCCTCCAGCCTCCGTCCTTACACTTGTTAGCCGAGTCTCCTAAACAATGAAAAATAATTTGTTAGCTGAAAAAATTGTTAGCAGGGCCACTCATTAGCCGAGGTATTACTGTAATATATATATATATATATAAACACAGTAATGTCAACAGCAGTATATATATATATATATATATATATATATATATATATAAATATAGTGGTATACCACATATATATAATGTGGTATACCACCCTTGTGGGATCACCTTTTCTGGGGTATGAAGCACACTGGAGACAGTAGATAAGGTTGAAACTAAAAAGGTTGCATAAGATAAAACAAAACAAAAATAAATCCTAGACAGTTGGTGGCTAATCCAGCCAACTCAACACAAACATTCCAGCAACCTTTACTCACATGTAGTGCAGCAAGGGCTCTTACAGGCAGCTTCCCTGTGCCCCGGGTCAGAGAGAGTTTCCTGCCTCCCCTTCCCTTTTTACCTGCTGCTCACAGCTGTGCAGTAATTATTGGCCAGACAAAACCAAACTCTGGACTGGATCAGAACACTTCTGAGTGTCATGCAAAACCCAGGTCTGTATTCTCCGCAGACCTTTGAGGATAATCTCTCTCATAGGAGAGGAAAGGAGGAGAAATATATCTTCCCTCCAAGATGACCCCTTTTGCCAAGTCACAATATATACACACATTTATATATATATATATATATACAAGAGACCAGGCTTTTCTTATGTTGATGTAAACACACAAATATAAGTGACCATTTTGTGACCTCTACTAACACTCATTTTGCTTTCATCTTCATAGGCAGGTACCACACTGTGATACCATGCATACTGACCAGGACAGATTGCTGCATGTAGAGAAGCCAAAATGAATTAACAATACACTTCATTATTGAATATGTTGAACAATGACAGCCATTCTGAAAAAATGGTAACAAATGGCTATACTTTGTTTCTAAACAATAACAATAGGTACAGTATTTATGCTATTTATAAGTTTAGAACATAGTATACAGTGCTTATGAAATGTTGTCCTAGTCCTAAGTCTATATCACAGTTAATCAGTTAAGCAGACTCTCATAAGAATCAGTCTGGTCCAACATTTTTCTTTTATTTAATGACAAGTCATTTACATTTGTCAGCAGAAAAAAATCCACTTTACAAGGGTCAGAGCACACACGTTGAATGAAACATATCCTCAAATTCCTGGAGGTCTGAACCTAGCCTCTATGCAACAAATACCTCCAAATGAAGAAATGCAAGTATGGGCTTCATCCTTATACTTATTGACTTACATCACAAAATCACTTGACTTGGCTTGACGGAATCAGTGGGGAAAGAAGACCCTGTTGAGCCTGAGTCTAGTCTGGCATCTAGAGCTGGGTACTGGGCAGTGGGCAGGCGGCAGCAGTAATAGCATGAGGAGGAAGCGGCAGGCCATGAGACATAGTGTGTATGGCTGTGTTAGGAGGAGGAGGCTGTGGGCTCTGAGAAGGAGTGTGGACGGCATTCGTTTCTGGCATCTAAAGTCAGGTACTGGGCAGGTTGCAGCTTCATTTACAGATGGAGGAAGAGGCGTTGGCTCTGAGACGAAGTGTGGACGGCATTTCTTTCTGGCATCTAAAGTCGGTACTGGGCAGGTTGCAGCTTCATTCACGGCAGGAGAAACAGGCGGTGGGCTCTGAGACAGAGTATGGAGTCTGGACAGCATTAGTGTCTGGCACTTAAAGTCAGATACTGGGCAAGCAGCAGCATCATTTACAGCAGGAGGAGGAGCTCGGAGACAAAATGTGGACTGCATTCGTATCTGGCATTTACAGTTGGGTAGTGAGGGCAGGTGGCAGCATCATTTACAACAAGAGGAGGAGGAGGCGGTGGGCTCTGAGAACAATCTAGTAGGTGGGGGAATTTCACACACAATAGGATGGGAGATATGTAGTGGTGGGAAGTAGTGATGGTTTCAAAAGACAGAAGAAGATGGGTAGGCAAGTTTGAAAAAATGGGTTTTTCTGCTCTTTTAAATGAGCAGATAGTAGGATCAAGCCGAATAGGACGAGGAAGACCATTCCAGAGAGTTGGGGCAGTCTTGGAGCTGTGCGTGTGATGAGGTTATGAGTGAGGAAGTCATTAGAAGCGTCTGATCAGCGTCTGAAGAATTCTTACTTACCCCTCAGAAGAATTCTTCACAGCGTCTGATCAGCATGTCCAAGATGGCGTGGGTAGGCGGACCTCTAGACATCACAAGAGTACAAACGGCTGTGGTGATCAGGCCGCAGCAGATGCAACAAAGAGAAAAGAGGGTGACTCGGAGAACACTTCTCGTTCTTCATCTTCACAAGCGAGCCCAGTCAAATCTAGACTGAAATTGACGAATCCGGAGGACGGAGTGAATGGGGTAAGCCCTGCTATATCTCCTATATTAGAAGAAACAGAAATTACTGACCCTATAGGGACCTTCCCTACATCTGATTGTCCGGTTTCAGATACTACTCTTAAGGAGATGTTGATATCTCTCCGTAGTTTCTTGCACCAAGATTTTCTTACATTAATTCACCAACTTAAAAATGATGTGCATAAGATAGGCGATAGAGTGGACCATATTGAACATAAGATGGGAGAATATGCTGAAGCACATAATGAACTGGTGGATTCACTTACTGATACACAAGACACATTGCAACAAGTTCAACTAAAACTTGCCAATATGGAAGACCATTCAAGGAGAAATAATATTAAATTTAGAGGCATACCAGAATCTATACTTCCAGCGGAGCTAAGCAACTATCTTTCTCAACTTATCTCAGTGCTGATACCGGGGGCTGCTCCTTTTGAGCTCTTGATAGACAGAGCACATAGGCTTGCTAAACCTCCGCACCTTCCTGAAAAAGTATCTAGAGATGTGTTGGTGAGAATCCACTTTTTTCATATCAAAGAACAAATTATGGCAAAATCAAGACAAGATCCTAAACTACCAGAACCCTATTCTAACATCTCCCTCTTCTCGGATATATCCCAAGCCACAGTATTAGCAAGAAAGAAATTTATGTTGGTTACCCAAACATTAAGAGAAAACCATATTCAATATAGATGGGGTTTTCCAGTAAAACTTATCATTTTTCGAAATGGCTCTACTTTTACTGTAAAGAACCCCCAGCAAGGTTGTGATCTACTAGACAGCTGGGGCATTCACCCAACCGCTCAATCTCATATATCTAAACCAAGCCCAAACCTGGGCCATTTATCACCTGAATGGAAAACAGCTTAGTTTATAACGGTCTAGAAGAAAATTAGCATGATGAAAAGTAATCCGGTGCAAGAAGCCATGTCTCATGCTTCCCGTTTTTTTTTTGGATGTGCAGTGTGTTACTGCTTTTTGGATCCATAAAGATCCTTCCTTTTTACTTCTTAGTTCAAGTTCTCTTCTATATAATTGGTTCTGGTTATTTTTATGTCTCTATCTGTCACAATGGCGCTGATATTTGTGTCCTGACTAACGTGGACATGATGAGTATATCTTTACAATACAGCATGCAGCTAAACATAGAAAAAAGGGTCTCTTGGGAGACAAAAGATTTGGATGATGGGGCTTAACATCCTTTCTATTAATGCTAAAGGACTCAATAGACCCTATAAAAGACGAGCTATCTGGGATGAAGCTAAAAGGCAAGGCTCCAATATTTTATGTTAACAGGAAACACATTTTAAAAGAGATAATATGACAAATTTTTACCATAAGGATTTTCCACATATTTTCCACGCTACATCTCCCCAGAAGAAGAAAAAAGGAGTAACAATTGCGATAAAGGCTGATATACCCTTCTCCCTGATTCATAAGGACATTGACACAGAAGGGAGATATATCATTTTGGTGGCTAAAATTAATAATGTCACTAGAACTTTGGTCTCTATATATGCCCCAAATGTTCACTCATGTTTTTTAATAAATTTTTAATTCATGTCCTCAAAAAGGCGAAGAAAATTCGAGAAGGCGCACTTATAATATGTGGAGACTTTAACTGTGTTCCAGACAGTTCATTGGATACCTCTAATAGCAAGAAGTACACGAGACCGACGCTGAATGCCCTGTTGAGAAAAGAAGAGCTTTTCGATGCCTGGCGATGTCTCCACTCAGCAGAGAAGGATTTTACTTTTTTTTTCAGCTCCTCACCAATCATACTCGAGAATTGACCTGTTCCTTGTGGATAAATGGACGTTACAGCAAGTATCGTCTTCTTCAATCCATAATATAACATGGTCGGACCATGCACCTGTGTCTATGTGTGTAGCTGCGAACAATGATTCCTCGTTTTCATATCTTTGGCGAAATGATGCGTCATTGTTTGCACGGGAGTCTACTAAATGTAAAATTCTACAAAATTTAAAGAAGTTTTTTTATTTAAATGAGTCACCAGAGGTTACACCATCTACCTTGTGGTGTGCCCATAAAGCCTATATGAGAGGAATTCTAATTCAACTCTCAGTAATTGAAAGGAAAAAGAGGGGATGGCGTATAGATGAGTTGCTTGAGAAAATTAGAGACTTAGAAACAATCCATAAAACTAAACTTAGTACCCAAATATCCCAACAACTGTTCATCTATAGGCAAAACCTGCATTTGTTACTGATAGAAAGACATGAAAAAATATTTAGAAGCACTAAAACTACTTACTATGCTCAAGGTAATAGAGCTAGCAAATTACTAGCCTCTAAAATCAAAGGTAAACGTACAAAACATTCGTTGCCTTTTCTATACCATCATAAATTGAATACTCAACTGTTTAATCCACTAGATATGGCTAATGCGTTTAGAGATTATTATCAAGAGTTATATAATCTTAAGGAAGATAAACAGTTGACCCATCCTACGCAGAGTTCAATAGATGCATTTTTACAATCAGTCAATTTACCTAAGATCTAAGATGAACAAAGGGATATATTGAATAAGCCGATTTCTCCCCTGGAAGTTGAAAAAATTAATAAAGGGCTACCTGGACATAAGTCTCCAGGAATTGATGGCTTTACGGCTGAGTACTACAAAACCTTTAAAGAGCTACTTGTTTCTCGCTTAGTTTTGCTCTTTAACCAAGCTGTTTCCATTGGCTATTTACCTGAGGAAATGCTTAGAGCCATTATAATTACTATCCCAAAGGAGGGGAAAACACCGACTCATCCCCAAAATATTAGGCCTATTTCATTATTAAATACTGATCTTAAAATCTTTGCCAAATTGAGAATGAGTGAGAATCCAAAAATTTCTTCCCTCATTGGTCCATAGTGATCAAGTGGGATTTGTGTCAGGTAGACAAGCCTCAGAGGAGACCCGACGTATGATTAATCTGCTGACGATTGCGGAAAAATCCGGAACACCAACAATCTTTCTCACATTGGACGCTGAGAAAGCTTTTGATAGAGTACATTGGGGCTTCTTATGTGCTGTATTACAAAAATTTGGATTGGAGGGCTCCATTCTGTCTGCAATTATGGCATTATATACGTACCCCTCAGCTCAAGTATTTTCTAATATGCTGTCTTCTCCTTTCATTATATCCAATGGAACTTGCCAAGGATGTCCTTTATCACCAACACTTTTTGCACTAATTATGAAACCATTTGCACAATCTATTAGAAATAATTGTAATATACATGGAATACGGGTTGGTGACTCTTCACATGTTAAAGGATTATTTGCGGATGATGTAATTCTTTCATTAACAAACCCACAGGCCTCACTTTTAGCTGTGTTGCAAACAACTGTAGCATTTGGCTCAGTAAGCTACTATTAAATCAATGATGCGAAATGTAATGTTTTACCAGTGAATGTCTCTTTTTGTTTACAAAAGCAACTATTGAAGCAATTCCCATTTAAATGGGCTACAACTAGTGTTGAATACTTGGGTATTCAACTAACTTCATCACTGTCAACTTTAATTAATGCTAATTTTTCATATTTGATAGAAGTAGTAAAGAAAGATCTAGTTAACTTATCCAAAGTCGAAATATCCTGGTCAGGTCGATTAGTGGCATTTAAAATGGCAGTACTACCTAAAATTCTTTATTTGTTTAGAACTATACCGGTGGTTCTTCCTAATTCAATCATCTTGGCATTGCAAAAGTTGTTAAAGAAATTTATATGGTTTGACAAAAAGCCACGGATACCGCAATCACCAATGTTTAGGGCGAAGAGAATGGGAGGAATGGGAGTGCCTAATATAATGGATTACTATTTGGCTTCTTTAATGGATCATTTGGAAACTTGTATAAGGCCTGATATAAATAAAAGATGGTTAGATATAGAAAGAAGGTATATACCAACTGGTAACTATCTAGCCTTTTTATTAGCTAATTCACGCTCCCACATAGGGATAAGGCTGTGTTTACCTCCAATAGAGGCTATGATATTCATCTGGAAGAAACTTAAAATTAAAAAATGTATTAATACACAAGGTACCACAATCCCAGTGCCTTTGCATTATTTTGAACTCCTAATCCCAAACCTCAATATTCAATCCTGGCATAATTTGGGACTTCAATATGTGTCGGATTTACCACGGTTCCACTCCTTCCTTAATACTTTTAAAATTTATCAGATAAATCATCTTTTGAGTTCTCTTCCGGAGGGAGAGTTTTTGATCCCAGAGGTATTTTGGAGTAGAACTCAGAAGATTACTCGTAGCAAAGGTGGCATTACAGTGTATTACAATTTACTTCAAAATAAGGATACAGGATTCTTTACTAATCCGAATGCAGCATTAGCATTGTTAAACTTGGGATTGGAGAAATTTCCACTTTGCTTCCGCACCATAGTTACTCATATTCTTACTGCCGCTAGGATTTATGTAGTTACTAAATGGAATCACTCATCAGCTCCTAATATCTCTGATGTTGTGCTGAAATTACACTCAAATTACTATTATGAACGTGCCTTAGCATATAGCAATTTTCAAGCCCATAAATTTCATTCAAATTGGATTATGTGGGAAAAATTTTTGTCTACCAATCATTAAAACTGTTTAAAATTGTATGGATCTATCTAGCCTGTAATGCTGTTAATTGTTAATAACATTGACTATTGTGTTTAGTTATCTTATTTTCCTCTTTCTTTATTGTTTTTCTCTTTTCTATTTACTATGATATTAGATATAATGTACTGTTAAGTTTGTCTAATGTTCCTTTGTCTTTCCTTTTTTTTATCTTTTGTAATATCTTAAAAATTTCAATAAAAACAAAATTAAAAAACAAAAAAAACAAAATTGGGTTTTAAAAAAAATTTATTATTTGTGAGGATGCCACCAGACTTCCAGAATGACATTCACTGGCTTAAGAATGGAACGTGTGTAACCAAAACACAACAAACACCATGTTGACATTAAGTTGATACCAGCCTAGTAGGGATGAGATCCTCCACTTTCTTGTACCACAGCTTGGTGGTTCAAGAAGGATGAACTTCTCATTTGACTACTTTTTTCAAAACAACCTAGGGGCTTTAGTTTTAAAACAAGGAGTCAGACATTCCCTTGTGAATCTTTCAGGTCCATGTGTTTCAGTAGCAGTAATTAAACCCTACCAGGGGATGTTTGAGAGAATGTCACATTCCCTGTATTATAAATAGAGCTCCTAGTGTTTTTGAAATATTCTTCCCTTTAAAGCAATTCAGGATCAGGAATGAACCATGAATTATTATCATGTTAAGTTACATTTCTACAGGTTTATAGTCATCGATCATGGTGAGAAGGAAAACAAATGGCTATAGACAAGTCAAAACAAATTATTTATTCCACATAAACACATATGGTGTATAAACACCCCGCCACAACAACAACCCAGGCAGCCAATTTTTGCAGACATATTAATTTCCCATATCATTAATGGGGGATGGCATATTTAAATGTCTTATTCTATGAACTATATGCTAAATATTGCATACTCTCCACAACCCAGGATACAGAAGAGAATTCCCCTTTTTTCATATCACCATAATGTGCCCTTCTTTTAGAGAAAAAGATTCATATTTTTACTGAAACTTACCTTACTGCTTCAATGACATTTATCTTTTTATTTTTGTAAATCTTTGCAGCGATCTAACAACATTACCTATTCAAAATCTGGCCAAATTTCAATGATCCAGCAACATCTGGAATGCTCACACCCTTCAATCCCATTCTACACAACTATCATTTTACTGTGAAATTTGTATGTTATTTCCTTTACCCTTATAAAATTTTAAATAAAATATCATTTAATTATGATTTTCTGAAGGCTTACCAAATCTCAATTCATGTATTAAAGTTATCTAAAATTGTGCAGGTCCCAGATTTGCTCATTCAATTGTTGTTCAGATATGTTCATCACTAATTATTTTCACTTCCAACGTGTTTTTAATGGCTTTCCACCCATTGTCAGACCACCAAAATACTGTGGCAGGACCGTAAAAGAGCTGTGCATAAACAAATGCCTGTAAACCTCAATGAACTGAAGCAATGTAATGAAAAATGTGACAAAATTTCTCCATAACAATATGAGATTTTAAAAAAGTATTATATTATTGTTTAGGCTTATTAACATCCCTGTAGGTATGAATACCAAGTATTTTTAAAGGTAAAACATTCACCCCCAGCCACACTGGAGAATACTGCCAAGGAGGTTGAAAACAGGAGTGTCTTCTTTTGTATTATAAAAAGCTATTATAAAAAGCTTGTGCAATTATTCAAACATTTTCATAGAAAGTTACAGCAGCAATTCAATAGGAATTCTTGAGTGTAAATATGTGTATGTGTGTGTGGTGACGCCCAATCGATGTGGCGTCTTACAATATGGTTGCAATATATTATATACAATTCCATACATTCAAATATAGTCATACATACAGAAATAGATAACAAAAACCACATGATAACACAACTCATGAATAGTTGCTCCAGCCTTCTGGGCAGTCTCAAACTCCAAAATAGCATCATAGCGGGTACCTACAGGTGTGGGCATTGCCCCCAATGTAGGTGGATCTTGGAAAGTCAGAATACCCTTCTTCCTGAGAAAACTCTACATAGAATAAAATATCGTATAGACTGTTCCACCCATGAAGTCATCTACTTAGTCAATTGCCGATGTGGAAATTTCTACATCGGCAAAACTAAAAGGGATCTTAGAAAGCTCATATATGAACATAAATATTTGATAAACACGGGTAAAAAATTAATGCCACTGAGCTATCATGTAGGGTCGCAACATAATTTTGATAAGAATTGCATCATGTTCTCTGCAATAGACCATGTCCCTCAAGATCCTAGGGGTGGAGACACTGATAAATGGAAGCCAAGTGGATTTTCCACTTGAAGGCAACCTCTCCACCTTGTCCTAATGATGCATTTTCCTTTAAACCTTTTTTTACCATTGGAATGATTTCAAATAGATTGAATAAGAGTGAAATAGAAATGAAACCCTATACATCTGCATAGGCACATCACATCTACATATGTGTATGAGAAAAAATTATGTACATACTGAATATATGGTATATAGATACATATAACCACCTGTTGATTCATACTGTTGCCTCCATTTAATTGACTTATACTTGACTATAATGACCTCTGTTTGGGAACGAAGTGGACACAAAAGTAACACTTCTGAACAACCTTTATAATGATTGTAATGTTTAATATGTATCTGTATTCTCTGTAGAAAGACCATAAAATGAGTTGTCATACAAATGTGAAAAATGCATCTCATAGGTAGATGTTCTTTATATCTAGTAAAACTAGTAAACCAACACATGCAAGCGTGTTTCATGCTTTGTAATAATACGTGACAGCTGGTTCACATCTATGCCTTGAAAAATGTAATTTATTTATATACAGTCCATCATCATAACCATTTTTTTCTGTTATATATTTCAAACTCCCAACTAAGAAACTTTTTTGACCCTGGGATTAGCCCTACGAGGGACGGGAGCACCCACAATACCACCTGTGGGTGCCTTGAACCAGGGGGTGCTATAACAGGCACTCACAATTTCTGGTCTGTCTTCCCCCCCCTCGTTGACCCAAGGTTTTTTACCCTGGAGCAGGACCTGCAATAATTATTGGCCAATTAGCCTTGCAGGTGAGGGCAATCCCTATCAATCTGAACATTCCATCATAGTATCACATATCCTATATACTAAACAAAGGATGTAATTATGCACGGACCCAACCTGCGCATGCACACTACAATAGCTGCTCGCAACGCGAACGCTGTTGCCAAAGCAGTTGTCATGGTTACATGTAAACCTGCCAAAACAAAACAACAGGTGACACTTTCAGTCACTCCACTCCACAGTGCCAGCAGATACTCCACTCCACAGTTTCGGATTTACGATTCTTTTGAGAATCGGGGGTTTACTAGTAAATATATAATAGAGACTGCGCACGGGTTATTAGCAATGCTGGATGACATGGACACTGAATCCATTGGTACTCATATATATTTACATTGGTGGTGAGATCTTGCGAGATCTCGCTGGATCCCGTCCAATGGCTTTATCTCGTGGGAATTCGCGGGTCACGCCATCTAATCTGAAAACTACCAATGCATTAAAAAGCAGGCTGTGCTGTGGATGCCCTGTTTGTTACTCTACCCCTACATGAACCATCAATGGAAGTACTTAGGACTAAACTTTGGATATCAGTATGAACAGAAGGTTTTCATACATATACACCAGTATATCTTTGTCTATTTCTGTTTAAATATACTAGAAACTGGGAGATATAAAAACTACCCATAATTCCCATAACAGCAATCAACATCTCCTGAATAACTAAAGGGAGTAAACAAATCCTAATATTGAAATATGGAGATGTGATCTGTAAGCCATCCTATGAACCTATTTTCATAATTTTATTATTATTATTATTTTCTGTACATAGAAACTAGGAAATCAGTATATCATCTATTTACTTACCTCTTAAAATCCAACATATCCAACATCAAACCATTGCTAATTAATTGGATCACATTGAACAATGTAAGTTTCATTTATATTCACTGTAATTCAACACAATATATGTTCTTAACTACCTATCCTTACATAATTACTTTTATTATTTCTAATAGATATACAAATGAGCCAAAAACCTCCCAAGTTCCAATTGTTCCCTATGGGATACTAAAAAAACAAATGGGTATTTAAATATAAGGTTAGTCATATGATAACGTGTATCTGTGGGAGGAAGAGAAGAAGAGGAAGGAGGAAAAGCCAGGCTTTTGAAGGGCAACCAGAGTCAAATTTAAAAAAAGTTTTTATTGTTCCAACAACATAATTTACAAGATTAGGAGCTGCGTCTCTATAAATAAATCCTAGGCTAACATATAATCATTAGTTTCGCAAAAAAATAGCAATATGGTTTAGTATCCGGGTTAGTATATAGTGTACTGGGTTAGCGATGGCAGTAAAGTGTCCCACCCAACGGGTTTCGCCAGAACCGGGCTTCCTCAGAAGGTAGGGGGAGACTTAGTATTATTGCTGGGGCTTTTTACCGCATTAAGAGACAGTGCTGTCTGCTGCTCATGCTTAAATGGGTTAACCTATCTGTGTGACGTAAGAGTTCTTCCACCCTTACTCTTTTTAGAGCTGACAGCTCCGCTCCCCTTACTGCTCTTGCAGCCCTAGCTTAACTATAATATGTGTTCTTGAATAGAGATTCTCTATCCAAGAACACAGGAGTCCCACGGGATCCCCGGGCACTAGAGGCTAAATGGGGACAAGTCTCCCCATTCATTCACCTCTAGTGCTCTGTGAGGAGGAGTGACTTGTCCTCATTTAACCTCTAGCACCCGGGGATCCCACACTGACAGGAAGATTGTGGGATAACCTGTAAAAAAATAAAAGTTAATTACACAAATCACACACATTCAATAAATTACTTTAACCTTAAAGCCCCTTTTTTTTAACACATTTTTTTACACACGAATTTGCTATGTCAAATTCCATGTTTTTCGGGTCGGGACAACCCGAATTCGAACACCAACACTAGCAGTAGGTGTAGAAAATTTTTCAATGCAGCGCTCCCAAAGTCTGCGATCAATCCTAATGGCCAATTGGACAATTGCATCCAATGAGTCTGGTAAAGAGTGGTTGACAAAAAAATTCCTTAATTGCATTGGATAGACCCAGACGAAATTGGCTTCTGAGCACTGGCTCCTTTCACTGTGAATGTACAGCCCAGCACCAGAACTCTTCAGCATATTCCTCCACTGGCCAGTGACCCTGCTGAAGACCACAAAGTTTTGCCTCTGCAGTTGAAGCCAGGTCAGGTTCAGAATATAGAATCCCCATGGCCTTGAAAAATGCCTCCACTGAAGAGAAGGTTGGGTCCCGCTGAAATGGGAGTGCCCGGAGCTGAAAATATAACTTGCAAGCATTCATGGCGTTTACCTGAAAATTTTTCTGGCAGAGGAATCTTGTGTTCCACAGGAGGGGCCACCACAGCAGGATCCAGATCCTGCCTTTGAAGCTCCTGATCAGCCACACGCTGTGCCAACTGGTTAACAGCATCTGTCAGGAACTGAATTTGTTGGCAGAGATCCTCTGTAACTGTGGGTAGTATTGCTTTGGCCTGTTCAAATGTAAGGCCTCAGTACCAGTATTCTCCAGCCACCAGTCCCTTAATCCAACAATACAGTCTTCACCTATAGCAGCCCCCGCTCAGCCTCAGGAGACTGGTTGCATCTCCCAGCACTCGGTTGCCTCCAGGACTTGGTTGCCACCAGGTGCACAAGAGATGGTGTCTGGGGATAGGCCAGCAGTTGACCAGGAACCCACAGATTCACAGTACAGAATTTAGCAGGGAATCCAGAAACTAGTCAAAGTCAAACACAGGAGATCAGTCCACCAAACGAAGTACAAAGGAAAAGGCACAAGCAGCGTCAGGGTCACAGGCAAAGGTCGGTCCAGGCTGAGTTCAAGTGGATTGTCAGGAACAGGCAAAGGTCAGCAACAGAAAAACACTCAGAATCTCTTTTTTTTTACATTTTTATTAGAAAAGTATAAACAGCTTATTTACAAATAAAAGAAAAAAATCCTATCATTGATTTTCTGTATGTTTTG
Source organism: Pyxicephalus adspersus (assembly GCF_032062135.1). Classification (NCBI taxonomy): domain Eukaryota; kingdom Metazoa; phylum Chordata; class Amphibia; order Anura; family Pyxicephalidae; genus Pyxicephalus; species Pyxicephalus adspersus. The sequence continues at coordinate 36,911,557 of NC_092871.1, forward strand.
TTTTAAACTGATTGCTTTTTAATTTGAAAAACCTGGAGCATTTTTCATTTGTTTTCTTCAATTTTTCCACTTTTGCATTGTAAATAATTTGTCTCCCTTTAGCAGTGATGGACCCTGCTATTTCATTTTTTAAATTATTAATTTCCTCCTCCATTGGGATGCCGTTTTTGCTACACGTATTACAAGTTTGGAACTCTGGAACTATTTTACTGTCCTCTTTGCTTCCTGTATTCCTTACTGGATAAAGGACCTAGTTTTCTTTTTGATATTATCCCACAATTTATGAGGTTGGGAAATTAGCATATGTCCCTCTGCCATGACTTGTATGCTAATGTGTATTGTGTTTCGATCTTAGGATTCTCTAGAAGCATGGAATTTAACCTCCAGATCCCTGGTCCCTTGGATCTACCTGATCATTTTAGGTGAATGTACAATAACTTATGATCTGAGAAAATGTTTTGGAGAGTGATTTTCCCTTGATACAGCGATGGCAAGAACAAAAGTCACTGCGAGACTTACTAATATTGCTGGACCATGTATAACCAGGATCATTCGGATGTAACTTTTTCCAGACCTCCTGCAACTCAAGATCAGACATGATGTTTATCAGCTGTTCAGATGTTTAATCGTGCCTTCTTGATCTACAGCCAGTTCGCTTTTCACCTGGTAATATGCAGTTAAAAATAACCACAAACAGTTGCAGGGGAGAAACCTGGAACAAAGAATTGTATAATATTAAGCAATTCAGCTCGCTTTTTTTTCTCCGGGGAGCAGTAGATATTAAACACCCTGAATTCCTTCCCCCTACATTTCACAGTGGATATCATATCTCTCCCATGTACTATCTCAATAAATGATGAAAAGGTGACTTTGTTACCCTTTGCAAGGATACCAATACTTGTAGCTGAATTTCCATTGTCCCCTGACCATACTGAAGGGCCATGAGTCCAGGATTGCCTGAAGTGTTTGGGTGATGGTATATTTTGCACTCCTTAAGACAATAAATTTTACGGTAAATGCTACCTAAAAAGCTAAACATTGCTGCTCTCCGTACAGAGCTTTTCAGACCCCTTACATGCAGGGAACACATTTTAAAATCCCCCATTTTCAGAGTGGTAGGACTTCATACAGACAGTGGGTGCTGGACTGAACGAATCCTCGTCTGAGCTGGTCAAAGGTGGAATTGCCACAGATGGTGGAACCTGTTGACTCAGTACGGTCAACTCCTCAATGAGACCTGAATAAGGTTCCTGGTCACCAGCCTTTGCCAATACACCAACTACAGCAGACGTTTTACTGCAGCTGCACTTAACTGGTTTCTTCCTCGTCTGAACTGGTGAACTGGACCGAGACTCACGCCTGGTCCACCTTTGTCCAGGTGTTGGGGGTGGGGCAGTCCTTGCAGACTCTTCCACTGGTCTGGACAGTCCCTGCAGACTCCTCCACTGGTCTGGCTTCCCCATCTGGAACAACTCCAGGACTGCTTGGTAAGGCTTCCATCTCCTCCTCTTCATCCACCAGCTCTGACTGAGATGGTGCTGCAGGGGCTTCAGACACTGGGTCACCCTGAAGGTGTATAGCTACCTCCGCCAAATAAGCAGCGACAGAACCCACACCACCTGACTGCAGATCTTTGGCTGCTAGTGCAGTGGAGGCGATATCCACCCATGACCTCTTACTCTGATGTGGACACCCTTTAAACAGATGAGCAGAACTTCTGTACAGGTTACACACTGGTTTCACAGGACAGTTTTTAGTTTCGTGACCAGTTTTGTTGCATCTTTTGCAGGGAGAAAATTCTGAGGTGCATGATCTTTTTGTATGTGAATACGACCCACACTTTCTACAAAAAACTGGCATCCCAGGGTAGAACAGCGAACTTCGGGTCAGACATGAACTTGACTCTATACTGAATTTTGCCATTCCATATTTCACAGACATTGTAAACTTTCTTGGGCTCAGATACAGAGAAAAAGTAATTATGGAGTAAGGTTCTTATGTCAGCTTCTATATAAACTGATTATAAAAGTGGGCTGTTAATAACACTTCCTCCTGTGAGTACAAACTCCCAGCCATCAAAGTCTTCATTTTCTAGCTGTTTTTTCATTCCAATAAGTGACAGAATAAAATGACCTGACCTTTGTTCGTGCAGGCAGTGGATATCCTTTTTGTTCACTTTGAGTTTTTAGATTTCAATAGGTTTTTATTAAACAATCAACATAATATACAACATTAACTATGACCATAGCCATCCTACAGCACATAGCAGGTTGTTCCATTTTCATTTTTCTTTATATAAACTAAAAAAAAAAGGAAAAACTACAACCGTAAAGTCTAGCAAATAAGGGGCATTAAAATAGAATCAGAAAAAAAAAACAGAATACAAAGATAAACAGAAAAGAAAAACAAATAACAGTAAGTATCCCTTCAATTATAACCTTTCACAACAAACATTTCAGGTATTGCAACCATACCCTCCATCTTTTAACAAAATTATCGTATTGGTTATGAATAAGCGCATACGTTTTTTCCATCAAACATTGTATGTTTAGATCACAAATCATTTCTGTAATTTCAGGAATATTTAAGCTTTTCTATTTTCTCGAGTGCCATTTTGGCACTCAGGAGAATATGTACTAGAACAGTCTTGACATCTATGGGAAAAGTTTCAAAATGAACATGTAATAGCGCCATCGTTGGTTGAAGCAAAAGGGGTGTACCCACAATATCAGACATTAGCCCAAAAACTTTATTCCAAAAAGCTCGAATAAGTTTACAGTACCATAATAAATGGTGTAGTGTACCTACGGTCCCGCATTTCCTCCAACATTCATTGGAGTGTTGAGCAGATATATAGGACAATTTAAGCGGTGTGAGATACCATTGGTTAACAACTCATTGGAAAAGGTCCAAATGATTCACACATTTAGTAGAGTTGTGAGTCCAAAGCAGCGGACCATTGTGATGGAGATATTTGAGTCTCCAACCCTTGTTCCCACTTTTGCATAAAATGCATTTTACTAAACACAGTACTTTGGTTTAGATACCTATAAAACACTGTGATCTCTTTTTTCTCAAAATGTGGATTATCCAAATATGAGTATATAGAACAACCCATAGACAGTCTATAAAACATTGGGTAGAGCCTCAAGCAATGTTGAATTCCAAGATAAGCAAAATATTCAGTTGTCAGAATATCATATATCTTTTGTAATGATTAAAACGATTTGATAGAGTGAAAAAAGTACAAATCTTTTATCTTTCTCACCCCTCTATCAAGCCATTTAGATAGTTGTAAATGGTGCATAAATAATTCTAAAACTTTGAGTTCCGGGGTAATTTGGATATTAGTATTTGTCTGTGAAGCTTGTACTTTGGTAGAATGCCAAACCTGTACAGAATTTTGTATGTATGTACTAGGAAAAGGGATGTCGGGTACAGGTAAACCTAATTTCATCGCTATAAGCAGATGTTGGAGACGGACATTGTTAAAAGCTTTGGATTCTATCTCCGCCCACCTTTTGTAGCCTGACCCTTGCCACCAGTACACAAGTTGGGAAGGTACAGCCACATAATATTATTGGTGGACATCTGGCAGACTCATTCCCCCTTGTCTTTTATGTTTGCACATAAGTGACATGCGGCATCTTGTTTTTTTGTTACACCAAATATATTCTGAGATAAATTTTTGCACTGCGGTGAAAGATTTTGTGGGAATAGGAATAGAGACTGTCCTAAACTTATATAAGAGCTTGGGAAGTACCAGCATTTTGAATGCAGCAATTCTGCCTGATACTGAGAGTTCTCCCTTATTTAGTTTACTTAATTCTGCTGGAAGAGATAACAAAAATGGTCTATAATTAAGATCATAGAGAGCAGATTTTGATCTTAGTAACAAAATCCCCAGGAATGGAATTGCAGAAGATTCTCAACAAAAGGGAAATCATGCCTTCAGACAAGATATGTTTATTTGTGACATTTGCAGAGGTAAAAAATGAGTTTTAGAAATATTAAGTTTGTAATACGAAACTGCGCCATATTGTACATTTTGTACAGTTTGTTAAAGATCTTTTTGGGTTTGTTAACATGAGTATGATATCCTCTGCAAACAGGCTTATTTTGTGCACAGTATCAAAAACGGAAATGCCATGAATATTCAGATCTGAACGGATACGTTCCGCTAGGGGTTCTACTATTAAGGTAAATATTATGGGTGATAGAGGGCTCCCCTGACCAGTTCCATTTGTGATTGAGAAGTATGAAGATAAAGGCCCTGTTGTAAAATCCCTGGCACTTGGAGATGTATATAAAGCCAGTATGGCCTTGCTTATCCAACCCACAACTCCAAATTTCTCCAGTACTGCAGCCAGGTAACCCCAGTGCACTCTGTCCAACGCCTTGTTTGCGTCCAAAGAGAACAGCAGAGAAGGTCATTTTTGGAGTTTCACATATTTGATGATATTAATTAGGCATCTTGTGCCATCCGGTACTGCAGCCAGGTAACCCCAGTGACTGGCAAACTTTACCATCCTTATCACCTACATATGAGATAAAAAAAGGCCTCTCCTCTCTCCTCTCCTCACAAGGTCTTCCTCCATTATGCAAAAATTAGCTGAAAAGATAATCTACACAGAAATAAATACTGGTAGCAATCACCCCCCCAGTGATATTTTTGCTTCCGGGGAATCATAGAGATCAAGCAACAAATTAGTAAAATGGGAGCCAAAATCCATACTGGAAAGTACCTTAAACAGGTAATTCCAGGAAAGACTGTCAAAGGCCTTTTGGAGGTCAAGGGAAATTACCATTGCCTGACGTTGAGGTCTCCCATACCAGCTGGAGTTCACTACTGATATGAGGTCAATTGCCCTTCACGTTTGGTCAGGGGCCTGTCTGTGTTGCATGAAGGCCACCTGGTCCGGATGGATATAGGCCCCTAAAAAGGAGCCTAATCGAATTGAGAGAAACTTCGTCATGAGTTTAAGGTCACAATTATTCAAAGGAATTATCCTATTATTGGCTATCTCTGAAGCATCTTTCCCCAGATTGGGAATCACACTTATAAATGTTCTGTTAGCATCACCTGAGAGAAGGTGCCCCTCCCTCAGAAAATAAAATAATCAACCAAATGTGGAGCCAAAATTGAACTAAATGTTTTGTAGTACAAATTAGAAAAGCCATTGGGGCCACGTGAGCTGCTCATTTTAAGAAATCTAAAAACGCCATCCAATTCCCCAGTCTTAAAGGGCTTTTCCAAGATCTCTTTATGCTTAGATTTTAATCTGGGAAGGTTAAGATTTCAAAGAAATCGAGTCTTTGGAACTGTATAGACGGCCATAAAAGTCCTCAAAAACTGATTGAATTTTTTCTGGGTTTTGTGATAACCTACCATCCTTGATCTTAATTTTGGGGAGGGCATGAGTTATAGGCCTAGGGTTAAGTTTATTAACTAAGAGGCTGCCCAGCTTATCACTCCAAAGGAAGAATTTGTGTGCTGACCAACGTATAGATTTCTCTGCTCTAGTTATGAGAATTAAATTGAGTTCAGTGCGTTTGCCCTCCAGTTGAGATTTCAGCCCAGAAAGAGGATCCCTTTTGTGTTGTAACTGTAGCCTGTGGTATTCTTTAAGATAGTCATCAATAAGTTTATTATAAGCCTTTTTGCGTGAGGAACCTATTTGGAAAAATTCACCCCTAATATACTCTTTATGGGCTTCCCAATTAATAGTCGGGGATGTATCGCTAGAGATATTGATTTGAAAGGAAGCACATAGAAGGTTTTCTATTTCTCTTTGTACCAATGAATCGGAGACCAAACTTTCGTTAAGTGTCCATCTAAACCCAGTTTGGGTCCTGCAAAAGCCTGTTAGATATATGGCTAAGGGATCATGGTCAGACCAGGGAGTTGACAATATTCGGGCTCCTAGTAAGCCTGGAAGCATGTGGGACTGGACAAAACCATAATACGTGAGTACTGGTTATGGGCCGCTGAGAAGTAGGTGTAGTCCCTGACTGATGGGTTCATTTCCCGTCAAGTATCTATGAGATCATATTTTCTCAATAAGAGAGAGAGGCCATGACTTTTCTTGGGGGGGTCTCTATCTGCCTAAACTGGTTTTATGGAATATGACCAAGAGCTAGATTAGAGTCACCTAACAAGATAAGAGAGCCTTTCACTCTAGGCCATATCTCGCACACTAAGGTGTGAAAAAATTGGCCCTTGTTGGGTGCATAATACAAAACTACAGATATTAGCTGGGCACCAACATAACCAATTACCATCAAAAACCTACCTCTTGAGTCTCTAAAGACCTCTTGAGGCGTAAAATTCAAGCACTTTCTAAAACACAGTAGGACATCACATTTCTTCTTATCTGAATTTGCGGTGTAAAATATGGGATAGTTTTTATGAAAGTACCTCGGGACAGAATTGTTGGAAAAATGCGTTTCCTGCAATGCTAAGATATCTACCTTCAGGGAGTTGTAGTAATTGAATGCTTTGGACCTCTTAATTGGAGAAATAAGACCCTGAACTTTATGTGAGAGAAATGTTGGCTTGGGGGAAGTAGCAGAAACAGAGGATGGCTCAATCGACATTAAATCGTAATACAAATTGAGCCAATGTATGGAAGTGATCGCAGTGGAAATCTTTGTGAGAACTACCTCTAGGGTAGGGAGATGGGATAGAGAACCATGGGGAACCAAAAAAAAACTAAATAAACAAACAATATACAAACATCCAACGTACAAGAATATGATGTGCTAGAACAAGGAGGATCAGGTCTCTCCCCGACCCCCGGGAAAAACAAAGTCCCGGACATCGGGGAGAGCCGCTCCTCCCGTGCTTCCAGGAGCTCCAGGTAGCTCTATCCAGTCAGGTAGATTTTGTCCGGGTCAAGACAATAAATAAGACACGAACTAGATTCCCTGTTGGTTGAGGGCATGTGTGACCCCCCCGGGTCCCACAGCTCTCCAAATCTGAGTATGGTGGGATATGATCACCGCTTTAGAAATATGGCTCAACATAAAAAGATCATCCTGATTAGGTCATAAGCTAGATATGGGCTTGGCAGCCACAAAATAGGTGACTCAATGAGGTACATTAAAACAACAAATACAACTTCGACCAAGATTAACAATGACGCCCAGCCTTGGGGCGATAGCAGCAGATCTGGGGGCTCTTTATATATAACAGATCTGGGGCCTCTATATATTTAAAAAGAAAAAAAATTTACACTGCATTATATCTACCACAGCAATAGGGCACCAGATCGTCATCTACTAGATAAAAAACTGCAACAGGAGAGCTTCCAGAAAAAAATTTCAAGGTGTCTTCTGATGATGTTTGCCAGATGCCCTGACCTGTTCCAAAGTGGGTAAAGAGAGGTAGAGGCTTCGGTTTCTAGCGTGGATGGAGCGTCTTCCTTCGGGATGAGTCTTTGAGGAGTTGTTCACCCTCAGAAAAATAGGAAAAGGAAAAACTTTTCCCTTGCAGCTGAAAGATCAATTTCAAAGGAAATGCCCATCTATATTTAATCTTGTGGTCAATAAGAACTGGTAGCAAGGTTTTGAGTGCCCTCCTGCGTTGAATAGTAAAGGGTGTTAAATCTGAAAATCATCTCAATATGGTCCAGACCCTTTGTTGCCTTCAGAAGAGCTTCTTTAGTAGTGAAATAGTGGGGCCAGACAATCACATCACTGGGAGGACCATCCGGCCTGGGCGCCACAAGAGCTCTTTGGGCCCTGTCAATTTCAAAGTGGGACTCTGGTAGATCCGGTAGGAGACCTTGTAAGAATCGCCTCACGGCATCTGTAACATCTTTCACGGATTCAGGGAGGCCTCCGATCCTAAAATTCTATGGGATCTATTTTCCAGGTCATCAAGATTAAGTTGCAGATCCTCAATCTGGTTGTGCAGAACTGAAATTTCTTCGGAATTCTGGGTAACTTTTTAAACCATCTTGTCTACTTTTTTTCAAAAACATCAATTCTAGTGCTCAAGTTCTGTAAATCTTGACGAAACTCAGACATGATAGTCACAGTAACCTTAGCCAGTTCTGTTTGCAGAAGCACAGCCAGATTTAAAAACAGCCTGCTTTCTGCCAAGGGAAGTTCAGAAGGGAGCAGTGAAGCAGGGGGGTCCTGTGAAAGCACACTAAATCTGGATCCATTATTATGGGATAAATCCTGAGGGCTAACGGATATTGGATCCTCCCTGTAATGAATCTGGGAGCTGAGGACTGCAGGTGGGAGCAAAGCTGTGAGGGGGGCTGAGTTATGCTGAGGTTGGGGGAAAGCTGCTCAGCCTGGGTGCTGGCCGGTGAAGAGTGGGTTGAACTCTCTTCCCACCCTTTAGAAGCTGTTCCCCCGCTCATACCTGTGGAGGAGATCTTCTCTTTCTTTAATAAAGCAGAGCCTGCAGCCACGTGTGTTTCCCGGGGGGCCGCTATCTTGGAAGCTGGCCGGAGAGGTCGAGACTAGTGTTGTTGTTCGAATTCGGGTCGTCCTTATGGCCCTCCCACTATGCACTTAAACAACTGGGCAGGATGGGCAACTCCCCCATGCCCTCCAATTACAGAAGGGATGCACCCTCCATCTTTGTTGTGGCAGACAGCCGATTGGCTGTCTGTCACTGCATGCCACACAGGCAGCCATTGGCCTATATAAAGCAAAGGCGTGCCTACATTTCCCACTCCTGACAGAGATTTTGCTGATAGCAACACAACCTCTCTGTGCTGCTTGGCTTGCTTTCTTTGTCAAGTGAAAAAAAGTGCTTTACTTTGTTAGACTGTGTCACACTCACACTATTAGTCAGATAGATTGTTGGATTGTACTGTATTTGTGCAGTCCTGAAATCGACTGTACTCAGATAGGAAGAGTATTTCACTGTTTGCTAGAAAGATAGCTAGATAGATAGATAGAAGGCTAGAATCTAGAAGACTAGAATCTAGAAGGCTAAAAGCTAGAAGACTAGAAGCTAGAAGGCTAGAAGCTAGAAGGCTAGAAAGCTGGATAGATAGATAGATAGATAGATAGATAGATAGATAGATAGATAGATAGTCAGTCAGTCAGTGTGTTACATACACGCAGCCAGAAGCAGGGTGCCCTCGCTCACTGCGTGGACAGTATTACACTTGTACTGAGGGACAGACGCAGTGTATACTGCATTTTATAGTTTGTATACTGTGCTGCATATTACAAGCGTCACCACTGAAGAAAAGTGCTGCATACA
>NC_092871.1:36921317-36980793 GCF_032062135.1 Pyxicephalus adspersus
ATATACACATATATATTTATACATATATACACATATATATATATATACATAATACACATAAATATATACAAATATATTATTAGTAGCTACAAAGTATTTTTCAGGGTGTCAAGCCACATAAATAAAAACATTTCTACAATGTCTGGCCAAAGAGCAAGGGGCAGCTTTGGCAGGGGTGCTAGCAAGCAAACCAGTATGAGTTTGTTTTTAGCTGCAGACCCAAGAACAAGAAGCGCTGCTGTTGGTGGTGGGCGTCCATTATTGCCACAGCAGGCATAAGACGTAGTGGAGTACATGACCCAGCCTGGGTTTAGTGATTGTACCCCCTCTTCATCCCAGTCCCAGGCACAGGCCTTACAGGTGTCCCAAACAGTCCATGATACACCTGTTCCTCCTAGTTCCTCATCAGCAGCTGGAAAGTCACGTGTACGGCAGTATGTAGAGTCCCACCGAGGGGTTGGAGAGGTGCAGCTACAATCATTCATTGAAGATGCTCAGTTGTTTGAGTCATCTGACGAAGAGAGTGTGTTCACAGGCTTTCCCCTCAGTTACTTTTCACCAGAACACTCTGAGCATCAATTGAAACTGGCTCCAAAAGGCCGCAGGTTCCTTTCGGCACATATAGGGAAACTGTCTCTTCTGATGATGATGGTGATGATGATGATGATAATGTTTTCCTTGATCCGACATGGGGCGAACAAGGAGATCCTCATAGGCAGGAGGAAGAAGAGGAGGAGGAGGAGGATGAAGAAGAAGAAGAAGAAGAGGAGGAGGAGGTTGCAGAGCGCGCTCAAAGGGGGAGAGGGAGTAAGACGGTAAAAGCTTCCCACACTCTGCAGTCTTCACATACCAGTGAGGCAAGTCATAGACGTAAACCGTCGGAAGCTGTCCCCACAGCTGTGCCTCAACAACCGCGGACCGCCACCACGAGCACCAGCTCCAGAACACCTTTCGGCCCAGTTAAATGTTCGCCAGTGTGGGCTTTTTTTAATGTCCATAGTGATGATACCACTATGGTCATCTGTAAACTGTAAACCAAATCACTTTTATTAAAATGAATAAGGCTTGGATCGGCTATGACTTTAACACCCCCTCTGCAGATTGTACTGATTAGTCGTCAACTGCTGCACGGACATCAAGATGGGAAGAGCACGTTCACAGCCTTTCGGCATCTCCTTCTACTCCGGCATCTCCTTCTACTCCTCACCCTAGTGGCCCTCTACCTCTACTCTTTCTCTGAGGTTTATAACTTGATATGGAGCTGTGTAATTGGCAAATAATTTTTTAATGATCACCCCCCCTCAGGGCCCTCTGCCTTTATCTACTTTGAGGCCTGTATTACTTGTAATGGAGCTGTGTGAATCATAAATAAGAAATTTGTATTTTTAGTAGAGAAATACATACATTTTTCTGTCCTTTTGGATGGATAGCAAGTGCTATAAATATCTGTATTTTTTTCTTTACAGAAACACAGAAATTTTTCTGTTTATTTTGCTAGGTAGCAAGTGTTATCAGAAATAATTCTCTGTATTTTTTTTACATAAATACAGAATTTTTTCTGGTTAATTTGATAGGTAGCAAGTGTTATCAGAAAAAATTCTCTCTATTTTATTACAGAAATACAGACATTTTTCTGTTTATTTTGATAGGTAGCAAGTGGTATCAGCAATAATTCTCTGTATTTTATTACAGAAATACAGAAAATGTTCTGTTTATTTTAATAGGTAGTGAGAAAGATCAGAAATAATTCTCTGTATTTTTTTTACAGAAATACAGAAATTTTTCTGTTTATTTTGAAAGGTAGCAAGTGGTATCCGAAATAATTATCTGTATTTTTTTACAGAAATATAGAAATTTTTATGTTTATTTTGATGGATAGCAAGTTGCTATCTATGAAAATACACAGAAAATGTTCTGTATTTCTGTAAAAAAATGCAGAGAATTAATTCTTATACCACTTGCTATCTATCAAAATAGACTGAATTTTTTTTTATTTCTGTAAAAAAATACAGAGAATTAATTCTGATACCACTTGCTATCTATCAAAATAAACATAAAATATCTGTATTTCTGTAAAAAAAATACAGATATTTTATTATGATAGCACTTCATATCTTTCCTAAAACCCCAAAAACATTTAGTATTTCTCACCAAAAAATATAGATATTTCTTTCAGATCCGATATTTATGTGAGACAAATACATATATTTAACTGTGATAGCACATGCTGGATATCCACAAATGATAAAAAATGTATGTATTTCCCCGTGCATTCCACCAAGTACGTTACCTTTTTATGTGGTTTCACTACATAGTAGGTATGGAAAGTGTGATTTTCGTTAATCCATTAATGCCCCAATTAGATACAGCTTCTACACTGTCCATAGAGTTTATGGCCTCAACCTCCAATGTGGTCCACGCTCCATACCAGGGACCAACGCCTCCTACTGACTGTTACTGCTGCCGCCTTCCCAGAACCCAACTGTAAATGCAAGATAATATTCTAGTCCACGATCCGTCTCAGAGCCCACTGCCTCCTCCTCCTGCTTGTAAATGATGCTGCCGCCAGTCCAGTACCTGACTTTAGATGCCAGAAACTAATGCCGTCCACACTCCGTCTCAGAGACCACCATCTCCTCCACCTCCTCCTGCTTTAAATGATGCTGCCGCCTGTCCAGTACCTGACTTTAGATGCCAGAAATTAATGCCGTCCACAATCTGTCTCAGAGACCACCACCTCCTCCTGCTGTAAATGATGCTGCTGCCTGTCCAGTACCTGACTTTAAATGCCAGACACTAATGCTGTCCACACTCTGTCTCAGCCCACCGCCTCCTCTTCCTGTTGTAAATGATGCTGCTACCTGCCCAGTACCTGACTTTAAATGCCAGACACTAATGCCGTCCATACTCCGTCTCAGAGCCCACAACCTCCTCCTCCTGCTGTAAATGAAGCTTCCACCTGCCCAGTGCCTGACTTTAGATGCCAGACACTAAAGCTGTCCACACTTCGTCTCAGAGCCCACCGCCTCCTCCTCCTGCTGTAAATGATGCTGCTACCTGCCCAGTACCTGACTTTTGATGCCAGACACTAATGCCGTCCATACTCCGTCTCAGAGCCCACCGCCTCCTCATGCTGTAAATGAAGCTGCAACCTGCCCAGTACCTGACTTTAGATGCCAGAAACGAATGCTCTCCATACTCCGTCTCAGAGTCCACCGCCTCCTATTCCTACTGTAAATGAAGCTGCCAACTGCCCAGTACCTGACTTTAGATGCCAGAAACAAATGCCGTCCACACTTTGTCTCAGAGCCCACCGCCTCCTCTTCCTGCTGTAAATGATGCTGCTACCTGCCCAGTACCTGACTTTAACTGCCAGACACTAAAGCCGTCCACACTTCGTCTTTGAGTCCACCGCCTCCTCCTCCTACTGTAAATGAAGCTGCCACCTGCCCAGTACCTGACTTTAGATGCCAGAAACGAATGCCGTCCACACTTTGTCTCAGAGCCCACCGCCTCCTCTTCCTGCTGTAAATGATGCTGCTACCTGCCCAGTACATGACTTTAACTGCCAGACACTAAAGCCGTCCACACTTCGTCTCAGAGTCCACCGCCTCCTCCTCCTACTGTAAATGAAGCTGCCACCTGCCCAGTACCTGACTTTAGATACCAGAAACGAATGCCGTCCATACCTCCTGATGTAAATGAAGCTGCCACCTGCCCAGTACCTGACTTTAGATGCCAGAAACGAATGCCGTCCACACTTCGTCTCAGAGCCCACCGCCTCCTCCTCCTGCTGTAAATGATGCTGCTACCTGCCCAGTACCTGACTTTAACTGCCAGACACTAAAGCCATCCACACATCGTCTCAGAGAAAATCCGCCTCTTCCTCCTGCTGTAAATGATGCTGCTACCTGCCCAGTACCTGACTTAAAATGCCAGACAATAATGCCGTACATACTCCGTCTCAGAGCCCACCGCCTCCTCCTCCTGCTGTAAATGAAGCTGCCACCTGCCCAGTACCTGACTTTAGATGCTGGAAACTTATGCCGTCCATACTTCGTCTCAGAGAACGAATGCCGTCCACACTCCGTCTCAGAGCCCACAACCTCCTCCGCCTGCTGTAAATGAGGCTGCCGCCTGCCCAGTACCTGACTTTAGACGCCGGAAACTAATGCCGTCCACACTCCTTCTCAGAGCCCACCGCCTGCTCCTCCCAGTCCCCAGCTCTAGATGCCAGACTGGACTCCAGCTCAACAGGGTCTTCTTTTCCCGCTGATTCCTCCAAGCACAATCCCTTTCATGTGGTTTCGCTATATAGTAGGCAAGTACAGATTGGAATCTCCCTCATTCCTATTCCTGAAATCGAGTATGAAGATACAGAACTTGTTTTTGTTCGTCCAATCATTCAGGAAACTGGTAACGAACGCACGCGGCGAGTTATAGTTTGATCTGAACATCTGGATCGAGAAATTACATTGGACGTCACTGCAGAAAATGTGAGTTCCCAGTCTCAGATTTTCTTTTTTACAGATGAATATGACGACCTTTATATTCAGCTGTCACCAACTCTAATCTTCTTTGTAGAAAATATAGGGGTAGATAGATAGAAAGATCTGCTGGCTGGTTCCCTCCATTGTCATCCATTACCTCATCCTAATCAGGTAAGTGCTGATTTATTTACATTATGCCCTGCAATTATGAAATGACAAATAATTTTCATTCATAATGGATATGTACACTAGTGAGATGCACACATAGAGAGAAAAAAAAAAAGCATAGAGTAGATAACACATAAATATACACATATATACACATATCAAAGCACTCCCACAAACCCAATGCACACAAATGCATACACACTTACATCTAAACACAATCTAGTTATTAGATAAGGTCTAATATGACTGCTCTCCAGGGTTAAAAATGCCACCCACTCAAATCAGCTGGCTCATCGGAAGTATAGGAAGAGCAGGAAGAGGCTCTGAGATGGAGAGGGGACCGCATTGGTAACTGGCATCCAGAGTTGGGAACTGGGCAGGCGACTTGCTCCTTCTCAGGGCCCAACGCCTCCTCCTCATGCTGTAACTGATGCCGCCTGCACAGTTCCCAACACTGGATGCCAGTTACCAAAGCGGTGCCCGCTCTGTCTCAGTGCCCACCGCCTCCTCCTACTACTGCTCTGCCTGTACTCTGAAGCCTGTGTATAGCTTGTAACGGAGCGGTGAAACCTGGTGGCTAATTTTTGGACCAGAGGAACCCCCTCATGTCCCTCTCTGGCTGTACTCCGATACCGTGTAAAATTCGGTATGTTCCCTTGGCCGTCCCATAAAATGGCTGTGCCAGCAACAGAAAAAAGACTTCCTTATTTTATTTTAACTTGTACAGTGTTGTGCAGAGATGGGAGAGTCTTGACATGTTTTTTTAAATGTATTTATAGGCTGTAGAAACTATCCACCGACCCGAATACCAAACCAAACTTTTCCTCCATTGACTTTATTAGAGTTCCAATTCGGCATTTGACCACCCGAATAATTATGCATTATTCGGCCGAATAGCGGTCGAATCGAATAGCGACCTATTCTACCAACACTATTCTCCAGGTTGTTCAGCAGCAAAGTGTGTTCTGGTTTCCTGCACCTCTGGCTGAGAATCTTCTCCGGTCAGGATTATCTCTGACATTAAAGCTTCTTCCTCTAACACCTCTGTAGCAGTAATCAGCTCCTCATCTGCAGGGTCATTATATAGATTGTGATAGGCCTGCGAACATTCCCTATGGAAATTGCTATGTTCACCACACAAGTTACACCGCACATTCACACAATCTGACCCTGTATGGCCAATTTCACCATAGAGATTGCACTTCTTTACTGTACAAATGTTGGACAGGTGACCGGATTTGCCACATTTATAGCACAGCCTTGGCTGACCGGGATAGAAACAGACACCTTTCTCCCGACCAATAAAAAAGGAATTTGGCAGGTGATGGGTGACATTATTAGATTGTCTCAGCTTCACTGAAACTCTCCAAGCCCTTGTCCAGATCCCATCGGCATCTTTATTCTTGGTCAGGTCAGAGACCAATTCACAATGGCGTCTGAGACAGATTACAATGTCATGGGGGAGAACCGACTCATTCCAGAATAAGATTTTGACATTCACTGTATTTGGCTTTGAGATTGTGATAAAGGTAAACTTGTCCCAGCCTTCTGAATTCCGGAACCTGCTGAACTGAGCCCAGAATTTATCCAAGTTTGACATTAGCTTAAAGCTGATATCATAACCCTGATTATCTGGGAGGTTAATGACAGCCAGAATATCAGCCGGTACAAAGCCCATCTGGTGACACAACAATTCCCGCACCACATAACGCCTATTGGGTAATTCATCTTTGGAGCCTTTATTCCTAAATCTCATCACATTACTCCTCTTAAATGCTTGCCCTAGGTAGACAGTGCTAGCAAACACTGAAGGGGCCCTGTGGCTCCAAGCGTTCTGAGGGGGTACTGGGCCAGAAACACTACTGGACCCATTGGATGTTTGTGGCTGATTTACTAGAGGTGGGAAATCATTTGTCATATCCGGCACCATCTCCTCATCGCCATGATTATTTGAGCTAGTACATTCAGATCCTTGCGAAATGCATTGCACCCCCCATCAAACAAATTACCCCCAGCATTACCTCCCCCAGCATTATCAGTAATGGGAGACTCCTGACTCCCCACACCATGGATCTCTACATTCTCAAGTGAGTCCATTATCTGGGCTGCACTGCTTTCCATTGCTCCCAGCTGAGCAGAATTGCCCCTTAATACCTCTGTAGATGTACCTGGTGCAAAATGAACGTTCTCACTGCTGCCTCCTGCTGGCTGTGGTGATAGTGCAGAGTCTCTCTTCTGCTGCTGAAACTCCCTGGTTACATTGATATCCTCAGACAGGTGTTTTTGCTGGTAAGAAAATATTGGCTGCTGCAAAACAGATTTCCTTACCGATGGCATACTGGTGGGTTCCTCAGTCTCTTGGAAATGATCTTTATTCTTATAAATCTCTCCTATGGGTCCCAGTTTTTCCTGGACTGAGTCGATTTTCCCAACCACCGAAGCGAGTTCCATAGCCAGTGATTTCAGCTTGCTGTCGAACAGAGCCTCCTTGGAGGGATTTGCAGCCTTTAATTTATAAATTCCCTCTATCTGGCTCTGGATTGTTCTCTTTGCTTTCCTCAGGGTTTCCATTTCTTTTACAAGGGCTGGAATGTTCTGTTCTAGGCTCAGCCCAGGCTGACAGGCTGTTACTTTCTGCTCGGTCACCTCTGCCAGGTGTTTAAACGTTGCTGGGTCCTCAGATGGACTGGAAGCTATGTCATGCGCTGCCCCCTTCCCACTCACAGGTGATGGACGAATCTGCGGTGATTTGTGGGTCGCTGATCCCATCTCAGACTGGAGTTTTGTACTGCTGGTTGTATTTGCAGAAATCTGGGAGGATTTCTGAGCTGATGGAGCCCCCAAAGCCGCATTTGTTGGCTTTTTAGTACTTTTAGCACTGTTTTTACTTTGCTGGACTCTCAGGCGGGCTGAGCGCACCTGATCCAATTCATGTTCATGCTTCATACTGCTCTTCACATGACAAACATCTTTATCAGAAATTTCACAGCTTTCATTCTTATCAGTACCTGGATAATCTGTTGTATGGAGTCCATCAGAGTCTGCATCATGCAGCCCAACCCTGGGCTAGAGCCAGACATGGGACAGAGAGGAGCACAGACGAGCCTGCAAAGTGGCACAAGGACATAGTGTGGAGGTGGTGGCAGCATCAGTAGGCCACAGAGTGGCACAAGAACATAGTGTGGAGGTGGTGTCAGCAGCAGCATCAGGTGGTGAGCGCAGAGTAGCACAATGACAGAGTCTGGAGTTGGCGACAGCATCAGGAGGCCACAGAGTGGCACAATTACAGAGTCTGGACGTGGAGGCAGCATCAGTAGGCCACAGAGTGGCACAATGAAAGAGTCTGGAGGTGGTGGCAGCATCAGTAGGACACAGAGTGGCACAAGGACATAGTGTGGAGGTGGCGTCAGCAGCAACATCAGGCGGAGAGCACAGAGTGGCACAATGACAGAGTCTGGAGTTGGCGAGAGCATCAGGAGGCCACAGAGTGGCACAATTGCAGAGTCTAGAGGTGGCAGCAGCATCAGTAGGACACAGAGTGGCACAAGGACATAGTGTGGAGGTGGCGTCAGCAGCAGCATCAGGCGGAGAGCACAGAGTGGGCCTGAGCAAACATCAGGTGTCACGCATGAGCCACCACTGGCTGACATCAAAGTTACACATGGGAGTACTCCTATCTGCTTGGATCATCAGGAATTCGTTGGCCTTTCCCTGTTGGTATAGTGGGTCCAACATATGGAGGGTGGAATTCCAACGGGTGGAAACGTCACATATCAGCCTATGTTGGGGGATGCCATTCTGCCTCTGCAGCTCAAGGAGGGTGTTCTTTGCGGTGTACGAGTGGCTGAAGTGCATGCAAAGTTTTCTGGCCATTTTTATGATGTCTTCCAGATGGGTGGAAGACTTCAGGAACCGCTTGACAACCAAATTCAACATGTGTGCCATGCAGGGTGCATGGCTCAGACTTCCTTGACACAGCGGACACAATGTTCTTCACGTTGTCAGTCACCATGGTTCTGATAATCAGTTGTCGCGGAGAAAGCCATGATTCGATCTCTTGATTAATCACACGGAGCAGTTCCTCCCCTGTGTGACTCCGTTCCCCCAGGCAAACCAGGTGCAGAACAGCGTGACACCGCCGTGCCTTGCACATGTGGTATGCTGGAGGGGCACTGTGAATTGTCCCTGCAGTGCAGGCTGAGGACACGGTGGAGGATGAGGAGGCAGAGGCGGATGTTGTCGCAGGACCAGCGGCGTGAGAACGTGGAGGCGGAAGCAGTGTCACCTGGCCAAATTGCTGCTGTGGCTGTGCATGAATCACATTCACCCAGTGGGCCGTAAAGGACATGTATTGTCCCTGACCGTAGTTACAGCTCCACACGTCGGCGCTGCCGTGCACTCTTGACATGTCTTTTTAAATGTATTTATAGGCTGTAGAAGCTCTCCACCGACCCGAATAACAACCCAAAGTTTTCTCCCATTGACTTTAATGGGATTCGAATTCGGCATTCGACGACCCGAATAATTTTGCATTATTCGGCCGAATAGCGGTCGAATCGAATATCGACCTATTCGACCAACACTACTTGGGACTCTCCACCTCGGCTCGGCGCAAGCCATCAGTTCCCCGAAAGGTGCAGAGTCCACCACTTGGAAAGGGAGGGACTGCAGCACCAGCAACTTGGACAGGAGCACATTCAGCTTCTGCGCCGTGGAGCTTTGACTGCCTGAAAGCCGGTGCGTGCCACTGGGTGATGTAGAGGTTGCTGTGGCAGGCTGGACCACATCAGAGCCACGGTTCTCCCAGGCCACTTTATAGTGATGCTGTATATGTTGACTCAGGGCCGTGGTGCCAACATTGGCACCCTGGCCACGCTTTACCTTCTGCCCACAAATTTTACATATGGCCATGTTAACCTCCTCCGGCGTCTTAACAAAAAACTGCCACACCGCCGAGTAGGTGATTTTACCCCCAACACTCCACACTGACTGACTGCTACCGCCGCTGCCTCCGTGAACCCCTGCATCACTACTTTCCAGGCAGGTAGGCTGCTGCGAAGCAGGTGGTACTACTACCAGGTGGTACTGGTAATGCTACCACCTTGATGGCTCAGCCGCTGCCTCACGGGCAAGCTGCCACCCTCTTCTCCTGATGATGATGAAGCCCCTTCTTCACCCAGCTCCCAAGTGCGATTGGCTTCATCATCATCAAGTAGTGTATGCTCATCACTGATGTCCTCCTCAACGGTCTCTGGGTCAGGAACCTGACCGCTCTCAACACCACCTCCCACGCCACTCTCCTCATCACTACTTGCCCGCCTAGTGGAGAAAGCGTTTTATGTCTCCTCTAGATCATGGCTGGGCAGTAGCTGCTGACTGTCCTCTACTAGCTCGCCCTCGCTGTATAGTGGGGCTGAGCCCACAGAATACAATACTTCTGTGACTGAGAGAACAGCAAAGGAAAGAGGCAAGTTGAGGACAGCTGAGGGCACAGGGTCTGCTCCCGGGCCATGCTAACTAAGGGTTGTGTCTGATGAACCCACCGACTGTTGGCTGGGTATGTCTGATGTCACTTGGAATGAAATGGATGACCCATTTAACCAATCTAGAATTGCTGGGTTGCTGGTCAAGACACGACCGCTAGATGACATTGGGAGGTCAGGCCTCTCGCTGCGACTCCTGCTGACACGCCCCCTTACTCTGCTGCGACCTGTGCCTGCGCCAGAAACAAAATGCTTTCACCACATATAACTGCAGAAGTGAACTGATAATATATTTGTATTTTTGTACTGAAATACGTCATTATATATATATATATATATATATATATATATATATATCTCACGGTAAATATACACATGCTTTGATGGAATGGGAGCTGTATATTGGCTGTTTGGATCCCCAAATAATCTATCGCTGCACTTGTAAATGGCTTTTCTAGCACTGTCCCTAGCGTCTTCTTACGTCTCTCGCTGCACTAACATGCTGTGAAACGATTCCTCCCTATCCTTTCCCTGCACTTGTAATTTGCTTTTCTAGCACTGTCTCTAGCGCCTTCTGACGTCTCCCCCTGCACTAAGATGCTGTGAAATGATTCCTCCTATCCGTTCCCTGCACTAAATCGTTTTTTTAAATTTTGGAGCACAATGATGTTTTTACTAGCGACTGCACACGTCTCTCCCTGCGCTCAGAACGCTGTAAAATGTCTTAATCCAAGATGGCTGAGGCTATTTAAAGGGGTGTGACATCACAGGGTTGGCTGGCTGCTGATTGGCTGCATGCATGGCATTATGGGTCATCCCGCCTTCCCAGAGTTCCTTGCCCCATGTCATCACACGTGTAGCTGCCATTTTATAAAAAATTGCGATTCGTTTCAACGAATCGCGAGGAAATTCGTATTCGTTGCGATGCAAATTTTTTCTGAAATTCGGATCGATTTCCACTTTGTCAGCTTTGATTCGCTTATCTCTAATTATAACATCTTTGGCAACAATCCTTTTTTCAAATATTTGATTTCTATAAAGCCAAATTAGAATAAAATTTGAATCAGATCGCAACTGGTTGGTGACATTTTTTTGACATTCATACTATTGATGACATATTATAAAATGCTAATTAGTTATGCAGTTTTACAAGCAAAATAAAAAGTATCAAAACAGTGCAACAAATGTAACAATAAATTAATCAATTTTGTGAATATAATGTAACATAAAAATGTAGCACTTACCCAAAAGAAGAACATTAAAATTCAAACTGACCTGTAATTGACTGTAGATGCGCACAGAACAGGGAGCAGGTGTGCGCTAATTAATTGCTCTGATCTCACCATTGACAGAGCTTAACAGATCCTTCTGAATCATGCAGCTGCAAACTAATCACATTAATTGGCGTATTCTCAACCCCTATTGCTCATTTATTAACCCCCCTAGCGTTCTAATTTAATCAGTTTTTTTATGCAAAAAGTGATCCTATTTTTTTTTGCATAGAAATTTTTGTTTATATTGTGGGCCTGTAATTCTTAGGATTACCTCCTGGGTATGATAATTATATATATTTATTATATTAAAATCATAAATTATAATATAATAAACAATTAAAAATAATAATTATAAAAAATAATGACATAATAGACCACAATAATGTATTTTATAAAAAAAAATGTATTTATTTTATTTATTTTATTTTATGTAGTTTATCAAAAAAAACTAATTTATCAAAAAATGTCAAAAGGTCAAATCAAGCTCAGGGATAATAGTAGGCAAAATGTAAATCAGGGCACTGTGCAATGATGTTTGGTGCACTAAAACTCGTACTTTTATTTTTATTATATGTTGTGTAGTGTTTTTTACTGTAAAAACCTCTTAAAACCATTTAAAAGCAGATTACATTGTTTTTTTTACCCTGAGTGGGACTCGGGAGAACAGCTTTTTGCAAGTGGAATCCACCCCGAGCCACACTCGGGATTACCTCTAGGGGGGTTAAAGCAGGAATCCCGCTTGCAAGTGAAGGCCATTGTACTAGCACTCGGCTCTGGCTCTGGCTCGTGGAAATACGCCTCGTATATCGGCGCGTATATACGCGCATCAGCTTGATAAATCAGGCCAATTAAATGAGCATCATCAAAATTTTTCAAGTCCAGCTAGAAATTCTTTATTGGATTTCTGTCTGGACTTGACCACTCCAGGACATTTCCTTTTTTTTGAGGTCAGTCTTGTTTTGAGTACTGTTCATTTTTGAGACTTTCTTAGAGGTTTTGTGCACAATAGGGTTATTATTTCTACCAACGCGGGATTATGAGTAGAATGTTATGATCAATGCATGACTGGTACTTGTAAGAAATGTTTTTTTCCTTCTTACTTGTACTACAGCACCCCTTTATAGTAAGTCCCCTGGCTTTCCCCAAATATTTGCATCTGCATTTATTGAAAATACTACACACTTTGTTCCCCTTGTATTTGTGTTTTCTTTTCTACACCTGTTGTGAAAATGTATTATTTTTTAACAAATTATTCAGATTTTATGTACAACAGCAGTCTTACATAAAAGCAAATGTCTCATTTTGTGGTAATAACTTCTTCTTATTAAATTTATTTGAGAGAATTTATTTTGAGAGAATGGATTCTTTGAAGGTATCATCCAGTAACTGTGTGTTAGTATTTGCATTTATATTACATTTAAGCTGCGTACACACGTGCAATTTTTGTTGTTGGAAAGGATCTTTCATGATCCTTTCCAACAATAAAGGACTACACGATGCATGTATGTATGTGTACAGCACCGTTCTGCTCTATGGAGAGGGGAGGGGGAGAGCGATGGAGCGGCATCCTGCTGTGCGCTCTACCCCTTCCCCTGCATTAGGATCACTCTCTACACACGCCAGATTCTCGCCCGATATCTGGCCGATGCCCATTATCGGGCTAGAAAAATCTGACGTGTGTATGCAGCTTTAGCTACAATGCATTTCATGGTGCACAAACAGCGGTTGATATTATACTTACTGCTGCCCTGAGTATTACACATTTGCAGGAATTGCTTTATTTCTTAATCAGGGGGATTGCTATAAAAGCTGCCCATGCCACCAAAACTTTAGCCAAAGGAATGTAATGTTGTGTGGAACATTGTGTAATTACATGTTGCAAATTACATATTGAAAACAAACTACATTATTAGCAATGGACCATTGACTGTGGCTGGTCTCTTTTCACTGCAGCAATGATACTAATCACTAAATTATTCAAATGCTTTAACATTTCTCTGTATTTTTTTCCAGAGCCTTTAATATTTGTATGCAAAAAATTGTTTTAACACAAATTATGTTCTAACCCAGTGTTTGCCAACCAGGGTTCCTCCAGAAGTTTTTAGGGGTTCCTTGAGCAATGAGCAATTTGTCCCTTTCAGGTCAGTTTAGATGACACAAATTATCTTTTTGGCTATCTGGAAGGTGACATTCTCACATTGGCTAAGCATGTAAGAGGCATTCTTCCCAATGACCACCAAGCGAATGTACTGTAAGCTGTGGATAAGTAAATATAGCAGGGGTTCAAGAATTTTCTTTTCAACCATTCCCCAATGTTGATTTTCTCAGAACAACTCATGTAGTGGCATTTGTTAGGGTGTATTATTTTTTCCCAGGACAAATCTGTATTTTTGTTTCCAGTCTCTAATTTATATAGAGAGTAAATTTATTAGGATTGTGTTTATGTTTTCATGTATATAACCTTTATGTCTAAGCACTATTTGGATTAATGTTCTCTTGTAATCTAACAATTTCCATGAGATGTACTTACATTTTCACATGACTGTGTACTATTGAACCTAGCAGCAAGGGAAACAATTTTATGTTTTTATTTTGGGCACAATTAGATGTACAAACTCAGACCCTCCAGTTGCTCCATAGCTCCCCTTAAATGAGCAAAATAAAATGAAAAAGGAAAACTAATTTTTACTGCTAATGTAAAGGGAACAATTCATTGACAACCATGTGGAGGAAACTTTTCTACAGGCCTTTCAATTTTATGGTCCCATTGCTTTTGAGAAATTGCTTTGCTTGCAATAGTATCTACAGCCAGAATGTATTTGAGTTGACATATCCTTTAAACGCAAATGATAGTCATATTTATTTAATGTATTTATATTGATGCACTTTTTTAAGAAGTTTTTCAATTACATATACCATTCAATGCATTTTTCAAATCCTTTCTATGTTTTTTTTTTAGTATTGTAGACTTCCGGATTGTTTCTGAAATCATGGGTCTATACTAATAATGAAACAGGTCCCCTTTTTATCAGCTACAAAGTATAGGGAAAAAGATCAGCTCTGCTAGCAAGTCTGTTCATTAGGAAATTGGGAAACATTTCAGAGCAGAGCAATCAGCGGAGCTTTATGCTGACAGCTCTGCTCCCCTGATCCTGGAGCCAATACGAGGGCAATAGAGGTTGAATGGAGATACTATCTCCATTCATACCTCTACTGCTCTGTGATTGGTCTATTTCTCAGCCAATCACAGAGCAGTAGAGGTATGAATGAACAAAGTATCTCCATTCATTGCCCTCGTATTGCCTGCGGTTACAGCTAATTAAAGGCACCTGCTTTCAATTAACTGTGACCGCACAGTTCCCACGGTCCAGGAATCCCACAATGACATTATGATTCATAATGTCATTGTCGGATAACCTGTAAAAATTAAAAAAAACAAGTTTAAAATAAAAAACACATACAAATAAATAATTTTAAAAAATTTCCTTACGAATTTTTGCTGTCGAATGCAGCAAAATTCGGTTCGGGTATACCTGAATTCGAACAGCCATATTCGGGTCGAATATAGGGACAACCCGAATTCGAACATCAACACTAGTAGGGATGGTTTACTAACTTTCAAACAAGGCAAATCAGTCACAGTTCTTTGTTAGTGCAGAACTGAACATAAATTAGGAAAAAGCTGTATGATCATATTTTTAAAAAAAATAAGCCTACTTGTCCTTGCTTTGTTCACTCGGTCCCTTCCCAGTTCCTGATCATTAGTCATAATAATTGGCCAGGCTGAATGATGTAAGTTCATCTGTCCTAGATGCTTGGATACGCGGAGTAGTACACTAAACTTCACATGGGCAGGTAAGTTTATTTTATAGCTGAAATAAGATCATCTGTCTCTTCTGAAATAATGAACCTGCCTGTTAATAATTTTCTTTTCAGTTTATTATAGTTATGCTTTAGGCATTACCACACACATATGGATGGATAAAATGGGAATTTTTGTGAGGGGTTGTAGAGCATGGCACATAACTGTATATATAATGATCCTTCCTCTCCCTCTCCATCTCTTGTATACATTATTTTCAAATGTATACACTGGGGAACGCAGCTTCCAGGGGAACTGAAACAAGGATTGCCAACAATTTCATTTATGCTCCTGGCAGAAAGCTTTTGTGATACTTTTGCCATGTCCCTAGGTGCACATATACATTTGCTGAGATGGAAAAACACTGTAAACCTCTCACACAAAAGCACAGGTTTCAGCAATAGGCGAAAATTTAAAATATTTAAACATGGTTCCTTTATTTGTGTAGCATATGGTGAACATGGCTTCCGTATAGTAGTGACCTTTTTTTTAACTTAAAATAAAACAGATACTAATAAAATAGTATTTGTATTTTAAAAATGACATACATCTTGTACACCTTTAATAAAACTTCTGCTCTCTCATTTGCATGCTTGTTCTTGCAGGGTGAATTTGAGGTGATGTGCCACCATCTTTCTGTGTGTATCTATGTTCTATGCAACATAGCAGCAATTAATATTTGTTTTCAAAAATGACAATATTTCCAATGTTCCTATTTTGCAACTGTGGTTTAGAAACTTGCAGACTATACCCCCTTCCCCCATAGGCAAAATTGTTTTAGGTAATTTCGTCTTTAATACAACATCAGTTTAAATATATTATACTTTTGACTTTTCAGAAATTAACTGTTAGAGGACCTTCACTTGCCAAGTTCAATAGCCTTTCTAAGAAGGGGACTCTCTCGGAAAGACTGCTACATTTATGAAGTATGGTTGGCTGGGCAGCACGGTTGGCTCAGTGATTAGCACTCTTTCCTTTTTAGTGCTAGGTCCCATGTTTTCATTTCAGCCAGGTCACTGGAAAGAGAATAGGTGGGTTTCCATGCATGCAGATAGGTTAATTGGCTTCTCCTTAAACTAACCTGAGACTGTGTTAATGAAATATACTTATGGTAGGGACATTAGATTGTGAGCCCCTTTGAGGTACAGTTAGTGATATGACAATGGACTTTGTAAAGAGCTGCATAATATGCTGGGCGCTAAATAAATACAAGTAAAAAATATAATGACTCAGGAGCTAATACACAGAAAAGACACAGTTTAGTGTTTAAGTTATGAGGATTCTCACCTGATCCAGTAAAACTGTTTTGAAATATGACTCCTATTGGTGCAGACCTTTATCAGATGCCAGAAATCCACAATACTATTGTAACATATAATACTTTTATAAGTAGGCAAGGTCCCAATTTGTTATCTATTGGATAAGTTTTTATTTCATATCAACAATGTCTTAACAACACAATAATCTCTTTCTATCATAAAAACATGTCTTACCTACATACATATACTTTTCATGAGGTCATCATGGGGAAAGGAAACTCATCCTTTAGCTGACAGCTGTATAAGGTATACTGGTTGAGGATGATCATTGGTCAGCATTGGTCAAACACTTCTCATTTCAACTTGATGTCAACTCAAGTCAATTTCACATCTAATTTGCAGTCTCTGCCAGAACTTGCTTTAGTCAATGGGCCTGATTTATTAAACCTCTCTAAAACTGGAGGATACACTTTCATAGAAGAACTTGGGTGTTCCAACAAACATGGAATGGATTCCCTAAAAATCCATTGCTACTAGTTTGCAAATGTTTTCATTCCTGGACCAGATCCATTTCAGGTTTGCTGGATCACCCAGCTTCTCCCAATATAGTCTATCTTCACCAGTCTTGGAGAGCTCTAAAAAATCAGGCTTAACCTCCTGAGCGGTTCATTTTTGTCTAGATTTATATGTCTAAAAGCAGTACATTGTCTTTCATGAAATTTTATTTTACATTGTAGGCCTGTAATTCTTAGGCATAACTCACCGAAATATGTCCAATATTTATTAAATGTATAATCAACTTTAAATAAAAAGCACAAAAATCTGTAAAACAAGGGTGCCAGAGAATGGGTCGGATAGCCTCGAATAGGTCGACCCCGCCCACTCTGCCATCGCTGATCTGAGGCCGTGATGGGAGAGTGGGCCGGTTGTGTCATGAAACACAGCCCACCCACTTCCCTGAGCCAAGAATTTGCATGTGGGACGTGGTCCATGGCTCTGGCCGATGCCTCCCCCTGGCGGGGTCCTTCTCCTGATCCCACACGGGGGTGCACCGGCCAGAGCCGCGGACCACCAAAATCTTCTTGCGGACCACCAGTGGAACTGGTGGAACTCAGTTTCTTTTATTATATTTAATTCTTTTGGTATTGCATTCCTAAATATATCTGTTATAATATAAAAACAGGTATACTGTTTTATTTTACCTGCAATTCTCTGTGTTATTTTTCTTTGTACATTTTGAAAAACTTTTCAATATTCATCTAAACTGTCACAAATTATATTTGTGTCAAACATATACATATAAAAAATTACTAACTCAGCGATGCAAATATTTGAGTGGAGTCCAGAGGAGTCTAATGTTTGGATATCAGGCTTTTTGGCCTAGATAAAGCAAAGCAGATCTTTTATAATTATATTCTGAAAAATAACCAAACGTTTCACTTCATTAGGTGGTAAACTTGCATGACTACTCATGTAAAAAAATTGGTATTACATTTATCAAACCTTGGACTAAATAGGTATGTAAAACTTTTACTTCCTTCTAGCATGTACCTGTGGCTATTTGCAGAATGTTTGCAATAGGTACTAAAATAAACGTAGATAAAATAAATATTATTCTTATATTTTAATATTTTGAAACCTGCATGACATTATTTAAAACTGAAAATGTGTTTTTTTTTTCATATAATTTTTTTTAAACAGAAAGTTAATTTACCTTATGTTACTCATAGCTGCTTTACCTACTTACTATGGTAAGGATGCCAAAGCATATATGTTTATATATGTGTTAATCAGGTACCTCAGGTAACGTCATAATGTTGTGTGGAATGTGCTAGGTTATTTTAAGTTACCCAAATGTAATATGCAGAACGCACTAATGAATGATAAAACCTGTCTGCTTCTTGAATCAAGACAATACATACAGCAAATAGCTGTCTGCTAAACGGATAGCCTTAAATACTGCATCAGCAAAGCAAATAGGGAGAGTTTGAGTGATCATTTCTTTAACTGTAACATCGGATCTGCTCTCAATAAATCCCAAATACTGAGGAACCAAGCATTTTCAAACTGTTACTGTTTCAGCATTACTAACACATGGAGGTTCTTTTACTGGACCTGAGAAAGTAGTAAGCACATTAGGTAGGCAGAAAGCCCAGTTTGAGGGTATTTACTAATTATGTCCTTATTTAAAGTAATTTTTTATATTGTGTAATTGCATGCTTTTATTGCAATGTCCTCTCTCCTGTGTCCTGTGTTTTTTTTTTCATTAAAAAGGAAGGACTCATATATCCAGCACCATCCTGACTGGTAAAAAACATATCTACATCAGATTTCTAACAGTTTTTCACATAATTGCATATTCAAAATTATTACCTACACAACTTTTATTGAAGATTCCCAGCTAGATTAGTAAATCTGCCCTGTTGTCTTTAACCTGTGTTCTTGATAGAGGAAACCACTAGGGATGAGTGAGAATGCCTCTGGCATTCTCGCAAAAAATTTCTCGCACTTCCAAAAGTTCTGTGAAATTTCAGCAAACTGATTTCGCAAAACCATCGGAAGAGGAAATTAAAACAGGAGGATTCCCAGAGCTGCATTCATCCCTGGGAATCCTCCTGTTTGCGTTCCCCGGGGCACTAGAGGTTGATTAATCTCTACTTTCTGGGGATCGCAGTGGAATTGCAGGGCATGGTGCATGATGCAGCCCTGGCTACAGCTGCAATCATTGGGAAGATGCCCGGCGAAGGAGAACCTCCTGACATTCTAATATAAGTATCTCTTACAAATGATATATTTGTTACAGATACAAATATATTCAATGCAGCATTCATTGAGAAGAGTGTCCGATCCCCGGGGCACTGGAGGTTAATAAACCGCTGGTGCCCGGGGATCGGAGAAGATTTCGGTAAGCGAGAAAGGCCCGATTCGCTGCAAGATCGATTTTAATATTCTCGCTCCCTCATCCCTAGAAACTACATGCAAGAAATAAACAAGAAACAGACCAAACGTAATCTTATAGGAAAACAAATGTGAGATTTGCTAGTACCTAAAAAAAGGATTTTTTTTAGTGTATTATTGGTGGTTGCATGAAATAGTACCATGAAAACTGTACCTTTTGCTTTGAATTCTTCCTGAGAAACAGCATTTGTTGGAAATGACCAAAATTGATATGAATATGACTTGTATGAAAAGACAATTCTGCCTTCTTGGAAACAAGCTATAAACCTCATTATCTGTGGAGACAGATGCAGTCCCTCAAACATCAAAGGATTGCTTAACAGAGACAATAATTGATCTTCTATGTGTGGATGCCTGAGGATCATTAACACTTTGGCCAGTTTGACCATTTGGTGTCAGTTTCTGCCCAAACCAGTTCACCATAACTTCAGTTAGAGGAACTGAAGTTATAGAGAAAACCCTGGTGTGTATGGTTGTGTGAGAGATTAACCATGTGCTAGAGATAGAGCTAGACCCCTTTCCTTCCCCTTTCCTATATACCCTTTACCTTCTTCCCTTTTGTCTTAAAAATCATATGTAAATAATATCCTAAGCTGTAAATAAACCTTTTCCTTTTGTAAGATCTATTGGTCCTTCTTTAAATCCAAGGCACCCCAAACAGAGCACATTCTACAGCATTGCATGTGATAGCTGGTGATATCAATACTGTGCTACTTGTTGGAGGGAAATTTGCACTAAAAGCATCTCCGTATTTCTGTTTTATGGAATCTGTAGAGCTCTGCTTCCTCTGTGTCTTCTTCTGCTTCTTGATTATTACATAAAAAGATCTGTCTTGAAGAAATGATGCTCTGCCTTCACCATGATGACAGAGAGACCCAAGACAGAACAAGGCATGGTAAGAGTAATGCAGATCAACTGCCAGGACACCCCCGCGCGTACTGATTACTAGTTGTTTGGCCCCTGCTAGCTTTTGTGTATGAGAGCTTCCAAATTTCTGATTCCCTTTAAATTATCCCTGATCAATTTTATTGGGCAATAAAAAATATACTATTTACAAGCACACAGCAATCAATCAGAATTTATATTAGAAAAGTCGGAAAGGATTACTTGGTTATTAAAACTAGTTTCCTCCGGTGTGTAAAGATTATTCAAAGCTATATTTTTTTTTCTGCACATCATTGCTATGTCTCCCTTTTGTTTAGTGGATAAACCTGTATCATATTTTGTTATTGTCCGACATTCAGTATAAGGTTGTAATGACTATCTTTTGTGAAATAAATCGTATTCTGTGGTGTTGTAAAGATGACAAATAGGGATGAGTGAGAGGGCCTCTGACAGTCTCGCGAAAATTTCCTCGAACTTCCGATGGGTCCGCAAAATTTCGAAACGATTTTGCAAATTCCATTAAAGTCAATGGGTCGATTTTACACATTAATAGCAAAGCCCCTATACATGTTAGAACCACCAAATTTGTGAGGTATGTGTGGAAAAACAGTAGCAACAAGGGACAAATACAAATGTTCCAAAAGACAGCAAGCAAATTGGATTTTTGCGTGATGGACAGCGTCCAGAAGGCAGCATAAACATTAGGACATTGAGAAAGGGTGAACTCAGCAACCAGCAAAACAGCAGAAGAATGCATTGCTATTTAATCTACGCACCACTATTTAATTTATATAGCTTCAAAATTTGTTTATTCTATGAAGATCCTATTTATTAATTATAATATTTGCTAGCTGGAATCATGACCTGAATGACATATGTTAGGAATTCCACCCATAAAGTTGTGGACAAGTAGCACGGTGACACTAGGCAAAAGGATGGAGGACCAGAGACGGAGTGTTAATAGAATGAGCAGGAGGTGGTGGGTCCTGAGAAGGAGTGCGGACCGCATTAGTAACTGGCATCTAGAGCTGGGTGTAGTGCATCATCAAGGCCACCCAGCAGTTTTCTACTGTAGTGAATGGAGTACTGACAGGCGGCAGCAGCAGAAGGAGGCAGTGGGCCCTGAGACGGAGTGGGGACCGCATTGGTAACTGTCATCTAGAGCTGGGTGTAGTGCATCATCAATGCCACCCAGAAGTGTACAATTTTAATGAACAGAGTAATGACAGGCAGAAGCAGCAAAAGAAGGAGCAGGAGGCGGGTGGTCCTGAGAAGGAGCGAGGACTGCATTGGTAACTGGAATCTAGAGCTGGGTGCAGTGCATCATCAATGTCACCCAGAAGTGTACAGTTTTAGTGAATGGAGTACTGACAGGCAGCAGGAGCAGCAGGAGGAGGAGGCAGTGGGCCTTGAGAAGGAGCATGGACCGCATTGGTAACTGGTATCTGGAGTTGGGTGTAGTGCATCATCAATGCCACCCAGAAGTTTACAATTTTAATTAATGGAGTACTGACAAGCGGCAGCAGCAAGAGGAGTAGGAGGAAGCGGTGGGCCTTGAAAAGGACCAGGGACCGCATTGGAAACTAACATCTAGAGCTGGGTGTAGGGAGTGGAGCACTGACAGGCGGCAGCAACAGCAGGAGGAGGAAGCGGTGGGCCTTGAAAAGGAGCGGTGACCACATTGAAAACTGGCATCTAGAGCTGGGTGTAGTGCATCATCACTGCAACCCAGAAGTGTACAATTTTAATGAATGGAGTACTGACAGGCGGCAGCAACAGCAGGAGGAGGAGGCGGTGGGCCCTGAGACCGAGCGTGCACCCTATTGGTTACTGGAATCTAGAGCTGGGTGTAGTGCATTGACAATGCCACCCACCCAGAAGTGTGTAATACAATTTTAGTGAATAGAGTACTGACAGGCGGCAGCAGCAACAGCAGGAGGAAATTGGCCCTGAGACAGAGAGGGGACTGCATTGGTAACTGGCATCCAAGGCTGGGTGCAGTGCACCATCAATGCCACCAAGAAGTGTACAATTTTAGTGAATGGAGTACTGACCGTTATGGTAACTGGCATCTAGAGCTGGGTGTAGTGCATTGACAATCCCACCCACCCAGAAGTGTGTAATACAATTTTAGTTAATGGAGTACTAACAGGAGGCAGCAGCAACAGCAAACTTAGGAGACGGTGGGGCCTGAGACAGAGCGAGGACCGTTTTTGGTAACTAGCATCTAGAGCTGGGTGTAGTGCATCATCAATGCCACCCAGAAGTTTACAATTATAGTGAACGGAGTACTGACAGGCGGCAGCAGCAGAAGCAGGTAACTAGCATCTAGAGCTGGGTGTAGTGCATTAAAAATGCCACCCACCTAGAAGTGTGTAATACAATTTTATTGAATGGAGTACTGACAGGCGGCAACAGCAGCAGCAGGATGAGGAAATTGTTGGCCCTAAGACGGAGTGGAGACCGCATGGGTTCTCGGCATCTAGAGCTTTGTGTAGTCCATCGTCAATGCCACCCAGAAGTGTGTAATTCAAATATCTGAAATTTGTGAAGGGCCAGACCAAAATGTTTTGTGCGCTAGCACTGTTGCTGTGGTCTGTGGTCCCTGAAGCCGTAGCAATCTATTGCTAGATTGCATCATGAAGTGAATGACATAAATGCCAACTTTCAATCCTACAATACTTAGTTGAAAAATTAGGCAAAGGCAATGGTACCTATTTTTGTTACAGTACTGGGGGTTTTCATGTGCAGTTTGTCGGCCTCCCGGAAGCAGCAGACATGTAAAGTATATTGCTGGCTGCCACAATGGTAAGCATGACATTGTTGATGAAGGCTCAGCTGACAGGGTGTTGGTGATAGGCAGCCACAGACTCAGCACAGGAGCAGTGTTGGTTATCAGAGGCATCTTGGTTGGCCAGTGAGTACTTGTGTCAGTCAATCACTTACATTTGCAGTGGGGATATGATAGTTGTTGGTAACCCACCTTTCGTTCATTTTCAAAAAGGTGAGGCAATTGACATTTTCTGGTGACAGTCGTGATTGGTTGTCTGTGACCACTCTGCCAGTGGCACTGAAGGTTCTTTCGGACAGAACACTGGATGCCGGGCACGAAAGAAGCTTGATGGAATACTTTGCCAACTGCGGGCAGATTTCAAGCCTGTTTACCCAAAAATTAATGGCGTCACTACTGTCAGGACAGGCATCCTCCTCATAACCACTGTCGTCAACACCACCACCACCACCAGCCAGAAAAGAGCCAACATAATCGTGCACCATGGGCTTCATCCGTTTTCGATGGTTCTGCCGCTGCACTTCACTTGTTTCAGGTGGCCGCATCAGGTTTCGCCTGCCATCCCGAAAATCCCCCGTCTTGGCCTAGACTTTTGAATGTGTGCGGCCTGCTTCCACTACTGCTGCTGCTGCCGCCGCCACTTCAGGTAGTTTCCTGTGTTGAATGTGGTACGGGGAACTCCTCACACAGCCGGAAGCATAGTATTCTGCTCCAGGCGGGTCACCTTTTCTTTGTCTTGTGCCGGGTTAGGTAGAAACTGTGATATTTTGTCTTTGTAGCGGTGATCCAGAACAGTGGCCAGCCAGTAATCATCCCAGTTTTTGATGCTGCAAATGCAGGGATCCCTCCGTAGGCATTGCAACATGTGGACACACATATGTAAGAGGGGTTTCTTGACCTCATCCTCCTCCTGACCCTCAGTAGGCGCCAAAACATCTTCCTCCTCATCACTCAACTCCTCCTCTTCAAGCTGCAGCAGTTCCTGTTGTTCAATCGCCGGCAAAAAGCCTGGGGCATGACAGCACAAATGCGGGTTGGACAGGTCCTGTCCAGCATCCCCAACATGGTCTCCCTCATCATTATCATCATGATCATCTTCCTCCTCCTCTTGAAATTCCTGATGCTGGCAGGTGTCCCTTCTTGCTCCTCCTGATGCTGGCTGTGCGCTATGGAGTGTAATGTCTCCCTCATCCTCTTCCCCTATTTCTTCCCCTCCTCTCCCATCGACACTTTCCATCAGGCCACACGGGGTATTTTTAAGCATAAAGATGATGGGTATGACATCGTTCCAGCCTGACCGCTCCCGACTTACAACATTTGTGGCCTGCTTAAAAGAAGCCAGTACCTTGCAAAGCGCCTCCATCTGCAGCCACCGGTCATTGGTAAAATAGCTCAGCTGTGTGGGTGTACCAAGGGCCCCGCTGCCTCCATGCGCCAGGCTGACCAAGTAATGGCCAATGGCTAGTTTTTGCTCATACAGACGCTGGAGCATCAACAGGGTGGAGTTCCATCTAGTCACAGTGTCACAAATGAGTCTATGCGGTGGCAGCCTCTGTTGGTGCTGGATCTTGCTGTTGGGAATCAATGTACATGGCTGAAGATGGAGCGAGCCTGTCTCAGTAAGTCCTGCTGTCCTAGGTACATACAGAGGAACTTCTGCACCACCAGGTTCAATACGCGCAAAGCAGGGCACATGTGTTATGCAGCCAATGCACAGCGTGGCACAAGTTTGGCCCCGTTGTCGCACACTACGTTGCCTGTCGTAAGCCACGAGGGCATCAGCCAAGCCTCAACCTCTGTGCAAAACGGTCAAGAGATCTCTGGCGCTGTTTTCTCTCCAAAGGAAACCAGTTTTAGCACTGCCTGGCAACGGGTGAGCTTGAGGGAACCGTAGTGGCGTGCCGGCTTAACCACGGTGCCCTCTGCTGCTGGCCCTTCAGGAGGAGTGTCGAAAAGAGAGGGGTTGACAGTAGAAGAAATGCAGGAGGAGGTGGAGGAGGGAGAGGACTGGGGTGGCCCAAGCTTTCCCACCACACCCCTTGACGGGGGTACCAGGTTCTGTAATGCTTCTTCTACACCCCACTGAGCTATGCAAGGCCACCCAGTGAGCGGTGAAGGACAGGTAGTGTCCAACTCTGTGCCTGGTTCTCCAGCTGTCCATGGTGATGTGGATTTGGCTAGACACTGAGAATGCCAATGCCCTGGAGAGGTTTTCCATGACATGTGCATGTAAACTGGGAACAGCTGTTTGGGAAAAGTAATGCCTGCTTGGTATATTCCACCGGCACAGGCCATCAGGTCACGGAAAGGAGCCGAGTCTACAATGCTGTACGGCAGTAGCTGCAAGACCAATAGTTTGGCTAGACGTGAGTTTAGTTCGATGACACTTTTGTTGGTTGGGCCTATAGCCTGATGCAGAACTCTGGTAGAGTGGGCCTGTGGCACAGGATGTAGATTGCTACACAGCGGTCATTGTCTTTCAGCTTGAAAAAGGACCACATTGGAGAGGTGCATGCAAATATTCTGCTGCTCTTTTTCTTTGCC
Source organism: Pyxicephalus adspersus (assembly GCF_032062135.1). Classification (NCBI taxonomy): domain Eukaryota; kingdom Metazoa; phylum Chordata; class Amphibia; order Anura; family Pyxicephalidae; genus Pyxicephalus; species Pyxicephalus adspersus. The sequence continues at coordinate 36,947,032 of NC_092871.1, forward strand.
TGCCTCTGCTTCTGCTGGGTGCCCTGCGTCTGCTCCAGCTCCACCTCCCCCATGGTCACATCGTCTCTGACCGTTCCCCTGCTTGTGCCCACTCCTCTGTCTCTTCTTTGGGACTCACATCAGACAGATTGGCAGCCCCTTCCATTCCAGTCTTTGGCTGCTGCTTCTGCTTTTCCTCTATGTCTGTTTCGGAACTGCTGCTGGGCCTTACACGCACCGATGGTTCCCAGGTGACATCACAGTCAACATCATCCTCATTTTCATCTAAGCCATCATCTGCAAATGCAGCCACTGATCCAGAACCCTCGACCAGCAAGTGCTCTCCAAGGGTCTCAAAGTCTGCCTCCTGCTCTGCACTTCGCACTGTCAGGTCCTCAGGATGGTCAAAGAACAAGGGAGAGTCATTGCGAGATACAGGAACATTAGCCACGCTAACTCCTGTCTTTGCTCCTGTCATGGCTGTGCTGGTTGCTGCTGCTGCTGCTGCAGAAGAAGAGCCTGTTCCAGAAAAAGAGCCTGCTGCACTTGGAGCCCCTGATACTCAGTCCACAATACTCTCCACATGACGTGGCTTTATGATTGTATTCCGCCCTCTCAATACATCTACCAGCATACTGGTGCTCCGCACACATATCAGACCTGTTTGACAACGTGCTGCTGGCTCCAACAGTTTGCTGCTGCTGCTGCCCTACAGTGGCAAACTCCTAGGGAGTATGCCCCCAGCAGATGCGGTGAGTCACCCAACTCCACGCCTTCATCTTTTATTTATTTGGGCAAAAATGCACCTGTACTAAACAGTTTCTTTGGTAAATAGCAAGAGGTATGAAAGACTGAAATATATGGATTTTTTATATAGTAGAACAAAATTTTTTTTTTTAACAGAGGGTCCTCTTTGGTAAATAGCAAGAGGTATGAAAGACTAAAATATCTGTATTTTTTTTATAGATGGACGGAAATTTTCTTTACCAAATGGTCTTTTTTTGGTAAATAGCAAGAGATATCAAACACTGAATTATCTGTATTTTTTATATAGTGGGGCAGAATTTTTTTTTGTAACAAACAGTCTTCTTTGGTAAATAGCAAGAAGTATCAAACACTGAAATATCTGTATTTTTTTATAGTGGAATAGAAATGTTTCTGTACCAAACGGTCTTCTTTGGTAAATAGCAGGAGGTATAAAACACTAAAATATCTGTATTTTTTTATAGTAGAACAGAAATTTTTCTGTACCAACCTGTCTTCTTTGGTAAATAGCAAGAGATTTAAGACTGAAATAGCTGTCTTTTTTATATGGTAGGTCACAATTTTTTTTTTCCAAACAGTCTTTTTGGTAAATAGCAAAGAGGTATCAAACACTGAAATATCTGTATTTTTTATAAAGTAGGACGGACATTTTCTTTACCAAAGGGTCTTCTTTGGTAAATAGCAAGAGGTATCAAACACTGAAATATCTGTTTTCTTTAAATAGTAGGACAAACATTTGTATGTATGGATATATGGGGAAACAAATGTTTATATGGAAATACATATGTGCGTATATATATATATATATATATATATATATATATATATATATATATATATCAGAGGTATCAGACGGTAATATCTGTATCTGTATTTTTTAGCAGTAGGACAGAATTTTTTCTGTAGCAAAGTGGCTTTTTTGGTAAATAGCAAGAGGTATCAGACTGTAATATCTGTATTCTTTTGAGAGTAGGACAGAAATTTTTCTGTAGCAAACTGGCCTTCTTTTTACTACGTAGAAAGAGGTGTCAAATACTGAAATATCTGTAATTTTTTTTTAGAGTAGGACAGATATTTTTCTAAAGCAAACTGTCTTTTTTGGTAAATAGCAAGAGGTATCAGACTGAAATATCTGTATTCTTTTGAGAGTAGGACAGAAATTTTTCTGTAGCAATCTGGCTGCTTTGGTACATAGGAACAGGTAGCATCAAAACTGCAATATCTGTATATATACAGATATACAGAAGGCTCCTAACCTGTCCCTGTCAAAATCCACATTTCTCCCTGCTTCTATCTTTCACACAGAACACAAGATAGAGTGACTAATCCCTCCCTTCTTCCCGGTATATATGCCCATGCTCAGATCTCTCCTGATTGGGCTGCTGGGCCTTGCAATTGATGCGTTCCAGCCGCAATTCTCTACAGCAAAAGTGGGTGTTACTGCCCCCTGCTTTTCCCCTAGTTCGTTTGGCAAGAACACAACAACAAGGCCCCATTCGCCGCGAGATCGAACTTACAAATCTTGTTGTCATAATCCCTTATGACAAAACCCCCTTTTTCTGTCATTCTATATACATGAGTTATAATCTTTCTAATATACCATAAATTGTCACAAGCAGACAATTGCATTTACTTGGCCAATGTCTTTGATTTCTAACTAGTCAAAAAAAAACATTCTTTTTGTGTTAATTTTGTCTATCTACAGTATGCATTCAAACATAAAGAACAAAAATGACAGCAAAAGCAGATTTGTTGTCTAGAGACACCAATACATTTTTTTTAATTTTTCCATGAAAATTATGTCTGATTGGTTGCTATTAGCAACAACATCTGTCCTCATGGACTTTTTTCCCTGTCTTTTTTAATTAATTTCCAGTACATAGTACACAGCTTACCCATCAGCATTATTGCTTTTACATAAGTACCCATTTTTTGGGAAATCGTTTTTGTATTAAAATTTCCCCAAATTCGGTTGACCAGCAGGCTAGGATCAGCATCTTGGGGGCCATATATCAGAACAGCTGGGCTGATATTTTGACTTTTGAATATAATACATTTTGTAAGTAAAAAACAGAACTGCAAACACTTCAAATGCCAAAACTGAATGAAAGCATTTTATTATATTTGTGGCGTTTTTAGGTGATTCCTTGGCTAAGTTATTCTTCATCATATTTCATTTGTAGAAAATGCACATGAGTAGCTCTGAAGGGCTAAAAATAAAAAGGGAATTGTGGTGGTAATAAAGGAGAGTTAGTAGCAAGGTTGGAGGACCTTGAGATTAGGTCAATGTTTGCACACCACACCAAAACCTATGAATTGTGAAAGTGGAGATATTAACAAATGGATGTAACCATAATGTTAATAACTATAATAATTTATAATGTTTGGAAGCAACATAAATCCTCTATGTTTTGGCAATACAAAGCTCCATACTGTATATCACAATTGGGTGCTGGTATCTTTTTAAGGTGTCTATGATTATTTTAGCCCTAACCTTAATGTCATTGTTGTATTTAAGCATAAACCTTGGCGAATCATAGTATTGTTTTATCTAATCATAATATACATATTTAATTTTGAAAAGAAACTATTAATTGAAATCATTCACTGTATTGTGTGTAAGTTTGTCAAGTAGGAATTATGTACATTAGTTAGTCTAAGCTATATAGGCTGAAATACATTTTCCTTCCTTGTGATCTGGTTAAATATACCAAATAAAATATAAATTAAGTATTGGCATGAAGCTATACATTTACTGGTCTAGAAAATGTGGAGGTGAGATGAATGTGGATCAATGTGGAAGTGAGATGAATGTTGTTCACTGTTTGGCTTGTGAAATAAATAGATATTTAAAAAAAAGTGGAGTTGGAAAAAACAGTGCATTGTGTCTTTTTGACTGCTGGGTTGTGTTTGCTTGACTGTCAGTTTTGTTTTAAACAGCTTTTTTTGCTTAACTGTTAGTTTCGTTTTAAACAGCTTTTTTTCCTTGCTGACCTCTAAGGGGGACTGTTCAAGGCTTTACATGTGATTTAAGTTCCTGGGGCACTCATCTTGAGCTTGCTCACTGTTTGGCTGGTGAAACCAGTGGGTTTTTAATCAAGTGGAGTTAGAAAAAACAGGAGTTTGAAAACAAAAGGAGTTAAATCCTTTTAGTAACCACAAATTGTGGGTAAATGTTTATAACTCCTTGTAAACAAAAATTGTAACTGGGAAAATGAGTGGTAGCAAGATAGAAAGTTTGGTTCAGTGCACAGTCTGTATGCACAAATGGAGCAACAGCTTCTAGGTGAATACCACTGTGACAGATGTGAGCAAGTCACCTTTCTGGTATCTCGCATTGGAGAGGTGGAGAAGCGCATTGCAACGCTGAAATCACTGGATCACCTTGAGAGGGGTCTCCTGCTCACTGAGCAGGCATTTAATGGCTTAGATTTGGAGGGTGGAGAGGTTAATAAGGATGAGCATATAGGGAGTTGGGTTAATGTAACTAGAGGGAGTGGTAGGGCCCCCCAGAAAAGGAAGGTCAGCCCTGTGTTTGAGCACCTCATCATGATTGCAAAGTTATGTGAAAATGTGCAGGTGGCAGACGCAGTGGTGGCAACTCAAGATGTTACTGCTACCCCAACACCCAGGAGAGCAGCACATCTAGTAGTGGTGGGGAGGGAAATGCAGGAAGGAAATAACAATTGGTAGTCATAAAGGGTTCTATCCTCAGGGGAACGGATAGAATAGTTTGTCGCCCGGATCCCTTCAACCTGAATGGTTTGCTGTCTCCCTGGTGCCAGGGTTTGGCATGTGGTGGACCGAGTGGACAAACTACTGGGAGGGGCTTGACAGGACCCAGCTCTCTTGGTCCATGTTGGAACCAATGACAATATAGATGGAAGATGGAAGATCCTTAAAAATTAGTTTGGAGAACTAGGTTTCAAGCTGAAGAAAAGGACCTCCAAGGCTATATTCTCTGGAATATTGCCTGTGTCATGCACAACAAAGGAAAGGCAGAGGGAACTTGGGCAGCTAAACGCATGGCTTAAGTCCAGATGTAGAAGGGAAGGGTTTGGGTTAATAGAGCACTGCGCTGACTTTTCATTGGGATACAACCTGTATGCCAGAGATTGTTTGCAGGTCCCTTAAAGGATGCTGCTGGCTTGGTAGCTAGGGATAAAGACAAGGCAGATTTATTAAACACTTTTTTAGCTCTGTGTACACAAAAGGAAAATGGCAGCGCTCCAGTCCAAATTCATAATAGCAATGTCACTGCCCTAAATGGGCAAGCTGCAATATCTAAAGCTAGTAAAGTACTTTTTTGTAATAAAATAGGAATAGACTGCAGAAAGGGAGACACAACCCTGCCCCTGTACAAAGCATTGGTCAGATCACATCTGGAATATGCAGTCCAGTTTTGGGCACCAGTTCGCAAAAAGAACATTGTTGAATTAGAGAGAGTGCAGAGAAGGGCAACTAAATAATGAAAGGAATGGAGGAGCTCAGGTATGAGGAGAGATTAGCTGAAATGAATCTATTCTCCCTTGAGAAAAGATGTTTAGGGGGGATATGATCACCCTGTATAAACATATAAACGGTCCATATAGAGAACTCTCTTCCCCATTATTCACTTTGAGATCATTACAGAGAACAAAAGGGCACTCTTTGCTTCTGGAGGAAAAGAAGTTTAAGCTCCGTATAAGAAAGGGATTCTTCACTGTTATGTCTGTGAAAATGTGGAATCACCTCCCTCAGGAAGTAGTTTCAGCAACTACTATAGATTGCTTTAACGAAAAGCTGGATGCTTTACTAGAAGCAAAGAATATAACAGAGCATTAAGGCTTTTAAAAAAAAAATACCAGTGACTGTTGATCCAGGGAACATCCGATTGGCCTCATGGAATCAGGAAGGAATTTTTTTCCCCTGTTGAAGCAAATTGTACCAGGGTTTTTTTGCCTTCCTCTGGACCAACTATGTCCTATTGGTTTTTATGCCTGGAATATGTTTATTTCCCTAGTGGTTGAACTTAATGGACTTATGTCTTTTCTCAATCTAACCTACTTTGTAACTATGTAAACAATTACTGGGATAGTAATGTAATAAAAAAGGAAAACTTTAGCCAACTGCCAGGATTAGGATAATATTAATATTTTACTAAATGATGCTTGGACAAGAATTGGCTTAAGTTACAAAAAGCATTAAAAAAAACTCTGAATGTGTATTTAAACTAAAATGTGAAGGTTTCAATTAATTTTGTAAAAGGTTTTGTAAAAGGTTTTTGTAAAACAAAAATCACATTTCTGCAATGCATAAACATTTGTTCTTTGTTATATCCTAAGGCCCCGAAAGAACAGAAATGTTCCTGTAATTTTATTAGAAATTTTACAACTTGTCGTTTTTGGGAACCATGCTGTGAGCTTCCACAGCTGCATGCAAAAGTGAATTCCTGCACCTATTCCTTATATTTATACTTGTGTTTGAACTCAACAATACTTGAGTCAAAATATTAGCCAGAGAGTCATGCAACTCAGAGTTTTAAAATATAAAAAAGCAATGGACATCTGCATTTTCCACAAAACCTCTGAGTGCTCCCTCCAGTAATTATTGTAAGAAAGAGCAAGTATAAAAAGAGGAAGTCATAATAGAAAATGAAATTTAACACTGTAATACTAAATTTAAATGTTTGCTCTTGGAACATACATTGCATTGAAATGAATGTGCCTGTAAAATAAAAGCAGCAGTTTCAGATTTGCGGCTCAATAAAAACATACTGCTTCTGTTGTATCATTATATAGGCAAAGAACAGGATTTTTTTTCTTTTGTCACTGTCTGTCAGGAAATGTTATTTATCTTTGAGAAAAGAAGAAAGATGAAGATTTGTGTGTCCCATTAACATGCTAAATAAATGACAGTGCTATCAGTCTTAAAAAAGTTTCATGGACTGTTTTTATTGCACAATATTCTCCTTTTGTTCTCTGGCAAGATTAAGATTGTCATTGAGTATTGTTTTTCACAAGAAACATATATCTCTGCTAGAACAGCATCCAACCATATCTAAAGCACTAAATGGCAGTGTCCTATTCAAGCCTTTTGAGCAAAACTGACTCTTAGTTCTAACCTAAATAGGAGCCAACCTGCGTTTAGTAGAAAAAATCCATATAAATTGATTCTGTGCAAACTTGATGGATTTCTCTCTGCAGAGGACATAATAGAGCTGTCTGTGCTAAAATGTAACTCCAGAAAATCTGGTGTCATTGTGAAGTAGATCCCGTGGGTACACTAAGTGAGCAGGACAGTCACTGCCAAGCAAGTTTAACCAGTTGGCTATCCACATATCAGTATGCATCCTCATACAAATTCATCTTCCAGGAGCATGAGTAATATTCTCTCATCTGACATTTTTGACACAGACACAGACATTTGTGTTCTAATTCACATTTGAAAAAAGCTATGATTGGAAACCTCAAATCTGCAATGACCAAAGTACAGGTATAAATATTATTTTAGATTCATAAATTATATATATATATATACAGGCTGACATTCAAAAATTCGGAAACCGATGAGTGCGCATGTGCCGCCCGTCCATGCCGGTTGTTTGCTAGACGGCTCCGCGCTCCCCGGATCCCCTAACAGCTCTCCCTAGCAGAATCGGTCGGCAGCCACGATACTTGCAGGTTGAGCGGGCTCCACTTCTTCTCTGGCATATTTCCAGGATGGTGGGGAAAGCAGGAAACAAGGCAAAAGACTGCATTTCGCTGTCTGAACCACTCAGGCTGGCTCCCAAAGCACGCTCAGCAACCCCCCTCCCAAGAACACTCGCCTGATGCACAAAGTTTCTCAGGCACGCAGGGAGAGCATTCTAGGTCTCTCAGCCCAAAGATGCATCAGTATGATTCTGGTTCTAGATTCACTGTGTTAATGCAGGAGCCCCCTGCTTGCTCACCCCCTCCATCCTCCCAGAAGCAAAGAACAGGCTTTATTTAAATTTGGCTGGTCTTTTACAGTCTGAGCTGGCAAAAGTTACTGAGACAATCACTTCAGAAGTACAACAAGATTTACAGACCTTGGGTACTAGAATTGATATTTTTGAGAAAAAGGGAGAGTAGGAGAGTTCTTAAACCACTACTACAAGTCTTGATTGACCACAAGATTAAATACAGGTGGGCCTTCTCCTTGAAATTGATGCAGAGGAAAAGTTTTTCCTTCTCCTCGTTTGCCGAGGGTAAACAGCTCCTCCGAGATCTAGACCTACTCCAGAGAGCAGATGTCCAGCACACTGCAGGCAAAGAAGTTTCCACGTCCCTGTACCCACTATGGAATAAAGCCGAAGCAGCTGGGAAACAGCCACAGAAAATACCTTGAAAATTTATGCTGGACTCTATCCTGGTATATTCTCTGACTTTTTATCTTTATATATTGCCAGTGGACCTGTGGGGATACTACTTTTGTGGCTGGTTTAGGGCAGTATATGTTCTGATACTTCTTTTTTCTCTCTTTTTTGGTTTGGTGTACCCTTGACTTTTTGTTATTTATAGTTCAAACTGGCATGTTTGCCAAATGGCAAATGTTTTTTTTTTTTCTCTTCTTCTTCAGGATTAGTGCTTTGGTCTTAAACATATTTAGTGGCTGCCGAGCCCTTCTCACGCATATTGTACCCCTAGATGAAGATGTTAAAGTTTTGCTAAGACTTATTGTGGGTATTATATGCCTTAGTGTTTGATTCTGGGGGGGCGGTGGGACCCGGGGGGTCACACATGCCCTCAATTTACAGGGAATCCATTTCGGGTCCTATTTATTTGATTTGGCCCGGTTGGAATCTCCCTGCCGAGATGGAGCTAGTTGGAACTCCTAGAGGCACGGGGGTTGGGGCGGCTCCTCAGGGCCCGGGACAAGATCCGTCCCGGGGGTCAGGGCAGTACCCGAACCTCCTTGGTGTTTTACTTGCAAGTTTAATATGCTGGTTGTCTGTTTTGTGTTTATTTTACTTGTCTTTTGTGTTCTTCTGTAGTCCCCAAATCTCCCTCCCTGACTCCAGAGGAAGTACTTATATGACATCGCTAGTACTACTTTATTATGATGACTGATCCATCCGTGACCCCTGTAATTCATTCTAAGCTAACTATGTTATCCCATAATGTTCAGGGTCTTAATTCTCCTGTTAAAAGATTTAAAGCATTCCACTATTACAATTCATTAAAAGTTGATATTTTAGCCTTGCAAGAAACACATTTTTCCAACAGTTCGGTTCCCAAGTACCTTCATAAAAATTACCCTATTTTTTATAATGCCACCTCTGATAAAAAGAAATGCGGAGTTCTTCTGTGTTTTCGGAAGAGCTTGAATTTTGCACCTCTAGAAGTCTTTAGGGACCCAGGGGGCAGGTTTTTGGTAGTGATTGGGTATGTTGGCCTGCATATGATCACGGTGGTATCCTACTATGCGCCCAACGAGGGTCAAGTGGCGTTTTTTCACACCCTTCTGGGCGAGAATTGGCCTAAAGTGAGAGGTTCCCTGATATTGCTAGGAGACTCCAATTTGGCCCTGGATCACATCCTAGATAAATCCAAACTAAGCAAATATAGGGATCCTCCGAAAAAAGTCATAGTCTCTCACTTTTACTGAGAAAATATGACTTAGTTGACGGCTGGATGGAGATGAATCCATCGGTTAGGGATTACACTTATTTTTCAGCTGCCCATGATCAGTACTCCCGTATAGATCATGGCTTTGTCCAGTCCCATATGCTCCCCAAATTACTTGGGGCCCGATCAGTACTCCCATATAGATCATGGCTTTGTCCAGTCCCATATGCTCCCCAACTTACTTGGGGCCCGAATTTTGTCGACTCCTTGGTTGGATCATGACCCCCTGGCTTTTTTACTTGTCTGGCTTTAGCAGACCTCAACCCGGGTTTCGTTGGAGATTTAATGAGAGTTTTATTTCTGACACATTGGCAAAAGGGGAAATAAAATCCTTGTTATGTAGCTATTTTCAGATTAATGTAGCGAGTGCTACATCCCCAGCCATTAATTGGGAGGCTCACAAAGCTTACATTAGGGGTGAGTTGATTAAAATGGGAGCAGCACGCAAACGGGCTCAAAATAAATTGATAGATACCTGTTTCCAGGATTATCATAAACTACAGCTGCAACACAAAACAGCTCCGCACTTAGTGTCGAAGGCCCGCCTAGAGGCGAAACGCACCGAACTTAATTTGTTGCTAACTACCAGAGCAGAAAAAACACTGCGCTGGCCGGCGCATAAATTTTTTATGTGGAGTGACAAGCCGGGAAGCCTTTTGGTTAATAAACTTAATCCCAAGCTCAGGACCCATTCTCTCCCTAAAATTAAGACTAAGGGTGGTAGGCTATCGAAAAATCAAGAAAAAATTCTCGCAGCCTTTGAGGACTTTTACAGTCGTTTATATAGATCTGAGGATTCAATCTCCGCACAGGGAATAGAAGGGTTTCTTAATAAACTTGACCTGCCCAAATTACAGTCTAAACATAAGGCGATTTTGGAAAGACCCTTTACGGTTGAGGAGTTGCATGGGATTATGGGTTCTCTTAAGGTGGGCAGCTCACCTGGTCCGGATGGATTTTCCAACCTGTACTACAAGAGCTTCAGTCCTGTACTGGCGTCACCTTTGGTGGCATATTTTAACTATCTGCGGGAGGGGAACGCTCTGATGGGCGATGCCAACAAGGCATTTGTTAGTGTGATCGCTAAGCCAGGGAAGGATGCCTCAAAAGTAGCAATCTACAGACCTATCTCCCTGATTAAATGTGACTTAAAAATTCTTACGAAGATCATGTCACTTCGATTGGGCTCCTTTTTGGGAGCTTATGTTCACCCGGACCAGGTGGGCTTTATGCTACATAGGCAGGCACCCGATCAAATGAGCCATTGACCTCATATCGGTAGTGAATTCCAGCTGGGACGGGGGCCCACCACGCCAGGCTATGTTGCTATCCCTTGATATCCTAAAAGCATTTGACAGCATATCTGGGAGATATATGTTTCAGGTACTTCTTAAAATGGACTTTAGCACCCACTAATCTTCTGCTGGCTCTGTACAACTCCCCTGAGGCAAGGATATCGCTAGGGGGGATTCTTTTCTAAAGCTATCCAAATTAAGAGGGGGACTAGGCAGGGATGTCCTCTTTCCCCACTTTTATTTGCCCTAGCAATTGAACCCATAGCGATGGCTATACGAGCAGATTCTAATATTCAGGGAATTATGTGTGGTTGAGCTGAACATAAATGTGCACTCTTTGCTGATGATTTTTTAATGTTCATCACTTCCCCAATCACGACCTTACCTAACTTAATGAAAATCCTAGACGAATTTGCATTGTGCTCTGGCCTGAGGGTTAATAAAACTAAGTCTCAGGCTCTCAACATAAATCTCCCCACTAGGACGCTGTCAGTGATCCAGGGGAACTTTGATTTTATCTGGCATAAGGATTCCATCCAATACCTGGGCATTCAGTTGACCCCCGCATACAATAGCCTCTACAGGTGTAATTACGTACCTCTGCTTAAAAAAGTTTACGCAGATATCCGGAGGTGGTCCTTGTCTCCTCCATTGTGGCTGGGGCGGATTGCGGAATGAACCTACTCCCTAGATTGCTCTATTTATTCTGTACTCTCCCAATACAGGTACCTATGAGAGAGATTTCACTCCTCCAGTCTTGAATAATGCAGTTTATATGGGCGGGGAAGAAAGCCAGAATTAGTAAAGATACGTTGTTAGCCCCTAAACGCATGGGGGGGGTTGGGGGTCACATCTGAAATACTACTATGTAGCAGCACAAGTGGCACAACTTTCATTAAGTACCCTGCAGGGCGCTGGACCCCAATGGGTTGAGATTGAGAACCAGGATGGTTTCTTGGGATCTATAGACTCCCTGATGTGGCGGAGAAAAAACACGAGAGGCTATGTAAAATGTCCGGCCTTATCTCACTCTATTCAGTTATGGGACAAATTTAGTTACCACCCGAAGCTCTCTTCCCTTCATAAACTGTTGACTCCACTCTGGAATGATCCGGACTTCCTGCCAGGACTAAGTCCGGCGAACTTTAACTGGTGGATCTCTAAAGGTTTTAGACGAGTTAAAGACTTGATAGATGTTGGAGCAGTGCTTACATGGGATCATTTGTCCACTCAGTTTGAAATTCCTTCAACAGAATATTTCCGTTATAGACAATTGTACTCATTTATCAACCAGATAATTAAAGAGGCCCCAAGACCCATGCGCTCTTCGCCATTCAAAAGCACATGCTCTTCCATAGCCTCCACCAAAGAGAAAATTTCGGTTATTTACTCGGTTATAGTCGCCCAGGACAGTAAACTGCAATATTTGAAAGACTGGGAGTGCGATTTGGGTATCACATGGGATGGTGGTGGTGGGATATGATCTACGCCCTTTCTAAGGTATCCCTGAACTCTGCAGTGGTGGAAGCTAACTACAAAGTGGCTCTTAGATGGTACCTCACACCGGCTGAATTGGCAAAAATGTTTTCTTCAGTTTCTCCTTTATGTTTCCGAGGATATGGGGACAGGGGTTCCATAGTGCATATCTGGTGGATTTGCCCAATTGCTAGGACATTTTGGGATGAAGTATTTAAATTAATTTAAAGAATCTTACAGCAGGAGATTAGTAGCTCTGTGGAAGCCGCCCTGTTTAACAAAATTGGGGTAATCTTACCAAAACCTACAAAGAAACTGATTAGATTGATATTATTGGCAGGCAGAATTGCATCAGCTAAAGCATGGAAGTCACCCGTGATTTCTATGGACCCCATTGTAACCAAATTGAACTGGATCATGGTGAACGATAGACTTACCCACACCCTAAAGAACTCCCTGGACAAATTTGATGATATATGGGAACTGTGGATTTCTTTTAATAGCTCATAGTCATCGATTTAAGGGAAAGTTTCTTGGATTACGGCATTTTGATTAGGTTGGTCTTTCGAACTTCCTCTACCTCTTCTCCCCCCCCCCCCCCCCCCCCCCCCCCCCCCCCCCCCCCCCCCCCCCCCCCCCCCCCCCCCCCCCCCCCCCCGAGTAGTGTTTACCCTATCTTCTCCGCTTATTACTCCCTTTTCCTTTTCTTTCTCTCTGTATGTCTGTTATTTGTTTGGCTGTATGGTCAAGAAGCGGGATACAATACTGCACTGCCTACTCACAATTTCCTAATGCTTGTGGTTTTACCTGGACATGTGGTTATTTTTTATGACAATATCTTTTTCTTAAAACGCTATGGGAGGTGGTGGAAAACCTGCACTGTTTAATACAAGCACTGTATGTGAAGTTATATGTAGGTTTACATCCAAAATGACCATACATTTTGTTATATTGTTCTTGCTAATGTTTTCTTTTTTCTATTGATTTGTTATGAGAAAAACCTTAATAAAAATATTGAAATACAAAAATTCAGAAACCTCCTGACCTGAGGAGTGCCAGATTTTTGAAAAATTCCAGATTTTTGAAGGTTATACTCACCCCCACACACAGTCCAGGCTTCCTCTCGTCACACCCGCGGACATCTGGCACAGTTCCGGAGAGCAGGCAGCAGGGACGTCTTAACGTGTATTTAGTGTAGCAAGCAAGATCTAACAGCTGTTTCTGGAGAACAGCACCATCAAAACATAAGTAGCTAAAAAGTGTAATGCAGTACATGTATTGAAAATTCCCTCCGAAATTCATGCCAGAAACCTGAAGGAACCGGATCAGCTGAAATCACCTTAACAAGTATATAGTAAAAAAATCATATAAAAGATCATCATTGCTGATGATACTAATCTTTGATTTTGTTTTCCAGTCTTATCACTACCCAGCTAATAACACATTCATAACTTGATTATATATTTTCTAGAAAACTAGGCAAAATCAGATAGTAATGTTTTACTTCCTGTTACTACACAGATAAATTCTACGTTACTAATTGTGGCTTAACTTGCATAAGGAAATGCAAGTGTTTTTGTATGCTGTTATTCTCTATAGACTATAAGCAGATGCCTGCCTTAATAAATTAGAGCCCACCCGGGAAAATCCAGCCAAAAAACAACCCATTTATGATGATGCAAACATTTCCTAATCCTAACTCCAGTCAACATTCTTTAGGTTTGTATAGAGTGGGACAGATTTGCAAATTCTGTACAGTTTTTAACTCTTTTCTGTAATCCCATTGCTGTGCAGACAGGAAATCCCTCTGATGGGGCCACACACCACAATAAAAATCCAAATCTTCAAAGATTTATCTAAAACTAAGTAGTATCTAAAATACTATATAAAAAAAGTAAAAAGCTGTGAAGTATAATAGTGTCTCAATTCTAAGGTCAGTCTTAAATTATGTATTTGTATTTTAAAGTTTGTTAAAGCTGAACTCTAGGAATTTGAAACAAAATTTTCTTGCAGTGGGGCTATCCTCACACTGCAAGAATTTAATACTTGTTTATGTCTAGTGGACAAATAAAAAGTTTATTTTATTTCTTTTTATTCATTCTATTCTTCATCCGCCTCTGGAGGCTTTCCCCTGCTGTTTGATGCTCAGATTTGTGGGTGTATACTCGGTATCCTCACTACCATGTAGGGTGCCTGCGACTAGCTCAGAGAAGAGGTTGTGGTGGGTCCCTGACACAGAAGAACTGCCTGAAGAACTGGGAAAATAGGGTAAATTCCTTTAACCCCCTTGCAAAAAGAAGCATTTAACCCAGTGTGGGACATCACCAGCAGGGATTTTTTTTTTAATAACTTGAAATTAGGCTGTGACAAACTGTCTCTCTTTTTTGCTAGGGGTTCCTTAAAGAATGAGCATTTTGTGACTCTTGGACTATTTGTAAGGGTATAATTCTTCCCAATGGTCAGCAATGTAACAGGCATTCTATTTACTGACCACCACACTAATGTACCATGAGTTGTGGATATAGTAATTATAGAAGGGGTTCCCTGAAGACCCAAAAGGTATTTCAAGGGGTTCCCGCATGTTAAAAAAATCAAGAAACACTGGTCTAAAATGAGTACATTTATTAGAGTCATTGCAGGTTATTTTTTTGTTGCACAGATGTATAAATATGTTTACCTAAAGAAAATGTATAAATCTAATGTGTTTTTCTGTAAAGTCACTTGGCTGTCACATTTACATTTTTTTAGGAATATATATAGAGCTCAGTGGCACATGAGGGAGCTCTATGTGAATTAGTAAAAATGTTTTAGATCAGCCAGACAAGGAATGCATTGTGTTAAAGAAATCCAGTGATTCACTAGTTGTGATTTTACCCAGTTTAGGGAATAAAGATAAGTTGAGTTATTTTAAATTATCCAATAATATAAAGGAAAATTTACTAAACTAAGTGAACTATTTCTTTGCATATGCACTTGCTCTTTTTATGAAAAGCACCCACATCATGCGAAGAATGTTTATGTAAGACTATTGAAGAAGGTAAAGGAGGAAGCAAAATCTATGTATGTAAAATGAACAAATACAGCTGGTCCTATGTACCACTATGAATAAAGATTATTTACAAAAATTAGATTTTTGAAATCTTATCACATAATATTCAAAGTATTTACATTGAGCTGACCTTCTACTTTGTTTTTTTTAAAGCAAAAACATATTAGCTGCAGGCACTGAGAATACCATAAATAAACAGTAAGGTAAAAAAAAGTGTAACAAAAATGCAGCATGAGACTCACTGATATTTTTCCAATATCATCACATATGTCAGTGGCCCTAATTTATCAAGCGAGCTTGCATAAGCTCGCTGAGCGGAAATTACACGCCGATATATGAGGTGTATTTCTGCAAGCCTGGGGCAGAAGTCGAGTGCAGGTACACTCACCTTCATTTGCCAGCTGGATTTCGGCTTTAATAAATGAGCAATGGGGTCGAGAATACTCTAATTCAGGAGGATCTTATAAGCTCTGTCAATGGTGAGGTCAGGGCAATTAATTAGTGAACACCTGGTCGCGTACTACTGCGCTCCCTTACAACAACCATAAACGATCAACAGGGGGCAGTCAAGAATACGTCAATTAAGGCAAATGAGTTGCAGCTGGCAAATCAGGAGGATCTGTTAAGCTGGCACTGGTGAGGTCATAGCAATTATTTAGCGCACCCCTGTTCTCTGCACATCTACAGTCCATTACAGTTGATTTTTAATCTTGACTGCTTGACTTTTTTTGGTAAGTGCTACATTTTTATGTTACATTTATACTAATTCACAAAATGTCTTCATTTATACTTAGAATTGTTGCAGTTGTTGTTTTGAAAGTTTTTTCTTTGTTTGTAACACTGCAAACTAATTTATATCAAGACGAATATAAACTAATTAGCACTTTAGAATCTGTCATCAGTAGTATAAATGTAAAAAAAAAATTGTGATCGACCATTTGGTATCTGCTTTAAATTTTATTCGAGTTCAGCTTTAGAGAAACCCAATATTTGATTAAAAGATTGTTTGCAAAGATGTTCTAATTGGTGTTGGTCGAATAGCTCACTATTCGATTTGACCGCTATTCAGTCGAATGGAGCAAAATTATTCGAATGAACAAACATTGAATTTGAACTTTATTAAAGTCAATGGGGGAAAAAATTGGGTTGTTTTTCGGAACTGTGTAGAGCTTCTATAGCCTATAAATACATTCAAAAAGACTCCCCCAGCTCTGCACAACACTGTACAAGTAAAAAGAAAATAAGGAAGGCTTTTTTATGTTGCTGTCAAGGCCATGTTCAAGGGAACATGCCGATCAAGGGAATTTTATACCGGCCTCCGAGTAGAGGCAAAGAGGGCCACAAGGGGGTTCCTCCAGTCCAAAAATTAGCCACCACTCCATTACAAGCCATACACAGGCTTCAGAGTACAGGCAAAGCGGGGTCTTTCAGTGAAAAAATTAGCCAGTTATACAGCTCTGTTATAAGTTACAACTGACAGGTGGCAGCAGAAGGAGGAGGAGGCGGTGGGCACTGAGACGGAGCGAAAATCGCATTGGTAACTGGTATCTAGAGCTGGGTGTGGTGCATCATCAATGCCAATGTCTGTACTACCATTTTTAAGAATGGAGTACTGAGAGGTGGCAGCAGCAACAGCAGGAGGAGGAGATGGGCCCTGAGACAGATCGTGGACAGCAATGGTAACTGGCATCTAGAGCTTGGTACTGGGCAGGCAGCAGCAGTAACTGTATGAGGAGAAGGAAGTGGGCCCAGAGACAGAGCAAGGACGGCATTAGAGGTTGAGGCCATCACCTATATGGACAGTGTAGAAGCTGTAGCTATTGGAGACAAGAATGGATGAACGAGATTCCAATCAGTCCCTACCTATTATGTAGCGAAACCACATGAAAGGGAACGGGCTTGGCGGAATCTGAGGGGAAAGAAGACCCTGTTGAGCTTGAGTCTATTCTGGCATCTAGAGCTGGGTACTGGGCAATGGGCAGGCGGCAGCAGTAATAGCATGAGGAGGAGGGGGCAGGCCCTCAGACGGAGTGTGGACAGAATTTTTAACTTTCATCTAGAGCTGGGTACTGGGCAGGCGGCAGCAGCAACTGCAGGAGGAGGATGCGGTGGGCTGTGGGACAGAGCAAGGACGGCATTAGAGGTTGAGGCCATCATCCTTTATTGACAGTGTGGAAGATGTAGCTATTGGAGGCATAATTGGATGAAAGAGATTCCCACTGATTTACCCAGCTCCAGATGCCAGACTAGACTCAAGCTCAACAGGTCTTCTTTACCCGCTGATTCCGCCAAACTGGTTCTCTTTATTGTGGTTTCGCTACATAGTAGGTAGGGACAGATTGGAATCTCGTTCATCCATTTATGTCTCGAATAGCTACAGCTTCTACACTGTCCATATAGATGATGGCCTCAACCTCTAATGCCGTCTCAGGGCCCACCGCCTCTTCCTCCTGCAGTTACTTCCTCATGCAGCAGTAGAAGTGCATGTCAATCACATCAAATTGTTGCAAATCTGCAAGAGTGGCGCTGTAGAAATTCCCTTCTATAATGCACTTCACCAGCTTTGAATCCAACAGGCATGGCCATTTTCCATATCACCAGACAGTTGGGGCTCGGTACCTCGGTGAGCTGAATAAACAGGTGGTCCACGTTGGTTTTGTACATTTGCAGTGATTGCTGTTAATACCTGATAACATCTTATATAAACGAGTTGATCGGACTGAGGTCCCTGTTCGAAGTTGGCCAGCATGCTCTCTATGTACTCCGAAGAGACAGGGAGAAACAGAGTCAGGAAATAGAACCGTACAAGGTGGTGGTCAGTTCTGTAAAGACGCACTTTGCGGCAAATTATGCCACTGTGCATTTCATCCAGAGATTGCCCAATGTGTCATTTGCAAATGACATCTCACCCTTTCCTTTCAGCTGGTTCTCAGTCCGAAACTCATCATTCTGCAGTATTTTCACAAGATCTTTGTTGACGGATCTTTGAATGGAGTCTCACAGGATGGCCACATACTGGTTGTTAAGAAGTCTCAGGATGTCTGCTGATCTGAATAACTTCATGGCTCAATGTGGTCATCCAGGACCTCTTGGTTCCCGTTACACATACCGGTGTCTCTCATCCCCCCAACATATACAGAGGGACTGCTGTCCCACTTCCTAGTTCCCGGGTAACATACACAGAAAATCAGTTCGATAAAGCATGGTACCGATGGATGAAGCAGAAGACGTGGCCTTCTACATTCAATCACAAATTTCAGATTACACACATGCATTACACACTTCGGGATGTCATTAAAGATACACTACACCCAGCTCTAGATTCCAGTTACTAATGGCATCCACATTCCGTCTTAGGGCCTGCTATTTAGAAAAGCACATGAAACGGAACAGGCTAAGTGGAATCAGCAGGGAAAGAAGACCCTGTTGAGCTTGAGTCTAGTCTGGCATCTGGAGCTGGGTACTGGGCAGTGGTCATGCAGCAGCAGTAAGAGCAGGAAGAGTAGGCGGTGAGCCCTGAGAAGTGTGGATGGCATTGTAAACTGGCATCTAGAGCTGGGTACTGGGAGGAAGAGGCTGTGGGCTCTGAGACAGAGCAAGGACGGCATTAGTGGTTGAGGCCATCACTACTGGTAGACATTGCTGTGTAGGGGACTGCCTTTTCTTATCTGCTACCTGTAACTTTGTAAAATGCTGCATGGACAGTATTGTTAACTGGCATCTACAGCTGGGTACTGGGCAGGCAGCAGAAACAGCAGGAGGAAGAGGTGGTGGGCCCTGAGACGGAGTGTGGACAGCATTTGTAACCGGCATTTGTAACAATCTAGAGCTGGGTACTGGGCATCCAGCTGCAGTCTCAGCATGAGGAGGAGGAGGTAAGCCCTAAGACGGATCAAGGACGGCATTAAAAATGAAGGCCATCACCTACACAGACATTGTAGAAGCTGCAGCTACTGGAGACATTGCTGTGAAGGGGACTGACTTTTCCTATCTGCTAGCTGTAACTTTGTAAAATGCGGCATGTTAACTGGCATCTACAGCTGGGTACTGGGTACTGGGCAGGCGGCAGCTGTAACAGCAGGAGGAAGAGGTGGTGGGCTCTGAGACGGAGTGTGGACAGCATTTGTAACCGGCATATAGAGCTGGGTACTGGGCAGGCAGCAGCAGTAACAGCATGAGGAGGAGGAGGTAAGCCCTGAGACGGATCAAGGACGGCATTAAAGGTTGAGGCCATCACCTACATGGACATTGTAGAATTTTTTTGTGTGGCTTGAAACCCTGCAAAATACTTTGTAGCTAATATGCTTCACAAAGTGGAAATTTGTACAGTAAGTGGATTTTTTATTGGGGGGAAGTTGACACCAAAAATGCAAGTGCGCTGTGTGTTGAATGCAGCACTTTCCTTCAGTAGTGACACTTGTAATATGCAGCACAGTATACAAACTATATACTGCAGTATACACTCCATCTGTGTGATAAGTGTGATACTGTGCACGCAGTCAGGGAGGGTACCCTGCCTCTTGCTGCGTGTATGTAACACACTGAGTGACTATTTATCTAATCTATCTATCTATCTATCTATCTATCTATCTATCTATCTATCTATCTATCTATCTATCTATCTATCTATCTATCTATCTATCTATCTATCTATCTATCTATCTATCTATCTATCTATCGATCTATCTAACAGTGAAACACTCTACCTATCTGAGTACAGTAGATTTCAGGACTGCACCAATACAGTACAATCCAACAATCTATTTGACTAAAAGTGTGAGTGTGACACAGTCTAACTAAGAACAGCACTTTTTTTACTTTGACAAAGCAAGCCAAGCAGCATAGAAAGGTTGTGATGCTAGCAAATCTCTGTCAGGAGTAGTAAATGCAGGCAAGCCCTGGCCTTATAAAGGCCAATGGCTGCCTGTGTGGCATGCAGTGACAGACAGCCAATTGGCTGCCTGCCACAACACACATGGAGAAGAGCATCCTTGCTGTTATTGGAGGGCCCTAGGCATTATGAGGGAAGTCCCTAGGCATTGTGGGAGGGCCGAATTTGGGGCGTCAAATCAAACAAAATTCGGGTGGGTTGGACAACAACACTACTTCTAATACATGTATAAAGGAAAATTTAGTGATTTACCTTGTGTGTGTATGTCAAAATACATTTAAATGTATACAGATACATATTCATTTTTATTTTAATTATTTTAACTGGACTGGTTTGAGGGGGGGGGATTAATCATAGAAGTTTGATTGTCCAGTATGAGTTGATGTTTTAGTAATTTTTTCAATTGTTAGCTTCATCTGTTGCTGCAATGTTTTTGTGTGTGGTTTATAATTATGGTTTCTGTTGTTTAGCAATTCTTCAGCAATGTTTGGATATTGTATCTCTGAATAATTAGTACAAATGTATGAATGGTTTCCACTACAAACTGCTAATTGACCCCCCTTGTTGCCTTTGTCCTAGTCTCAAAGTCACTTTGTCATTTATTGGTATTTGAATGTATTATGTACATATTCCTTTTATGACTCGTTTGTCTTGGTTTTTAATAATTTGCTCTTTTTTTCATCGTCTGATATTTGGTAATAGGCTGTGGTTTTACTTTAAAATACTTCACTCTCTGTGATTTGCTGCCAATATTCTACACAACTCCTCTCTTAATTTGTAGTATTGTTATGTTTTATATGTATTGTTAAGTTTTGTTTTCATTGTGCTGTGCTGCCTGATCGTAGCCCTGTTGTATACAAGCACACTTCCACTTCCTGGCCAAACAGGTTGTTAATTAACCACCTGGCCGTTATGCCCGAGCATGCTCAGGGTAAAAACTTCTGCAATTTTCATTAACCCCGAGTTTTTCTCACCAGGTGGTTAAATGTAAACAAATGTTATATTGCAATCCGATTGTCATACATTGTATGACAATCGGATTACAACTGAAAGGAAATACTTACCCAGTGTCGGCAGCTCCTCTTCCAGCAATAAAAGATTTGCTATTGCTGCTGGCATCTGCAGTGAGATGTATAGCACAATCCAGAAATCCTGCATTGTGCTGTGCATCTCTCCGGAGATACCAGCAGCAGCAGCTTCCAGCGTCCATCGTCTCTGTCTGTGTGAGGCACGCAGGGAAATCCCCCCCTCACATCACTCGGAGGATGAGTCATCTTCCGGGTGATGTGATTGGTGATGTATGGGGGTGTGTCAGGGAGGGAAATTTAAAAGCAGATTACAATGTAATCTGCTTTTAAATGGTTTTTACATTTTTTTATATTCATGATATCTACTAGACCCTTGTTCAGACATATTTCTGTAACTTACAGGTCTAAAATGTAAAAAAAAAAATTTCATGAAAAACAGTGTAACGCTTTTGGTACAGAAATCTAGACATCAGTGTAACGCCCAGGAGGTTAAGTGTCCAGCTCAGTTGCATACTCATTCTAACACACCTGATGGTGATAGAAGGAGGTCCAGGTTGTCAAGCACAACATCAAATTAAATTGATTGACAAGCTCACAAGCAGGGTCAAGCACTCTTAAATACCAGATTGTATGCATTATTTAGGTGTTTACATGATTCAAATAGTATTAGAATAGAAAACTTCAAGGGAAAAATTGACCTAGTGCAAAACAAAATGTATTGCTTTGACAGCTTTTCAGGGTGTTTATGAAGGTTTGAATGCAATTTTAGACCTTGGCCCACTATATATTCATTTCCTCACATTAGCTTGGAATTGAAAGCACATAAAGGTGGATTCATCCTTTAACCCGAAGCAATGTCATCCATGAATGTACAGTAGTCTGTGATGTGACTTTCCAGAGAATTGGCAGAGATTCCCAGCAGAGGGATGTTATCGTCCTGTTAAAAAATAGATTACATTATTAGGATGTGTTAAGCAGCATGTTAAATCATATTTTCTTGGCAAGTAGATGGTGCTGGACTGTATTTTTAATGCTTTTCCGGCTGCATAAGCATTGATTGCTCAAATCTGCACTAAATTGCACTCTGCCCCAGTTTGTCAATGTGTTTTTGTAAGGTTTCACATAAAGGCCCATCTCTTACACAAATATGTCTGCTATTTCATTTCCCAAAGGATTAAAGTGTGCCTGCTATGACTTAAACATCCAGGTTTGTTTGTAACCGAAACATGATGTGCTGAAATATGTAATGCATACATTGTAAACATGTAATGTAATGCACAAAGACGTTTGCAATCAGTTCATCCCTGACTCCACGCCCCTCTGCTGTGGTTTGGGAGCTGGAGGCGGGATGTTGATAAACTTCTGGATCTACTTCCACTGGAATGTCCCAGGAATCTTCATGGCGTATGCACAGGTTGTGCAGGACACAGCATGCCATGATGACTCGGGCAGCTTTCCGAGGTGAGTACAGTTCACCACCAGGCCACGCCAAGCACATAAACTGTGATTTTAGCAGCCTGATGGTGTTCTCCACAGCCCCCTGAGTTTCATGCAGAGCCTTGCTGTAATTATGCTCTGCTTCTCTCTGGGGCTGACGCACAGTTGTCATAAGCCATGGAAGCTGTCCATATCCTTTGTCACCTGTTAGAAGACAAAAAAAGTGTTAGTTGGATAGTAAGTGTTCTGTGGGTGCAGAGTTTCTTACAAAGTTTGCTAAGGGTTGTGCTCTCAGGTCAGTTTAGTGCTTTTTGGGAGCTACTGTTACTAGGGATGAGCGAGCGTGAATATTAAGTTCGATCTTGCGGCGAATCAGGCCATTCTCGCTTACCGAAAATGTAAGCGAGAACAGCCTTCTGATTCGCCAAGAGGTCGCCCTCTCACTGAACGGGAGGATTTCCAGGACTGCATCATGTAGTCCTGGAAATCCTCTGCGATACCCGGGCACTAGAGTTTAATTAACCTCTGGTGCCCCAGGGATAGCACACTCTTCTCAATGAATGCAGCCACAGCTGCAATCATTGAGAAGATGCCCAGTACAGGCGAACCTGCTGACATTGTAATATAAGTATCTCTTACAAATGATACGTTTGTATTTTTAACAAATGTATAAATACCAAGGAGGAGAAGACAAAATGCAATACTTACCAGACAGGATGCGGTCCCCCATGGATGATGAATTTGGCTTATACTTGGCTGCGTACCTGCAGGGGTACAGAGCCTGTCTGCCAGCCTTTCCACAGTCTGGGGCTTTGCATAAAAAGATAGCTGCTGATTGTACAGCTGCAGAAGCATTGTCTAAAGAAAAAGATAAAACAAATATTAGTTATTTTTCAAACAAACACCTCCTAAACCTTAAAAATATCGCTAACAGATGATTGACTGATTGATTTTCTGGTGCAAACTGACATAGTTTGTAAGCAGTTGTGAAGTGGTATATAGTTAGTATAGATATGCATGTGTATACTATTACTAAGAATCTTCATGATTCTGCCCCACTAAGATAAATCATAGCTAGATAATTGGAAAACAAGAATTGGTCTCCTAGATGTAAAACTTCTTCATCCTGTTTCAGTTTGAATGAAGCAGAAGTGCCAGACATACATACAAACAATATAGGTCAAAAATATTGGCACTGTTGCATTATGTCCCAAAATGCAGCATGTTTATTTATATATTTTTGGGACACTGACATACAACAAAAAAGGGGAGAATGCTTAAACAAACACACTATCTATCTATGTGAGACATTCGAATAATCTGCATTCTCAAATATCTGAATGGTGGTCCTATCTATCCAGGGGACATTTCCCCAGAAGGCTTCCACTGCACTTTGAATAGCTAGGAGGCTAATTAGTGCTCTTCAAATGATCTAGCTAGGCTTCAGCTTAGTGTGGCAGAATCAGGAATATTTTTCACAATCGGATACACACACACACATCTAAATATATGCATGTACATACACGACACCAGCCAATTTTTAATGGGTGGAGTGCCCAGCTGCCATGCCTCCTCTACCCAGTTTGAATCCATGGAAAGGACAATAGAGAGTGCGCTCCATTCTCAGCTAATATCCATGCTTAGGATTTAAGCTGCAGCTAGAATGAGATGGGGACACAGGCTGACCCTCCTTCTCCTATTCCCTAGCTGTGCTGTGGCTTCTATCTAAACCAAAAACCACCCAAAAAAAGGGGGAAAATATATCCACCCAGCAGGCATGTGCAATGACATCAACGGCACAGTGTGATAGCTGTGTGTGGGAATGCTGCATGTCATATTCTGCAGCCTTACAACTCAAGCACTGTGTTCAAGCACAGAGGACCCTCGTAGCTAATAGGCCCAAAATATCTGAAAAAGCTCAGCCCACCAGATTTCAAGCATTTTAGGATGTTGGGATCAAAATTGTGAAAATCAAACATTGTGAATGCATTTTCCAAAGCAAGTGTTTCCAAGGAGTCCTTAAGGGAAAATGGGGCACCCTGGGCACACTTACATAGTAGGGAGCAAGTGTCCCCCACTTGAACCTTCATTGTGTGGTGTATACACATCACTATTCCAGAGAAACTGTGAAACCTTAAAATGGAGTTATATATTTAGAGGCACCACCACAATTATCCTTACTAGGTAAGTGGCCCAGGGGGGGGAGAGAAATGTGTAATGTCGCTTTTGGGCTCATAGATGCACTTGCTTTAGAAACAGCACCAACCTCAAAGAAATTTTGTTTAGTAGTAGCTAGTAGGGTACTCTCTGTACCCTGCACATTTCGAGTTGTTTCAAACAGGGCTTTAGGACATCGGAAGGATTCAAGATGGTGAGTTGTTAGAAGCAGCCTTAACACACATTTAAATGTGTATGCATAATGCAATATGCATACACACACATTTAAATGTGTATGCATAATGGAATATGCATTAACACACACTTAAATGTGTATGCATGCATGTTTTATGTACACACCTAAAAGTGTATGCATGCATGCATTGTACACACACACACACACACCCTTAAATGTGTATGCATGCATGCATTGTGCACACACACACTTAAATTTGTATGCATGTATACATTGTACACACACACACACATACACACACACACACAAACGTGTATGCATGCATGCATTATGTACACACACTTAAATGTGTATGCATGGTGTGACAGTGTCCCAAAAGTGTCAGGAATGTATTAAAAGCTCCAGGGAAAGAGTATTTTGTATAAAAGGGTTTCGTCCAGGATGACAAGTACATTTGCCCTAGATACAGGTTACACACAGAGTATTTTTCTTTTTAGATATATGGTTAGGGCCTTAGAGTCCTGAACAACACTAGGTTGCGCTGGACTGCTAGTTAAGGGAACTAACAGTGAGTTAGTGGCCAAAGTGGCCAGGCTTTCTTTTTGCTGTTTTTTTTTTTATTTTGCGTTTTTTGTGTGTAAATAGTGAAGTGAAATAAACTTTTGGTGCACTTTAAAACCTGCTGGCCCTGTTTCTTGCTTTGAAACCCACCCCCCCCCCGTTGCTATGGGTGATTTCACATATAGTGGAGAATTCGGGCAGCTTTATAAGTGGGTGTTTGGAAGGCAAGCATGGAGGAGATACTATACCAGCTTGTTTTGACCAATGCCAACAAACAGCAGGCCAATGGCAACCAGCAGCGTACTAACCAACAATTGCTGCAAGGTCTGGAAAAAGCGGAGGACCTCCACAAGGAGTTGTTAGAAATGCAAGCACAGAGCTACCAACAACAATTAGATGCCTTAAAACAGCAGATATCTGAGAGCAGGCTGACGCCGGATAAGCCGGTTGTTGAAAAAAATTACTGCAGATGATGATCCTGAGGTGTTTTTGATCACAGTTGGCCTAGGGAACAGTGGGCAAGATTGGTGGCCCCGCTATTATCTGGAGAGTCCCAAAAAGCCTAATATGACCTGGAGCCGTCGGAAGCAGGTGACTATGTCCGCCTTAGGGCAGAAATACTGGCACGCCTGGGTGACACCCTGGCTGTCTGGGCCCAACGGGTGTATAACTGGTCCTATCGAACAGGAAAACCTCCCAGATGTATGACCTGGTAAATCTAACAAGGAAGTGGCTACAACCGGAGCTGATGTCAGGACCGCAAATTGTGGAACAGGTAGTCATGGACCGGTTCCTAAGATCCCTCCCTGTTTCCATACAAAAGTGGGTGAGCCGTGGAGACCCGTCGACAGCCAATAAGCTGGTGGACCTAGTGGAAAGGTACTTGGCTGCCGAGAACATAAACGCCTCCCTTCAGTACTTTCCACTCCAAGACCAGACCATCCCCAGCTGTGGGTAAGAGTGAACCAAGGGATGGGGGTCGAGAGAGCGAGAAAAGGGGAGCTAAAGGTAATAGACACATTTCAGTCAATGTATGGCAGGAGAGACTGGGAAAGCTAGCCCCCCAGGAGGGAGCCAAACATGTTATTTGTTACCGCTGCCGGGAAGAAGAACATATTGCTGCAAATTGCCCTGTGGTGGATGAACCAATGCACTGTGACTTTCTGGGTGGCAGTCTATTTTTGCCACCGTTGCATGCCCTTCTTTACGGGGCGATGAAAAATATTGGTGTAAAATGTTTATGAATACCAAACCAATTGTGGGGCTTTTAAACTCAGGTAGTGTGGCAATGCTGGTGAAAGCTGAGCTAGTGGTTACAGAAACCTCCTGTCTTAAAACAGTGGGGGTAACATGTGTACATGGGGATACTAGGGAGTATCCTGTGACGTCAGTGTCTTTTGAAACCTCCCTAGGTAAACTGTGTCATCAGGTGGGGTTGGTTCCCCTGCTTACCATATAATGCTATCATTGGGAGGGATTTCCCCAAATTCCAAGAGCTGTGGGATTATCCACCCCATGCAGTGCTAGTATCCTTAGCGCATGAGGCTACTGAGGAGTCCACTGATGATTGTGGGGACACTCCAGGGTTTCCTTTGTCTGTGTTAGCAGGGGAAACAGTTAGTCCTAGGGAAAAACCGGCAACTTCAGGGGAAAGCCAGCAAACCCTGGAATTCCCTGACTTACAGGTTCCTTGAGAGAACTTTGTTACCGAACAATTGAAAGACCCCACACTGTTTAAAGCCTAAGAGAATGCTGTAAAAATTAATGGGAACCTAGTGCACCCAGACGAGAGGGTTGCATTCCCATACTTTAAAACTGAAAGGGACCTACTCTATCGGGTGTCACGAAGTGGGGGGGAAACCAATGAACAGCTAGTGGTACCCAAGCTATACAGAAAATTGGTGTTAGATCTGGCCCAAGGGCACCTCCTAGGGGGACATCTGGGGGCTGAAAAAAACGGAGAGCGCATAGTCCAGAGGTTTTATTGGCCAAGGGTCGCCAAGGAAGTGGAGATATACTGTGCTTCCTGTCCTGTATGTCAGTTGTCTGCCCCAATGCCACATTTTCGCAGCCTTTTGGTTCCCCTCCCCATCATTGAAGTCCTGTTTGAGAGGATTGCCATGGATATAGTTGGCCCATTGCTAAAGTCAGCTAGGGGCCATCAATATATCCTGGTCATAATGGACTATGCTACTCGGTATCCTGAGGCAATTCCTCTCCAAATACCTCTGCTAAAACCATAGCCCAAGAGCTGTTCCAAGTTTTCAGCTGAGTAGGAGTGGCCAAAGAGGTACTTACTGATCAAGGAACCGTTTATGTCCTAATGTGACTAAAGAGCTTTGTAAACTCCTAAAGGTGACGCAGCTATGCACATCGGGTGTATCACCCTAAAACAGACGGCTTAGTGGAATGTTTTAACAAAACTTTAAAACAGATGATGCGGAAGGTAGTAGAATTGGCACTGTCTACTCCCCTATTTGATGTTTGCTATCCGGGTGTTACCCCATTCCTCAACCGGATTCTCTTTCTTTTAATTATTATATGGGAGGCACCCGAGGGGACTGTTAGATATTGCTAAGGAAACATGGGAAAGTGAAATTTCATCATCAAGCATTTGGCGCAAATTCAGGACAGAATTGCGCAGGTAATACCCTTGGTTAAAGAGCATTTGACCCAAGCGCAGTTGGTGCAAAAGAGAATTTATAACCGGGGTGCCCTTAATCGTACTTTTACCCCTAGGGATAAAGTTTTGGTGCTAGTTCCCACAGTGGAAAGTAAATTCATAGCAAAATGGCAGGGCCCCTATGAGGTGATGGAAAAACTGAGTAGCGTAAATTATAAGATTAGCCAACCTGGTAGGCGGAAACCAGAGCAAAGTTATCATTTATATTTGTTAAAACCATGGAAAGAAAGAGAAGCATTAACCGTGGGGACCATGGACCTACCTGCTCGGTCTGACTCTGTAATCCCAGAAGTCTGGATACCAGACACCTTGTCAAAGAGTCAACAACAGAAATAGAGAGATTTTGTGCTACAAATAGGGATATGTTCTACAACTTGCCTGGACAAACATCCATCTCTACACATTATATTATCACCCCTCCAGGTGGCAGGGTAAGATTAAAACCCTATCCAATTCCTGAAGCTAGACGAGAGGTAATACGTCAGGAAATTAAAAAAATTCTTGAATTGGGGGTTGTAGAGGAGTCCAATAGAGATTGGTCCAGCCCAATTGTGTTAGTTCTCAAACCAGATGGGAGATGGAGATTCTGCAACGTTTACAGTAAGCTGAATCAGATCACAAAGTTTGACACCTATCCTATGCTCCTGATAGATGAGTTAATTGATCGGTTGGGGAATGCTAGATACATGACCACCTTAGATCTACCATTGGCAGATCCCCCTATCTGAGTCAGCTAAGGAGAAAACTGCTTTTGTGACCCCTCACGGAGCATTCCAGTATCAAAAAATGGCCTTCAGACTACAGAATGCACCAGCTACGTTCCAGCGGATGATGGATAAAGTACTCGGACCCCATCATAAATATGCTGCGGCCTACCTGGATGACATAATTATTCATAGTGCAGATTGGGCCTCGCATTTAGCAAAGGTTCAGGCAGTGCTAAATGCGATAAGAAAAGCCAGGTTTGTGGCCAACCCTAAATAGTGCGCTATTGGGCTAGGAGAAGCCAAATATCTAGGGTACACCATTGAAAGAGAAATAATAAAGCCTCAGGAAAAGAAAGTAAAGGCCATCCAGAATTGGCCACGCCCAATTAATAAAGCAGGTTTGTGCTTTCTTGGGGATCACCAACTATTTTAGGCTCTTTATTCCTCACTTTGAATCCCAGGCTGTTCCCCTGACAAAATTGACAAAAGGGAAGAAATCGGTAATGGTTAAATGGTCCCCAGAAGCAGAAGCTGCATTTGAGGCATTAAAGAAGGCTTTGTGTAGCCAGCCAGTGCTATATTCTCCTGACTTTTCTAAGGAGTTTTTGGTGCAGACAGATGCGTCCGATGTCGGACTAGGAGCAATGCTATCCCAGGTTCAAAATGGGGAAGAACACCCCATTGTTTACCTCAGTCGGAAGTTAAAGGCCCATGAGTTAAATTATGCTACGATTGAAAAAGAATGTTTAGTTGTGAAGTGGGCACTTAATTCCTTGAGGTACTATCTGCTGGGCAGACAGTTCTGCTCTGCCAATAACAGATCATGCCCCATTAAAGTGGATGGCCCAAAACAAGGAGACTAACAGGAGGGTTAATAGATGGTTCTTAGCCCTTCAAGAATTTAGTTTTACTGTCAAGCATCGCCCTGGTGTACAGATGGGGAATGCTGATGCTTTATCTGGGGTTCATACCTACTTGGCAGCCAGTGTCCCAACCCTAAGGTTAAAAAAAGAGGGGGGTATGTAACAGCTGGCCAAATAAATCACAGGGTTTCCTCCAGGATGACAGGTACATTTGCCCCAGATACAGGTTATACGCAGAGTATTTTTCTGTTTAGTCAGTTTTCCTTTTAACCTGAAGGTGGGGTTTGAAGTACCAGGCTTCCTGGCCAGGTGGGGAAGTTAAAGAGACCTGGGTATGATCAAGTGTAACTGTCTCACCTAAAATGCATCCTGGAAATTAGGCTGGGGATATAAACTCACAGCCTGCTTATTCCTGTGGCTCTGTCTTGACTGCTGAGCAGGGGGGAGGTCCAAGGTTAACTGGGAACTGTGAGTAAAGACACAGTCCATTGCAAAACATATATGGTTAGGGTCTTAGAGTCCTGAACAACACTAGGCTGGACTGCTAGTTAAGGGAAATAACAGTGAGTTAGTGGCCAGGCTTTCTTTTTGCTGTATGTTTTATTTTGCCTGTTTTGTGTGTAAATAGAGAAGTGAAATATACCCTTGGTGTGCTTAAAACCTGCTGGCTCTGTTTCCTGCTTTGAAACAACCCCCTTTGCTACGAGCGATCTCACAGTTGATAGTAGTTATGTGTATGTAGGTTTTTTAGAAAGAAAACCAGGGACTTTAAGGCCCTGGAGCTGGCCAAGGGAGTGAAAGGGTGAGTTCCTTCGCCCAACCTGATTTGGGATATATTCACCTGCACTCAGGTGCAAAGAAAGTAATTGATCAGCAAGAGGCTGAGGGAAGTGGTCAGCAAGAGGCTGAGAAGGGAGCCAGAGTGGGTTAGAGGCTGAAGAGATAGCCAGAGTGTTCCAGGCTGAAGAGAGAGCAAGAGTGTTCCAGGCTCAGAGAGAGACAGAGGGTTCCAGGAAAGCCAGCGGCCAAACAGTACTACAAAGTTGTAAGTTAACAGTACTGATATAGTGTATGTGTTAGGGAGAGAGGGCACGACGTGAGGTAGCCAGAGGCCCAGCCGGGCTACTGTTTATTGTTTTGTTGTGAAGTGCTGGAGAGTGTGCTGTAACAGTTGCCTTAACAAATAAAAACTGCTG
Source organism: Pyxicephalus adspersus (assembly GCF_032062135.1). Classification (NCBI taxonomy): domain Eukaryota; kingdom Metazoa; phylum Chordata; class Amphibia; order Anura; family Pyxicephalidae; genus Pyxicephalus; species Pyxicephalus adspersus. Next base: position 36,977,945 of record NC_092871.1, read on the forward strand.
TTAATTTGGACTTTTGGAGTCTGCTGCCTCTGATTTGCCCTGTAAGCATCCCATTACCAGAAGTAACCCCCCAGTAATCTACCGCAATGGACATACATGTATGCATGGAAAAACAGAAAAAAAAAAAAAAAACACAAACTTACCCGAATAATGTAGCGCAGGTCCCTCTTAGAAAACAATGGGCGTGGCATGTTGATAATGCGGATAAGAAACTTCCGGTTTCACTTCCGCTAGGTGGAAAACGTGCGTACGCTACGCATTTGCACGTATGTTACAGGGCTGCTTTGGCGCAAAACAATGCGCAGCAGACTTTTGGGGCTTTGGCGCACAACGAGGCGCATCAAACAACTAAGTTTTAAGAAGACAGTTGTGCTGTTTTTAGCCTTTCATCAATTCATACAAAGAACTGAATAAAAAGAATCACAACTGACTCTTTAAATTGTAGGTCTGTTGGATCACCCAGGGTTAAAAGATCCTGGGGGATTGTAAAAGATCATATAAAGAAAAAAAATTGACAAACAACAAACACAACAAACAAAGTTGATTCCAAAAATAATACGTTTCAAAAAAGGTCACAGTAAAATATAGAAACCACACAGTCACCACTAAATTGACATGACAAAAGCAAAAAATTAAACACAAACACCAAACACCCACATTTCCATATAAGGCCAAAATAGTTAAAAAATGGGCCAAGATATGTTGCCTTCAAAAAATACTTACCAAACCTATATACAATTTGAACCTATCAAGGGGGAAAACTGTATTAGAAAACATTTATGCAGAACAAACGTTTAAAGGTGGTAACAAAAACTTAATATTGCAATTAAACAACATGGCACAATAACATAAAATTAACAATAACTTCCTAATTGCAAAATGCACATTAAAACTTTCAAAGTTTAAAAACCAAAAGCAACTATTGTGCTAAATGGTAAGCAAAGTATGAAATGTAGCAACATAGATTAGGAGAACACAGCAAACAACTTCCACCTTTCAAGACCAAAAAACAGACAAAGGAAAAAGCAAATTAGGCAACAGCCTTACATATGCTCATCTCTATGCGCACAGCTGATCAACCTTCACCTGTAATTGGGGCATGTGCAGTCGGGGGAATTTGGCTGTTTGTTTTTTTTTCGATTGCACATTCCATAAATATTGATTGATATTATCCTTTACATTTGTACACCCGTACACAGCAAGCTAATAAAAAAATAATTATTATTAAATATTATTTTTTATATTATATTGGTATTTTATTCTATTTTTTATATATATATATATATATATACACAAATATATATATAAATAAATAAATATATATATTTAGAGAGAGAGAGAGAAAGAGAGAGAGAAAAAAAAAATATATATATATATATATGAAAAAATATATATATATCTTGAAAGCAAAGAAGAACTTGGTTGGATATTCTAGTCTGCTGGCAAAACCTGCCCAAACTCGCAAGAATTTATCACCAGGCGGATCCTCATGTCAGGCCTTGTAAGCGTTTAGGTAGGCGCTTATCTAAACAGCTAAAATCAGTTAACTCTTTCCAAACCTGAAAAGAATAGGTCTTTTAAAAATATGCTTATTTCTTAGCTAATTTATATGTTTGAAACATTTTACCACCCCAAACATTTTTATTTAGGGCTAAGGGTAATATGTGTGCCATTAGAAAGAATTATTTTTTAGGGGAACAGTGACATTTAATGCAAGCTCGTCAGTGTCAAGCTGATAACTAAATCTGGTTGACAAATAGGTTTTCCAATTCTGGATCCTGAACACACCCGTGCAAGCTTCCGATTTGGCTTAATGAATCAGGCTCAGTGTGTGCTGCATATACATTTTTGCATAGTAATTCTCCAAGCTGTCTTACTCTGCTGTCTTTCTGTCTCTTGTCTTTCCCTACTTCTTTGACAAAAACATGATGGGAGAAGAAGGTGACAGCTTTGTGCTCGTGCCTTAATCTACATAGAAGACATGGATGCACATGGAGAACAGTTTTTAACATTATTTTCCAAATTTATTAACATTAGACATATGTTATTTTTAAATAATTTGTGGAAAACTAAAATTTTAAGTAGTTTAATTGTTTTTATTTTTTTACTCAATACTCAAAAAATATTTAAATAAAAACTATACTTGGAAAAAAAATAAGAAATAAAAATGACAGAGTCAAGTAAGAAACCTAACAACCACAGGGTAAAACTGTTACAATGTGCCATTAGGTTTGACAGTGCAATATTCTTAATCTTCTTAATCTGCAATATTTTAAACTAAACAAATAACATGTCCTCCAGAAAAGGCTCTAAAAAACTGACAGGTAAAGGATGGGGAGACCTTCTTTGGGAAAGTTCTGCAAGGGTTGTGATATCCCAAATAGGTGTATGAGAAATCTATATAACATATAGAAGGATAATTACCATTTTAGTGCCTAATAAATGTTATCTTGGATACAATCTGTCTTTGGTGCCAGCTCCTGCAGAGGGTAGCATGGATCAGGATAGATGAAGTTAGATGGCATGGCCTTATGGTCATTTGGTTCCTCTCCTTGATAACAGGTAACCTGCTTCAGGTCCCTGGAGGGATAGTCAAGATAGACTTCAAGCTCTGATCTCTTTATTTGCTGGCTTCTTCCTATTGGCTAAAAATCTGCAGGTGGTAGAATAAGGGTGGGTTTCTTCCAATGTCAGAAAAAACAAAATACTAGTTCACTTTAAGTTCACTTAAAATATAAGTGAACTTTAAACACTTAACCACCTGAGCATTACACTGAGGTCTAGATTTCTGTACCAAAAGTGATCCACTGTTTTTCATGAAATTTTTTTTTTAAATTGTAGACCTGTAA
>NC_092871.1:36981853-37015080 GCF_032062135.1 Pyxicephalus adspersus
AAGGCTGTGACAAAATTACGGGGTTAACCATCCTAGCCATTTTTTTTTGCCCGACCTTCGTACGGGCATACCGGCTAGGTGGTTAAAGGGCATTTTTGTTTTACCCCCTTACCTGACCTAAACTAAATGCCCCCCCTCAGATATATAATTACATGCTAATGTTTCTTAGCAATAAAACCAACCAACGTTTCTGCAATAAAACCAACTTACATGCCTGTTCACAATTTAACTAAACTCACCTCTTACAAACTGCACACAAAAGGAAACCCCTTCAAAGGTAATACATATATCAAACATCCTAAACAATCAGAGGAAAATTATAGTCCTACTTTCCAAAAGTGGACCCCAGCCAGAATTTCCTAGCATATCCATATCAAAAGAAAAAATTTTATTTCAAACATAAGCATATAAAAACATTATGTCAATATATACAATCAATAAAAAGACCATCACATGGCTTTACCTCACAATTTGTGCACATATACAATAAAAAAAACTATTTTTTTTCTCTGTCCACCCGGTCAGTCCCACACTGCATTCAAAGCAAGTATTATGGAGAGCACTGGATTGGTGTCATTGGTATCAGGTGGAGGTGATCTAAAGCTGTGAATTAAATAGCAAGTGTCAAAATTATGGACTGTGCCCACATGGTAGGCAACTGGAGTGATATTTTTACCATTAGTTTATAAAATAGTGAGTTATTGGTCTTAACCACCAGGTAGAGCTCAAGATGAGTCCCCACACATTACATCTGACTTCCCTAATACAGGGCTACACGTTATTTGAATGGACTAGATTTGAACATCAGTTGATAACGGGGCGAGCCAAGCACGGGCATGTGACACATGCTATCTGGTGAGTACTTGCCGGGGATTCATTATCAGGGGGTGAATCATGCAGAGGGATTTTGGGGACACATTGAAAACAAAAAGGGTTGTTAACCCCCCTAGCGGTATTCCCGAGTGTGACTCGGGGTGGATTTTACCTGCAAATAGCAGTATTCCCAAGTAACACTCGGGGTAGCTTTAACCCACCTACCTTGCTCAGTTGTCATCCCCTGGTGTCCTGCTGGTCTCTGCAGGTCCTGGGGACACGTCCTGCTCCTCCGATCTCTGACCGCACAATGCAGAGACGATCTCTGGGGTTTTCTTGTGACGTCGGTGGATGGGTCGGTGCAGGCGGGAGGATCGGTGGGAATTTCAAATAATTTTGTATTTCATTCAATACAAAATATCTCTAATGAGTCCAATACAAAGACATTTTCATATAATATAAATATAATTATATTATATATATATTATATATGCTATTGTTTACTTTTAATACATGTTTACCAATTTTTTTAACAGATTTTGGTGTTTTTTATATTTAGTTTGTTAATAAATTTAATACATTGCCCCTGATTCATCAATAAAATCCGCGCTCGCTGGAAGCGCGAAAGTACGCGCGACCAGTGAGCGCGGTTTACCACGGTCCGGACTCGAGTGTGCTCGTACTCCTCACTGCCAGCCGGATTCCTGCCTTCATAATAATGAGCAATAGGGGGCGCGAATCTGCCAATTAAGGTGATTAGATTTCAGCTGCGCGATTAAGGAGGATCTGTTAAGCTCAATGGTGAGATCATAGCAATTAGCCATTAGAAAGAATGATTTTTTAGGGGAACAGTGACTTTTAATGCAAGCTCGCCAGTGTAAAGCCGCCGGAGATGCGCGGCTCCGGCTGCGAGCTATTTCAGTTGCTGAATAGCTCGACGGCGTACGATTTCGGATAGCGAATACGAGCGATCATCCGATTCTGCTTGATGAATCAGGGGCACTGTCTAAATATTGGACATCTTTCTGTGAGTTACGCCTAAAAATTATAGCCTGCAATGTAAAATGGATTTCCATGCATAAAAAATGTGACGCTTTTTGCATGCCTTTGATTCGCTGATCAACAACCTTTGATTCGCTGATCCATGTAAGTTTTATTTAAATAAATTTGGCATTTTGTAAGGCTGGTGGTGATGTGGAAGAAGGGGCATTTATTTGGGGGTAATCATCAGCAAGCATACCATCAAGCTATATGAAAGTTATGGGATTGGGAATAAGTATTATTATTCAAAATACCATCCTTTTAATTGGCTATTGATCTTTAGAACTATAGCCATATTAAAAGCACAGTAAGGATATATATATATATATATATATATATATATATGTTTATATAAAATCATTAAAAAGATCGGTGAATAGGGGGGTTTTAGGTACTGGTGAAATTTTGGAGACATTATTAAGGAAGTCTTTTTTCTGCTGCTGGCAAGGCCTTGTTTTGGGGCGGTCAAGGGAACATGCCGGATTTTATATGGTCCCCAAATAGAGGCAGAGAGGGGCACGAGGGGGTTCCTCTGGTCCAAAATTTAGCCACCAGGTTTCACCGCTCCATTACAAACCATACACAGGCTTCAGAGTACAGGCAGAGGTCTCTGAGGGGGGTCTTTTAGTCAAAAAATTAGCCAGCTACCCAGCTCTGTTATAAGTTACAAGTGACAGGTGGCAGCAGCAGGAGGAGGAGGCGGTGGGCACCGAGATGAAGTGGGGACCGCATTGGTAAATGGCATCTAGAGCTGGATGTAGTGCATCATCAATGCCACCTAGATGGCTTTAATGCCATATTTATGAATGGAGTACTGACAGGTGGCAACAGCAGGAGGAGGAGGCGGCCCTGAGATGGATCATGAACAGCATTTATTAACTGTGATCCAGAGCTGGGTACTGGGCATGCAACATCAGTTACAGCATGAGGAGGAGGTGGTAGGTCCTATATGGACAGTGTAAAATCTGTCCCTACCTACTATGTAGCGAAACCACATTAAACGAAACGGGCTTGGCGAAATCAGCGGGGAAAGAACACCCTGTGGAGTTTGAGTCTAGTCTGGCATCTAGAGCTGTGTACTGGGCAGTGGGCAGGTGGCAGCAGTAAGAGCAGGAGGATTTATATATCTGTAGCAGTACAGAATATATCCAGCCTAGATTTATGTCAAATTTTGTATTGGCATCCATTGTATTTGTACAATCAAAAAATTTAGGATTGATGTATTGTAGCTGCAAACTGTGAGTTGCATCCACTAAAAATTGAAATTTATTACCTGATATGATAAATTAAAGTACAGTACAGTATTCAGGTATGCAGTAAAAAATCCAAAGTTCTGTAAAACTCATTGTCTATTTCCTTTATACTAAAAAGATGGCAAGAATGTTTTTCTTCTTGTTTCTTAATTAGCATGTGTAAAACAATATATTTATATATATTCACAATCCATACAAAGAAGTCTCCAAGGGCTTGTTAATCAAGAAGCATGTGGAAATAAACAGCCATTGGAGGTTATAGATAGGGACATTTCACCTTCAACAAGACCAAGTACAGAAGCATCCAGTTGCACTTTTTTTATCACCACTGTTCATGCTGAAGTCACGATTTCAGGAGATCCAGTCTTTGTCAAGCCTTAAAGTAGTGCTTGACTTGAAGAATAGGGTGGAAAAACATGCAATCTCCAAAATCCATAATACATATAAAATATTTTATGTGCCTAGCATATATTGGAATTTCTTTGGATTTTCTTTCAAACCAGTATATTGATTTGTGCAAGTGAATTATAATTTTTGATATCAATACTATGTATTACTTACATCACTTTCATACATATAAACAGACCGTAAAGCTTGTTCATTAAACACATCCCTGAGGAAGCCAAATCGTGGCAAAACCTGTCAGAGTTTATACGATACTATACAGTCATTTCTGAATTTATGTATATTTAGAAGCTCTTATGTAAAGTATGAATAACCTATGTCCTGTGAATTGTAAACACGGCAGAGGTTCAATACAGTATACACATTTATTGTAATTATGTATTGATATATTATGCAAAAATACATAGGTAAGCTTTCATACTAGGAAGTGAGCCTCAAACCTCTTTCTTTTCTCCTATTTAAAAAAAAAAAACTTAATTCCAGCTCAAGACTCCTGATTCCGGCCAGATTTCTCAGCTGATCCAACCACATGAATTCTTTCCATTTCACACTTTTCTACCACTCAGAGGTATATGGCCACCACTAGTCCCTCCCCAGAAGTGTTACTTGTTCCTTCAGCAAATGCTAACATCTTCATAAGACACAGTATTGTTGTGAAGGTCAGCAGGAGTCCGCAATTGTAGGAGATTGACACTATTATCACTAAACAAGTGATTTCATAGTAACAGAACAACATTTAGAACAGTGTGCAAGATGAATTTATTTAGACTCACTTTAAACAGCTTTTTCTTTACCTAATTTAACAAATGGTGATATCCTTTATTAACTTACTTAAGTTAAGAAAAAGAAGTCCCCAAACAGCCCAGTACAAAATAGGCCCTACATGAAAAAAATGTAAAACCTGCATTCATATTTACAGCAGTACCAGGATTACAAAAAGAATGCAAAGTAAATGGTAGTTTTTGCTGCAGATTGCTCAGTAAATTGTTCTCAAGGACTCCATTTTAAGGAGATAGATTAAACCCCTGACAAAAATGGACCTACACATATTCACAAATATTAACCACATAACAAACACTTCAGTGACCCATTTTTCTAGCAGAGGCCACAACAGTAATATCAAAATTATAACACTCAAAAGGAACCTCCTACTACAGAATAGGAGGTGAGGGTGAGAATGTATATTTGTATTAAAAGTCAAACCTGTAAGACAGCCTTTCTCAAACCATTTACCCCTGGTGAACCATTTAAATCATTTTCAAGTAGTGAGAAACCCTTCATGTGGAAGTGTGTCTGGATTTTTTATTTGCAAGCCAATTTCCCTAATATTCTCCTAAGCCTATATTTTTATTGATAACGCTTATTAAGTTGTATTTTATTACTTTTCTGGTATATAGAATGGTAAATTACATCTCTAAGGCCCTCTTACATCATACCTTGCCTTTGAGTCAATTACCCCACACTTCTAAGTCCTGAGTATGGTTTATAAAGCCTGATCCTGTACAAAAAAATTAACATTTAAGTGCTTCAAAAATGGTTGTATTTTTTAATGAGATGTATTTCATTTGTATGCAAATATGTGGGTTTCAGAACCTTTTTAAAATTCAAAAGAAAACTAATTTTAGGGCATCCTATATATCATAGTGGAAACAATAATTCAAAATGTATGTGTATGAGAAATTCTGTCCAAATTTGGAATTTGCCTGAATCCAAACAGCAATACTAATAAATAGGTTTATATGAAATGGCTGCAGTTTTTTTTATTTTGAATTGTGACCATGAATGGCTGATAACTATATAGGAAAAATGCTATATTAAGTTCAAAATGCAGTATGGTATCCCTCATAAACATTTTCCACCTTCTTGAAAAATCGCCATGCTCTGTGGCATGCTCCATTATGTTGAGCAAGTTTCAGAAGAAACAATGGTGATACAAATAAAAGGCAGGTAGTTCCCCAACTGCCATTGCCAAAGAGACTTCTGCCTGCAAAGCCAAAAATATTTTACCATACCTTAACAGCCTTTCTTGCAGAAATCCATACAATCCAGAAATTAAGTTCAAATCAAGTTTTGTATGTATAGGGAGACATTTATGAAAGCACTTTTATTAAACATTTTTCTGTTCCTGGAAGACAAATGCACTGATCTATTTGCAAGCTACTACAGTGAATAACAGTCATGACAACTTTATACCCCCATAAATATTAAACTAAAACTTCTTTCCACAGCAATAATTGGTTTAGCAGATAATTGCATCTCTTTTTGGTAGGAAGAGTGCCAAGTCCATAGTAGCTGATAAACTCTCTTCTGTTGTTTTCCCTTAGGTGTAAGACTTGAACAATGACTGATTATTCAACTCTGACAGGTTTTAGAAAATGTTGGCACAGAATGAATATTGGTATTGATTAACTGATACATAGTAGGGGTTTTTCCTGGCTGATTGTTTTCCACTAATCATTTCAGAGCCTCTGGAATGCTACATTATCAATTTCTTCCATTCATTTACTTACAAATCTACTTGTGTAATTTAACTATTAGTCCTTCCATGGTAAAAACATTTTTAAATGAAAGTAAGTGTTCGCGGAATATACATGCAAAGCTTACAACTATACTTTCTTTGGACTCACAATCTATTTTTTTTTTAAGAAAAAATCCTTGACTCCTCTACAATTTCCCTTAGGATTGATGCATATCTGTAAACATATAATATTTACCTACCAACACATGTTTATGTACTTTCCATGAACATAGGGGCCTATTTGTCAAAAGTAGAGAACAGAATGTGTTATCCACTTTTTTTTTTCCATTCATTTCATTTAGAAACCATTACACTAAAATTTCAAGCTTTATCATAGTAGGCCAGTAAAGTATAGATACTTCTAAAATGAGATCAGAAACTCCATTTCCAAGGCAGTAACTTATCACCACTTTTGAAAAGTAGAATAAAAAGTATCACAATTTTCTAAAGTAGGAATAAATGGCAAAAGAATAAACTAATATTACCAAAACACTGCTGATAATTCTGTTTCACATTTAATGTGTCCCATACCGCCCATTTAAAGTCACAATACCAAAGGATGACTTGCAGCAAGTGGGATGTTTGTATTTAATGTATACATTTTTCCAGAAACATAAAATTACATAGTAATTGTGCAAAGGAAATATATAATTTTTAAGAGAATTTTGGCTGATGATGAAAAATGGAAGTTGTCAATGCATTCTTCATGTATGAATATGTCTGTTGTATATAATTTGAAATTTGCCTGTTTCTTCCTTTATTAAATGACCTGGAGATATAGCAAGTGGTGGCACTGCTTTCCATTTTGGCTTTAAAAGATGTCCTTTTTTTCATCTCAGAAGAAGAGGTATGATGCACACTTTTGGAATATTGATGTCAGTGCTAACCATTGTGTGCTTTTTGAAACAGCTGTGTGCTTTTTGAAACAGAGAAACTTAGTAAAGATCAGAATACGCAAGAGCAGATATTTTGTTTTTTAACTTTTTCTGTGTGTTTGATTATCTTTATAGGCAAGGATCAAATGAAAGAAGTGTTCTGCTTGACCAAAGGAAATGTGCTTGTAGAAGAAAAAAACTTGAACAAGCCCTTTGTTATTCAAAATGGATCTAACTGTTGCCTGATGCCATTCTAGAACTGTTGAAAGAATCCATGTCTGCAATATGTAACTACTGCTTATACAGTGAGGGCAGATTACAGAAGAATACAATATCTGCATGACCCTGAGTCAAAAGATGAAATGGAAGATTAATAGTAACTACGCTTTATTAATATTTAAACCGATAAGGGATTGAGGTAAGTGGATTAAAATTTGAATGGAATATTATCACTTATTAACTCAATCAATTCCACATCTCTAAATTCAATAAACAAATCACAACGTACCTAAGCATGGGATTTTTAAGGCATTACATAGACTCATTTACAAATAGTATATGTAAAAAAATCATCAATTATTTTATAGGATTAAAAACATTTTTATACGTAACATGATAGGTAAGTATTTTCAGGAATATTCAACGTGGTTCCTAGGAAGAGATAGTATGGGGGTACAGCAAGATAGCCCATGGTGATTGCTTCAACCTTAAGTTTGTACATCTGCATGTAACAACCCTAAATATATATCTTCAATAATAAACATTTGGGCTACAAGTAACTTAATCCATATGATATAGACCACCAAATCCCAAATAGCAGAATCTACGAGTATTGAAACCATTTACTATTTTCAAACATGTTTTATCATCCCTGAAGGATCGATTATTACATTTTTATGACCTTAAGGACACATTAACAAATAGATAAGGTATGAACTCCAGTAGTAATATTCAACTATGGATGGATAAACAGGGACCATAATTGTCCTTATTTCAGCAATTTAGATTCATTGTGCCTGATTTATTAACCCCCCTAGCGTTCTAATTCTGTCATTTTTTGATGCAAAAAGTGATCCTATTTTTTTTGCATGGAAATTTTTGTTTATATTGTGGGCCTGTAATTCTTAGGATTAACTCCCGGGTATGATAATTATATTTATTTATTATATTAGAATCATAAATTATATTATAATACACAATTATAATACATAATTATAAAAAATTATGAAATAATAGACCACAACAGTGGTGGGGACCCAGGCGGTATTTAAAAGCAGATTACTCCGTAATCTGCTTTTAAATTTCCCGCCCGGCCACGCCCCCCAACGGAGAAGCGCCCCGCCATCACAGCGGGATCCTGAGATCGCCGCTGGAGCGCGAGGATAAGGTAAGGGGGTCCCCCAAAGGTACCCCGAGTGTGACTCGGGATTACCGCTTTTTGCAATTTTTCCCACCCAGAGTCACAGTCGGGAATACCGCTAGGGGGGTTAAAGCTCTCCAAGTCTGGAAAGAATACACTTTCATCGGTGAAACAAGGTGATCTGGCAAACATGGAATGGATTTTTTCAAAGTCATTCGCTAGAAAATGTTTTGCATCCTGGACCATCCATTCCAGGTTTGCTAGTAAGTAAACAGTGATGCACCTAGTTTATGGCTTCTTCCTGTTCTGTTGATGAAACTAAGGGCAATTTAGAGATGTAACTAAGCTATAGTCAAGGTGAACTGATTCTTCTTTTTCATTAACAGCACTGGGGAATAATTTTGAACAAATTTTTTTTTACTTGAATTTTTAAGCCTAATCAGACTAAAATAGGTATGCTGATTCTGGAAGTGCAGTTAGTTTTCTTCTATCACGTCAGGTTTTTTCTCTACCACTTATATTAATGCGATTACTGTAGTGTGGATTTCTATAGACTATTTTTTTACACGCAGTACAGTGTGGTCAGAGGTTGTGCGCTGCTCTAAGCAGTGAATAAGCAACATTTATTTATTTACTTACACATGTATTTCCTTTCTTTCAGATCATGTCTGGCTGTTTGTCGTCGTAAGTGCCTAAACAACCCTGGTTGATTTTCCTATATCTGTGGCAGTTTCACCATTCCCAGTCAAAGGGCGAACATCAGCACATTTGTAGAACAAGCCTATTTGGCATATTTGGCAAGTTAAACTTGGTGATCAAGATAAATCTTGGGCCCCTCATAAGGTGTGCAAACACAAAGTGTGTCGAGGGTTAACTGATGTGGACAAACGGAACACGTGATAAAATGCCTATTGGTATACCTATGTATTGACGAGAGCCAGGAGATCAATTCGGAGACTGTTACTTTTGTATAGTGAAAAAAGTTTGTTAAAGCTTTGCCAACTGAAGGAGACGTTTCAAATACGTCATTTTGGCATCTCCTAGCCTGTCAAAAATAAAGGCCGGTGTGTTTGATGGTCTGCAAATTCGGAAGCTCATCAAGTCAAATCGGAAGCTCGCTCGTGCACGCGTAATCGCATTCCGGAATCAGACGCCAAAAACCTAATTATCATCCAAATTTCAGGGGGGTGGAGTATTCTTCCGGGCAGTTATCAACTGAAATGATAACTCGCTCTGAACTGCACATCTCCGGCAGCTTGACACTGGCGAGCTTGCTTTTAAAGTCACAGTTTCCCTAAAAAATTATTCTTTAAAATGGCACATATCTTTTACTTAGCCCTAAAAAAAGTGTTTGGGCTGTTCAAATGTTTCAAACATATATATTAGCTGAGAAATGAGCATATTTTAAAATGACCTAATATTTTCAGATTCAGAGTTAATTGATTTAAGCTGTTTACATAGGCGCCTATGTAAATGCATCCGATGCCAGATTATAAATACATGTATAGATATCTATGATAAATATATTAATATAGTCTGAAAATCTGAAAAGAGATATATATTTATACATTTTTTTTTTTACATTTTTTTAAACTATATTTTTGTTTATTTATGTATTTATAAACTTAGCACTTTTACAAGCGATTATAAGCTTTTTAAGAAAGCTTCTATTGAAAACAATGGGGTATTTAAAAAGTGTTTTTAGCAGGACTCTGAAATCTGGAAGCCCCCTTTATTAGGAAGACTCTCAGATCTCCACCACCCCACCCTGGGGAATGAGTACAGGGGTACAATAAACCCTTTATTTGTATTTTTTTAATCCTTTCAGGAAATGAGTAAAGAGTGAAAAAAATAGGACAATGCTTTATTTGTTAAAATATTTTATTTTATGTGTTTGTTTAGTGTAACTTTTCTACTTTTACTTTTTGACAGGTTATTCCACAATGACAGTTCGAATCACACAGCTGCATTCATTCATGAGTACAGCTGTGAGACTACTGACAGTGTGGGATCCCCAGGCGCTCAGGGTACATGAGGACAAGTCTCCCCATTCAGCTCTAGTGATGGATGGATGAACAGGGGAAACCCTGATGATGGCTCAAGCATCATCAGGTACGCTCTTTGCTCAGCCTATCACAAAGTACTAGAGCTGAATGGGGGGACTTGTCCTCATGTAACCCCTAGTGCCTGGGGATCCCACACTGTCAGTAGTCCCACGGCTGTGCTTATGAATGAATGCAGCTGCGGGAATCATCCTGTCAGTATGGGATAACCTGTATAAAATAAAAGTTGAAAAGTTACACTAAACACACACACATTAAATAAAATCCTTTAACAATAATCCTCCTCTACTTTTTTTTTTGTTTTGTTTTTCTTGAATAGCTATTTACTGGTGTACAAATCTAAAGGATTGGATCAATAAATGATTATGGAATGTCAAACTGAAAAAAAAACAAACAGCTAAATTTCACGGACTGCGCACGCCCAATTGCATGCTAATTTTTTAGAACCTGTATGCATTACGATTAGCATATAAAAGGGTGTTGTCCAACTTGCTTCCTTTTTTCAAGGAGGGGCAGGAGGGGCTTTGTTTTGTTTGTTAGCCTAATCTATGTTGCTACATTTGAATACACTTTGAATGTTTTAATGTTCATTTTGCAATCAAGAAGTCAATGGTATTGCTATGGTATTGTGTTTGTGGCCATATTGTTTAATTTCAATATTATTTATTTTTTACCACCCTTAAATGTTTGTACAGCATACATTTTTTCCAATCCAATTTTCCACCCATGATTGGTCAAAATTGCATTTTGGATTGGTAAGTATTTTTGGAATGCAATATTTGTTGGGCCACTTTTTGAACTAATTTGGCTTTATATGGAAGTGTGGGTTTACTTGTGTTTTTTATTTTCAGGGGGGTTGACGGTAGAAGGAATGCAGGAGGAGGTGGGAGAGGACTGGGGTGGCCCATGCTTTCCCAACTCACCCCTCGGGGAGGGGGGGGGTACCAGGTGCTGTAATGCCTGGTTAACCAGCTGTCCATGGTGATGTGGATTTGACTAGACACCGAGAATGCCAATGCCCGGGAGAGGTTACCTATTACATGTGCATGTAAACTGGGAACAGCTGTGCAGGAGAAGTAATGCCTGCTTGGTATATTCCACTGCTGCTCGGCACAGGCCATTAGGTCATGAAAGGGAGCAGAGTCCACAATGCTGTACGGAAGTTGCGGCAAGGCCAATAGTTTGCCTAGACATGATTTGAGTTCGATGACTCTTTTGTTGTTTGGGCCCATAACCTGATGCTTTGCGCAGAACTCTGGTAGAGTGGGCTGAAGGGACTGGAAGCTAGGGGAGCTGAAGTGGTCAATGGAGTACCCATCTTTTGCCGACAAACGTCTGATGCCACAAAACCTGCGGCCAGAAGCTGATACTTCCTCGCAGCTAGAATTCTGTAAGTCACCAACCTCCTGAGACATAGTGGCAATGACAGATGGAGGTGTAGAATGAGTCAATGGAAGTGGAAGAAGAGACGATGACGTGGTTACACCTTCTTCAAGAGAATGCTGCTCCCACTTCGGTTTGTGGTTCTTGTGCATGTGGGAAAGCAGGGATGTTGAACCCAAATGTGATCTAGCCTGTCCTCTGCGAATCTGCCTGTGGCACAGGATGCAGATTGCTACGCACTCATCATCCTCTATCAGAGTGAAAAAGGACCACACTGGAGAGGTGCGTGCAACCACTCTACTGCTCTTTTTCTTTGCCTGCCTTTGTGTCTTCTGGGTACCCTGCGTCTGCTCCAACTCCGTCTCCCTTGCGGTCACATTGCCCCTGATTCATCATTGAAATCCGCGATCGCTGGAAGCGCGATAATACGCGCGACCAGCGATCGCGGATTACCGCGGTCCGGGACTCAAGTGCGCGCGTACACTCGCATCCTGAATCTGCCGGCCGGATTCCTGCCATGATCGCCAGTAAAAAGCTGTCGGATAAGCGCGGCTCCGTGCGCGAGCTTTTCCGGTTGTTGAATAGCGCGATCGCGCACGATTCTGGATCGCTAATACGAATGCGCGACCGATAATCCGATTTTGCTTGATGAATCAGGGGCATTGTCTCTGACTGTCCCCCTGCTTGTGCCCACTCGTCTGTGTGTTCTTTGGGATTCACATGAGGCAGATTTGCAGCCCCCTATATCCCAAGTCTGTTGCTGATGCCTTTCCTCTACGTCTGTTTCAGAACTGCTGCTAGCCCTTACATGCACCGGAGGTTCCCAGGTGACATCACGGTCATCATCAGCCTCATTTTCATCTAATCCAACCTCTGCAAATGCAGCCACTGATGCAGAACCCTCGCCCAGCAAGTGCTAACCACACTCTCCTAGGGTTTTAAAGGCTGCCTCCTGCTCTAAAAATTCTCAATGACAGATCCTCAGGCTGTTCGTTAAAAAATAACAAGGAAGAGTCATCAGGAGGTACAGGCACATTGGCCACGCTAACTCCTGTCTTTGCTCCTGTCACGGTCGTGCTGGTTTCTGCTGTTGCTGAAGAAGAGCCTGCTGCACCTGAGGTTCCTGAGACCCAATCCACAATACTCTCCACATGAAGTGGCTGTATGATTCTAGTACGCCCTCTCAATAAATCAACTGTACTGGTGCTCGGCACACATCTCAGACCTCTTTGACAGCTTGTGCTGCTGCCTCCAACGGTTTGCTGCTGCTGCTGCCATACAGTGGCGGACTCCCGGGGAGTATGCCCCCTGCCAGATGCAGCAGGTTGCCCAATGCCACGTCTTCCCCTGCGTCTACCGCTCATCTTTTACTTATTCAGAAAAAATGAATCTGTACCAAACCGTTTCTTTGGTAAATAGCAAGTAATATCAGTATTAAATATCTCTATTTTCTTGAGAAAAATACAAACATTTTCTGGCTTTTTTGATAGCAAGTGCCATTAAAATGAAATATCCTTTTTTTGGGGGGAAAAACAGAAACTTTTCTGGCTTTATTGATAGCAAGTGCTATCAGAATGAAATATTTGTATAATTTTTTGGGGGAAATACAGACATTTTTCTGGATTTTTTGATAGAAAGTGGTATCAGAAATAAATATATGTATATTTCTGAGAGAAATACAGAATATGGATAGCAAGTGAGACAAGAATAAAATATCTGTATTTGTTTGAGAGAAGTACAGAAATTTGTATGGCTTTTTGATAGCAAGTGGTATCAGAATGAAATGTCTATATTTTTGAGGGAAATACAGAAATTTTTCTGGCTTTTTTGATAGCAAGTGCTATCAGAATGAAATATCTGTATTTTTTGAAAGAAATACAGACATTTTTCTGGCTTTTTTTGATAGATATTAAGTAGGATCAGTATAAAATATCTGTTTCTTTTTAGAAAAATACAGAAGTTTGTATGGCTTTTTTGATAACAAGTGCTATCAGAATGAAATATCTGTATTTTTTTGACAGGAATACAAAAATTATTCAGGCTTTTTTGATAGATATTTTATTCTGATCACACTTGCTATTTTTTTTAGAGAAATACAGAAATTTGTATGGCTTTTTTGATATATAGCAAGTTCTATCGGAATGAAATATCTCAGTTTTTTTAGAGAAATACAGATTTTTTTTCTGGATTTTGATAGCAAGTGGGATAAGAATAAAATATCTGTAATTTTTTGAGAGAAATACAGCAATTTTTCTGGCTTTTTTTATAGAGAACAAGTGGGATCAGAAAAAAATATCTGTATTTTTTGAGAGAAATACATAAATTTGTACGTCTTTTTTGATAGATGGCAAGTGCTATCAGAATGAAATAACTGTCTATTTTGTACAGAAATACATACATTTTTCTGGCTTTTTTGATAGCATGTGGAACCAAAATAATATATATATATATTTTTCTGGCTTTTTTGATAAATAGTAAGTGGGAACAGAATAAAATATCTTTTTTTTTTTAGAGAAACACAGAAATTAGAATGGCTTTTTGATACACAGCAAGTGGAATCAGAATAAAATATCTATTTAAAAAACAAAAAAAAAAACAACTTTTTTTGCTTTTTTGGATAGCAAGTGGGATCAGAATAAAATATCTGTATTTGTTTTAGAGAAATACACACATTTTTTTGGCTTTTTTGATAGATACCAAGTGGGATAAAAATAAAATATCTGTATATTTTAAGAGAAATACAGAATTTTTTCTGGCTTATTTTGATAGCAAGTGCTATCAGAATGAAATATCTATATTTTTTTTTTGAGAGAAATACAGAATTTTTTTCTGGCATTTTTGATAGATTGCAAGTGGGACCAGAATAAAATATTTTTTGAGAGAAATACAGAAATTTGTATGGCTTTTTTGAAAGATAGCAAGTGCTATCAGAATGAAATATTTGTATTATTTTTAGAAGAATAAATAATTTTTTATGGCTTTTTTGATAGCAAGTGCTATCAGAATGAAATATTTGTAGTTTTTTGAGAGAAATACAAACATTTTTATGGCTTTTTTGAAAGAGAGCAAGTGCCATCAGAATGAAATAATTGTATATTTTTGAGAGAAATACAGAAAATTTTCTTGCTTTTTTGATAGGAAGTGGGACTAGAATAAAATATCTAGATTTTTTAGAGAATTACAGAGCTTTTCTGGCTTTTTTGATAGCAAGTGGTATCAGAATTAAATATTTGTATTTGTTTAGAGAAATACGGACATTTTCTGGCTTTTTTATAGAAAGTGCTATCAGAATAATATATCTGTATTTTTTGAGAGAAATACAGACATTTTTCTGGCTTTTTTGATAGCAAGTGGTATCAGAATTAAATATTTGTATTTGTTTAGAGAAAAACAGAGATTTTTCTGGCTTTTTATAGCAAGTGCTATCAGAATAATATATCTGTATTTTTGAGAGAAATACAGGAGAAATACAGACATTTTTCTGCATTTTGTGATAGATAAGGTGCATCAGAATAAAATATCTATTTTTTGAGATAGAATTACAGAAATTTTTTTGGCTTTTTTGATAGCAAGTGGGATCAGAATAAAATATCTTTATTTTTTTATAGAAATACAGAAAATTGTTCTGGCTTTTTTTTAATAGATGACAAGGTGGATCAGAATAAAATATCTGTATTTTTTTGCGGGGAAATAGACATTTTTCTTCATTTTTTGGATCAGAATAGAATATCGTTTTTTTTTAGAGAAATACAGAAATTTGTATGGCTTTTTTGATAGCAAGTGCTATCAAAATGAAATATTTTTTATTATTTTTAGAATAATACATAAATTTGTATGGCTTTTTTGAGAGAAATACAGAAATTTGTATGTTTTTTTTGATAAATAGCAGTTGCTATCATAATAAAATTATGTGTATTTTTTTTGAGAGAAATACCAAAATTTTTCTGGCTTTTTTGATAGCAAGTGCTATCAGAATAAAATATTTTTTGAGAGAAACACAGAAATGTTTTTCTCTTTTTGATAGATAGCAAGTAGAGATGAGCGAATCAAAGCTGATGAAGTGGAATTAATTCCGAATTTCAGGAAAAATTCGAATTGCAACAAATGCTAATTACCTTGCGCTACGTGGTAACGAACCGCAATCTTTCCTAAAATGGCGGCTACACGTGTGAGGACATGGGGCAAGGAACTCTGAGAAGGCGGGATGACCCATAATGCCATGCATGCAGTCAATCAGCAGCCAGCCAGCCCTGTGATGTCACAGTCCTATAAATAGCCTCAGCCATCTTGGATTAAGACATTTTACAGCATTCTGAGTGCAGGGAGAGATGTCTGCAGGCGCTAAGGAGAGTGATAGCAAAAACCTCATTGTGAAAAAAAAATACTGAAAAAATGATTTAAAAGTGCAGGGAAAGGATAGGGAGGAATCATTTCACAGCATCTTAGTGCAGGGAGAGACGTCAGAAGACACGAAGGACAGTGCTAGAAAAGCGATTTACAAGTGCAGGGATTATTTGGGGATCCAAATAGCCATTATACAGCTCTGTCATTCCAGCAATTTGCTTTTGTTTTTGGGGTGTAAGTGCAATGTTGAAAAGCCTTTAGTGGCTTATATCCGTCTTATATCTGTGGAAAAATATATATGCATTTCACTTCTGCAGATATTTGTGATGAAAGCCCTTAGTGGCCTATTTCAGTGCAAAAAGAAAAATAGATACGCACTTCACTGTTGCAGTTATTTGTGGTGAAAGCGTTTAATGACATGTTTGAGTACAAAAAGAAAAATATATACGCAGTTCACTGTTGCAGTTATTTGTGGTGAAAGCTTTTAGTGAGGTATTTGAGTACAAAAAGAAAAATATATACGCAGTTCACTGTTGCAGTTATTTGTGGTAAAAGAGTTTAGTGGCCTATTTCTGTACAAAAATAAAAATAAATTAGTGGCTTTTAAGTGTTTTTTAAGTTACTTTTAATTTATTTAGTTCAGCTAAAAGTATGTCAGACAGAGAAGTGCCAGGCCATGCACAGAGGAGTGGCAGAGGCCTAAATGTTTCTGGAGCAGGCAGAGGTTGCAGCAGAGTAAGGGGGCATGTCAGCAGGAGTCGCAACGAGAGTCCTGCGCTCCCAGTCTCATCTAGCGGTTGTGTCTTGACTCATTCATCCACTTCATCCAAAGATACATCAGACCCCCCCAGCCAACAGTCGGTGGGTTCGTCAGACACAACCCTTAGTTGGCATGGCCCGGGAGCAGGCCCTGTGCCCTCACCTGTCCTCAACCTGCCTCTGTCCTTTGCTGTTCCCTCAGCCACAGAAGTATTGTATGCTGTGGGCTCAGCTCCACTATACAGCGAGGACAAACTAGCAGAGGACAGTCAGCAGCTACTGCCCTGCCAAGATCTGGAATAGACATCCGCCGCTTCCTCCGCTAGGCGGGCAAGTAGTGATGAGGAGAGTGGCACGGGAGTTGGTGTTGCGAGGGGTCAGGCTCCTGACTCAGAGACCGCTGAGGAGGACATCAGTGACGTGCAGACACTACTCGATGATGATGAAGCCGATCGCACTTGGGAGCCGGGAGAAGAAGGGGCTTCATCATCATCAGGAAAAGAGGGTGGCAGCTTGCCCGTGAGGTAGCGGCTGAGCCAGCAAGGTGGTAGCATGGCTAGGAGTCGGCAGGGTGTGAGCAGTGGGAGGTCGGGAGCCAAACGTGCCCGGGGTAGACCACCTGCTTTGCATCATCCTACCTGCCATGGAAGAAGTGGTGCAGGGGTTCACGGAGAAAGCGGCAGTAGCAGTCAGTCAGTGCGGAGTGTTTGGGGAAAAATCACCTATTCAGCGGTGTGGCAGTTGTTTGTTAAGCCGCTGGAGGAGGTTAACATGGCCATTTGTAGAATATGTGGGCAGAAGGTGAAGCGTGGCCATGGTGCCACGGCCCTGCGCCAACATATGCAGCATCACTATAAAGTGGCCTTGGAGAACCGTGGCTCCGATGTGGTGGTCCAGCCTGCCGCAGCAACCACTGCATCACCCAGTGGCACGCATCGGGTTTCAGGCAGTCAAGGCTCCACCACCTCAGCCGAAGGGAGCTGTATGTCATTTCCGTCTTCTGGTGGTCCAGATGCTCCTGCTCCTCCTCCTCCTCCTCAGTCATTCCATCATCAATCGATCACCGAAGCGATTGCCAAGAGACAACAGTATGCGTGCACTCATCCAACGCCGCAAAAGCTGAATGTGCTCTTGTCCATGTTGCTGGTGCTGCAGTCCCTCCCTTTACAAGTGGTGGACTCTGCCCCTTTCAGAGAACTGATGGCTTGTGCCGAGCCGAGGTGGAGAGTCCCAAGCCGTCATTTCTTTGCGAAAAAGGCAGTACCAGCCCTGCACAAATAATGTAGAACAGAAGGTGGGCCAGTCCTTGAGCCTGTCGGTGTCTGCCAAAGTGCACGGAAGCGCTGACATGTTGAGCTGTAACTACGGTCAGGGAAAATACATGTCCTTTACGGCCCACTGGGTGAATGTGATTCCTGCACAGCCACACCAGCAACTTGACCAGGTGACACTGCTTCTGCCTTCACATTTTAAAGCCGCTGGTCCTGCGACAACGTCCGCCTCTACCTCCTCATCCTCCACCGTGTCTTCAGCCTCCACTGCAGGGACAATTCACAGTGCCCCTCCAGCATACCACATGTGCAGGGCACAGCGGTGTCAAGCTGTTCTGCACCTGGTTTGCCTGGTCGAACAGAGTCACACAGGGGAGGAACTCCTCCGTGTGATTCATCAAGAAATCGAACTCTGGCTTTCTCCGCGACAACTCAAAATCAGAACCATGGTGACCGACAACAGGAAGAACATGGTGTCAGTGCTGCGTCAAGGAAGGCTGAGCCATGCGCCCTGCATGGCACACGTCTTCAAGCGGTTGCTGAAGTCTTCCACCCAACTGCAAGACATCATAAAAATGGCCAGGAAACTTTGCATGCACTTCAGAGGAGCACAGGCAATGTATAGCAAAATGGGTAGTTTATCTACTCAGGTGACAGGAGAAGAGGAGCAGGAGAAGCCAGAGGAGCAAGAGGAAGATGAGGAAGACAAGGCAGAGGACCCAGACACACTATGGCAGTATGCAGTGGAGATGGAGGCAGGGAGTCCCTCCGAGTCACTTGCACCACTGCATGCTCACTTGCTTGCTTGCGAATCGTCACCATTCGGCAATGGGATGACTTCTGGCTCTCCACCTTGCTGGACCCTCACTACTGGTCCAAAATGGGGGCCTTTTTTACACTCGCTGAGAGGGAGGACAAACTGAACCATTACAGAGACATCCTATGTAGTCAGTTGGCCGCTGCCTATCTGCACCATCGTCCATCCTCTCGCAGGTCTGACCGGGGGGGGGGGGCCCTCTGCACTCACGTTCCACTGCCATGGCTGCTGAGGAGGGATGTGGTGGCAGGAGCAGTACCAGCTTCATCAGCAGCAGCCTGAGTCTAGAGTTGCTGATGAGCAGCTTTCTTCACCCTCATAGTGAAGAAACTACTCACCAGCAGCTAGACATAGAGCAGAACCTAAACCAGCAGGTGGTGGCATACTTGGAGTGCACCCTGCTAGCCGTCATTAAAGATCCACTGGACTACTGGGCAACCAAACTGGATTTGTGGCCGCAACTGAGTTTGCCCTGGAAAAGCTGTGCTGCCCGGCCAGTAGTGTGGCATCAGAGCGGGTGTTTAGTGAATAGTTAGCCATAGTTAGCCCAAGAAGAACTCACCTGTCCACCCACACTGTGGAGAGACTGACCTTTGTCAAGATGAATCAGGCATGGATCTGCCAGGATTTCCACCCACCAATGTCTGATGCATCTGATTAGATGATCCAAGACGCCTTGACAAAAGAGACCGGTTTCTTCTGGATACCTTCCTCAGCTACTACTCTGGTGCTGCCACCCACCTGATGCCACACATCAGATGCCAAGTGCACATTCTTTCACCCACCTTTGTCAGCGGGTAATGGTATTGACACCCACCTCCCCACTCTGTCACCGGGTCACTTTGTGGTCTCCTGATGCTGCTGCTGCCATCTCCACACTATGTCACCTTGCCACTCTGTGGTCCCCTGATGCTGCTGCTGCCATCTCCACACTATGTCACCTTGCCACTCTGTGGTCTCCCATCTCCACACTATGTCACCTTGCCACTCTGTGGTCTCCTGATGCTGCTGCTGCCTTCTTCACACTATGTCACCTTGCCACTCTGTGGTATCCTCCTAATGGTGCTGCCAACTCAACACTATGTCACCTTGCCACTCTGTGGTATCCTCCTGATGCTGCTGCCACCTCCAGACTCTGTCATTGTGCCACTGTGTGACGAGGGTTTAAAAGGAGTGCGCTTCTTCTTGATGCTAACATAAACCTGTAAGGCTGGGTTCATACTTTAGTTATTTGGTCAGTTTTGGCCCCGTGACTGCCCAAATAAGAGAAGTGTGCAGTGACTCTAATAGCGACGCCTGTCATCCTCATGTCATACTGACTCACAGTATTATTTCACTACCACAGCAGACTCCCTATGCGTGTTACTGCAAGGCACAGTGTTCTACACCACTATCAAGGCTCTCTGCAGGCTGGAGATAGACTTTTTTTCTTGCTATTTGCAGCAAATAAATTTGGATCGAAGCAAATCTTTTTGAAAAATTCGGCAAACTGGCCGAATCGAATTTTTGAGAAATTCGCTCATCTCTAATAGCAAGTGTTATCAGAATAAAATATCTGTATTTATTTGAGAGCAATACAGAAAATTTTCTGGCTTTTTTGATAGCAAGTATCAGAATGAAATATCTATATTTTTGAGGGAAATACAAATTTTTTTCTGGCTGTTTTGATAGCAAGTGGGACTAGAATAAAATTTCAGTATTTTTTGAAGGAAATACAGAAGTTTTTTTGGCTTTTTCTGACAGAATGAAATATCTTTATTTTTTTAGAGAAATACAGACATTTTTCTGGCTTTTTTGATAGATTGCAAGTGGGATCAGATTGATATATCAGTATTTTTTTTAGAGAAATACAGACATTTTTCTGGCATTTTGATAGCAAGTGGGATCAGAATAATATATCTGTATTTTTTTGAGGAATATACAGGAATGTTTCTGCATTTTTAGATTAATAATGGTGGATCAGAATAAAATATTTGTATTATTTTTAGAATACTACAGAAATTTGTATGCCTTTTTAGATAGATAGCAAGTGGTAGCAGAATTAAATATCTACAACTTTTTTAGGAGAAATACAGAAATTTTTCTGACTTTTTTGATAGCAGCTGGGATCAGAATAAAATATCTGTTTTTTTTTAGAGAAATACAGAAATTTTTGTTGGCCTTTTTGATAGATAGCAAGTTGGATTGAATAAAATATCTATATACTTTTGAGAGAATTACAGACATTTTTCTGGCTTTTTTTATAGCAAGTGCTATTAGAATAAAATATCTGTATTTTATTTGGAGAAATACAGAAATTTGTATGGCTTTTTCGATAGCAAGTGGGATCAAATTAAAATATCTGTATTTTTTGAGAGAAATACGGAGATTTGTACAGCTGTTTTGATAGATAGCAAGTGCTATCAGAATGAAATATTTGTATTTTTTTTTAGAATAATGCAGAAATTTGTATGGGTTTTTTGATAGATAGCACGTGGTACAAGAATTTAATCTTTTGTATATTTTTGAGAGAAATACAGAATTTTCTTTCGGTTTTTTGGTAGCAACTGGGATCAGAATAAAATATCTGTATTTTTTTGGGAGAAATACAGAAATTATTTTCTTGCTTTTTTGATAGCATGTGGGATTGGAATAAAACATCTATATTTTTGAGAGAATTACATACATTTTTTATGGCTTTATTGATAGCAAGTGGGATCAGAATAAAATATCTGTTTTTTTTTGAGAGAAATACAAAAATTTTTCTGGATTTTTTCATAGCAAGTGCTATCAGAATTAAATATCTGTTTTTTTTTTGCAGAAATACAGAAATTTTTCATTTTATTTTGATAGATTGCAAGTGGTATCAGAATTAAATATCTGTTTTTTTTTTGCAGAAATACAGAAATTTTTCATTTTATTTTGATAGATTGCAAGTGGTATCAGAATTAAATATCTGTTTTTTTTTTGCTTTTTTTTTAGAAATACAGAATTTTCTCTGGCTTTTTCGATAGATTGGAAGTGGGATATTTTATTAAAGAGAAATACAGAAATTTGGCTTTTTGGATAGAGAGCAAGTGCTATCAGAATTAAATATCTGTATTTTTTTAAAAAGAAAAACAGAAATTTTTATGGTTTTTGTGATAGATTGCAAGAGGTATCAGACTGAAATATCTCTATTTTTGGACAGTAAGACAGACATGTTTCTGCCTTTTTTGATAAATAGCAAGAGGTAGCAACAAAAACTGCACAATCTGTATATTTCAAGATGAGGACTCCTAACCAGATGGCCCAGAGCAAAGAAAAAAAAATAAGTGCAGAGCCACATGACAGGGTAAGGGGGGAGTAATAAATGTAGGATAGGATGGAAAGGATAGGGTGTGGTATGGTGTGAGGGGGAGGAGATAAGGCTAGGAGGGGTCAAAGGGATAGTTTATATAAGTTAAGATGAAAGGGAGAAGGTTGAAAATCTCTGCAAAAGAACAGTAAAAGATTCAGTTATGGCCGCTGTTGTGGAGTTTCTTGCCCGTGTCCGTGCCGCTGCAGATGTGCGGGGGGGTGGAATGGCTACATTCCACGTTTCCAATTTAGTGCCAGGGGTTGACCAGGCTGAACAGGCGGGTCAGCTGAGGTCAAGACAGGCTCGGCAGTCCTGGGTGCTGGTGCCCCTTAGTCCTAGCCCAGCACCAGGGGTCCAGAGCCGTTGCAGGATCCCCACCAGGGACCCTCCGAGCCCACCCGCAAAATGTTTACCTGGGGCAAGTGGGCAGGCCGGGAGGAATCCTCTTCATTGGCGGAACCCCGGAGTGGACGCATCCTCTGCCCTTTCCACCAGGGCTCGGTCTGCTCACAGCGCTGGAGGAGTTGGAGCTCTTTCCCCTGAGGGGAGGTCGGTCAGTAAGGCGGCTCAGTGTGGGAGAGTGCGGACAGCAGAACCGGATGCAGTGACCGGGTCGGTCGGTGCCCCCTTGCTATCTGTGGTGTCAGCGTAGAAGTAGTCGGGTGGAAGAAGGGTTCAGGGAGGTGAGAAAGCGGTGACTGGTCCTGGCGGTGACAGGCGGCAACTGGTAAATAAAAAGCAAGAAGTAGCAACAAAAATTGCACAATCTGTATATTTCAGGATTTACAGAGGACTCCTAATCAGATGGCCCGGAGCAAGGAAAAAAAAAATAAGTACAGGGCCACATGACAGGGTAAGGAGGGCGAGTAGGAAATGTATGGGTCAAAAGTGATAGGTCAAGGATAGGGTGTTGTATGGTGTGAGAGGGAGGAGGTGCAGGCCGCACTTCTGGAAATCGAGTGGTGCCCAGAAGTGGGGTCAGCAGCAGGTGCCAGGAAGTCAGCAGTGCGGAAGCGGGAAGTGAAGACACTGGATATGCGGTGATGCTGGTTGCGGAGGACGGAAGAGGAGGTCAGTGGCTCCAGTGTGGCAGCGGTGACGTCAGGGCAGAGAAAACTTGGTCAGCCTGGTAAGTCCCACAATGAGTGGGCAAGAAGGGGGGGGAGAATGATAATGTAATGCTGTATGACCATGTGGGTGCTGGGGATGTTGGTGCAGAACAGGGGGAGCTTGATCAGGTTGGGGGGGTAAATACCTTTGGGGGGCCTCGGTTGGCAGGAGAGGTAATCCATGGATTACATGATTTATTACAGCGCTTTGTGGTAGGGGCCAAGGGGTCCCCTTCCCCAGAGGAGGTGGGGGGGGCCAGTGGATGGTTCTGCTGGAGTTAGTGGTGCATGTGTAGGTTTGGGTGAGCGCCGGGAGGTTTTGGAGCAAGGTGACAAGTTGTTTGTCAAGCCCCCCATCGTTGGTATCCAGATGTTCTGGGGGGGTTGACGGCGAGGGACGTTCTGGTCAGAAGGAGGATAGGGAAGGCACTGGGGTCTGCGATCAAGCAAAGGTTGAGGTCTATGATTGCTTTGAGGGCCCCTTGGGGGCTCATTTATTGCAGGAAGTTCGCAAAAAAAATATGGAGAGGTGAGTAGGTGGAGATTTTTTCTTTGCTGTCGACGGAGCGTTTTGGTTTATGGGATGCTAAGGTTAGTGAGGAAAAATGGACTGGGGAGGATAAGAGTGGGTGGTGGTTGATTCCACGCACGTTTCAGAATTGGGTGCATGCTTTTGCTATTTTAGCCAGCCTCATTGGGGAGAAGGCGCCTGACAAATGATCGGCGCTCTTCTGTTATTTTGATGCAATCACTGAAGCACAAAGGGGGTATGGGGGAGTTGCATGGCTTCGGTATGACGAGCAATTTCATCAGCGGAAGTTCATGCAACCGGGATTGCGCTGGGACCACAAAGATATAGGCCTGTGGATGTGGCTCAAGACATCGGCCAGGACGGGACCTCAGTCCTCTCTTGGGGAAGCCGGGGCCACGGGAGCTGCATTCCCCTGGGCTGGAAAATGCAAGGTATTCTGCTCGGCATTTAATGAGGGGGTGTGTCGGTTCGGGTGAACATGTTGTTTTAAACATGTCCCTACATGTTCAGCAAAAGGTAGAGAATGCCCAGTGGAACCAGCTGCAAAGAGGAATAATGCCTGTGAAAGTGGTAAGTGGTAATGTTGTTTTTTCTCGCTAGATATCCAGATCATGGGGTGGCAGAGTTGTTTGAGTTGGGTTTTTTTGAGGAATTTCGCATTCCTTTGTCAGATGGACACCACCCCTACCCAGTCCAAAAATGTATGGTCCTCCATGGGTCATCAGGAGGTGGTGACTGCTAAACTACAGAAAGAGGTGGCATTAGGTCGCATGGCGGGCCTAATGGCAGTTCCGTAGTGGCCTAATTTAGTGGTGTCTCCTTTGGGGTTGGTGCCCAAAAAAGAACCCAATAAATTCCACTTGATTAATCATTTGTCATTCACCAAAGGGGGTCGGTTAATGATGGAATCGATACTCTTTTGATACTGCCGTTGTGCTGGTTAAAGAGGTGGGTAGGGGGTGCCTAATGCGAAAGCGGATGTTGAGGCAGCGTTTAGGTTACTTCCTGTGCATCCTTCCAGTTTTCGTTTTTTGGGTTGTGAGTGGCAAGGTCAATATTTTGTTGACAAATGCTTGCCTATGGAATGTTCCATTTCATGTGGGTTTTTTGAGTTGTTTAGTTCGTTTTTGGAATTGGTGCGTGACGTGTCAGGATTGGATTTGATTATTCACTACCTTGATGATTTTCTGTGTGTTGGCCTGTTTGGTTCCTAGTTTGTGCTCAGTTGTTAGGTTCCCTACAGCAGGTTGCTTTTGGGGTACTGCTAGCGGATGAGAAGACAGAACTGCCAATGACTGAGCTTTGTTTTTTGGGGATTGTGTTGGATTCTCGTGCCATGGAGTGCAGGCTGCCTGAGGAGAAGTTGGATGGTTTTCGGGCGGAGGTCCGCAGGGCGTGGGGTTACGGAAGATCAGGTTGCGTGATTTGCAGTCTCTGTTGGGCAAACTTAACTTCGCTTGTAAAATCGTGCCCATGGGCAGGGTTTTTATCAGAAGGCTGGCGGCTGCCACGGCCGGCATTCGGGCCCCAGGACATTTTGTACGGCTGACTAAGGAGTTGCGGGAGGATTTGGGAGTGTGGATGCAATTTTTAGAGTCGTATAATGGTAGGTCACTGTGGATGAGAGATGCAGTGTCTAGTGCAGCATTGGATATCTTTACAGGCACAGCCAGGGCGACAGATTATGGGGCCTATTTGGCGGGGCATTGGAGTGCTGGGGGTTGGCCCTCGGAATGGCAGGGTTTGGGTCTTTGCAAAAATTTAGTGTTACTGGAACTGTTCCCGTGGTGGTGGCTTTGGAGGTGTAGGGTGGTATTCTTTGTGATTGGAATGTTTGTTTGCATTGCGACAATTTGGGAGTGGTATGTGCTATAAATGACAACACGGCCTCTTCCCCACCCGTGGTTAGATTGCTCAGGCATTTTGTGCTTTTGTGCTTACACTTTAACATTTATGTGCGGGCGGTACATGTTCCTGGGAGGAATCACTCGGTGGCTGACTCTCTTTCTCGTTTCCAGTGGGACAGGTTCCGACAGTTGGTTCCAGGAGCAGACCGTCAAGGAGTTCCATGCCCATCAGGATTGTGTAAGATTATCTTGGGGTCCTCACAGGGTTGATTCAGAGGTCAGTTTCTGAAGGAACGTTAAAGGCGTATGTAACTACGTGGCGGGAAGTGTTTGAATTTTTACAACAGGACGGGGAGGGGCATGATCCTCGGGAGGGCTCGCCATTAGTGTTATTGTTCATGGCTTTTAATTTCAATAAGCAGGTCTCTGGGGGGGCAGTGAGCATTAAGCTTGCTTTTGGCTTTCTGGTTTAAGATGGGAGGGGGCAAGGACTTCACAAAACATTTTATGGTTCTCAGGTGTTGAAGAAGTACAAGCGGGGCGGGGTGCGCAGAGATGCGTGCCGGCCGATGTCCTTTGGTCTTTTGGTGGAACTGTTGGGTTGTTTGGAGAGGGTGTGTTTGGACTCTTTTGAGGTTGCGTTGTTTAAGGAGGCGTTTGTTGTGACCTTTTTTGCTGCATTGCAGATCGGGGAGGTGGTTAGTCTGAGCAGAGCTAGGCCAGACGGCTTGCTTCGGAAGGACATCTGGTGGGAGGATCACCGGGTGCGGGTTTGGAACCATCAATCAAAAACTGATCAAATGGGTAAGGGTGTATGTTTGCTGCTGGGGCCCCATCGAAGTTCAAGTTCATGCCCAGTGGAGGCTGTTCAAGTATTTCAAGTATTTAGGGTTGCGTGGGTCAATGGAGGAGACTTTCTTTATTCATAGGGATGGATCTTTCTTGACGCATTTTTAATTTGGAGCAGTGTTTAGGAAAGTGTGTGGTGGTTACAGGCTGGCTACCGAGAGAATATTCTTCACACTCGTTTTGCATTGAGGCGGCCACTGAGGTCGCCAGATGGGGGCTGGGCCCGGAGGCCATCATGCGCCTGGGTCAGTGGGAATCCAACAGATTTCGCTTGTATGTTCGTCCACATTTGCTTTAGTTGAGTATGTGCAAGTGGAGAGGTGTGTTGTGGGTTGCCCTAAGGGGTTGGCATTTGGGGATTTCTTTTAGGTATTGGAGTAGTTAATTGAGTTAGCACATGGCTGTATGGTTTGGTTTTGTTTGGTTTATCTTACAGATCTGATGGAGTGTCTCGTATGAATTTTGGGACAGTCTTTCGTTTATTGGGGGGCTAAGAGGGCAGAGGTAAGGCCCAATGGGCGCCAGGTGGGTTTTCATCTAGAAGAAGCCCGTGTTCGGTGGATAGGTATTCTGGGAATGTCCTGGAGCATAGTGATTCCAGAAATCCATCGCTATGCACGCCTGGACCGTTACCCTGATGTTTTAATTTATGCTGGGGGTAATTATGTAGGTGCAAGGGCCATGTGTGATTTAATTAAGGACATAAAATGTGATTTTCTGCGGCTGCGGACCTCCTTCCAGAACACAGTTTTTGTGTGGTCAGACATGATGGCATTTCCTAAATTGGTGGGGGGCACGGTCTGTTGACTGTTTGAATAAGGCACAAAAAAAAAAAAACAAGGCGCTGAGTAGATTTGTGGTCAGAATCGGAGGTCTGGCGGTCCGGCACAGGGACTTGGAAGGTGAGCCGCATTTGTTCTTAAGGGGGGATGGGGTGCATTTGAATGCAGTAGGGACAGATATTTGGTTTTTGAGTGTTCAGGAAGGTTTGCACTGAGCTGTGAAGGTGTGGAGGTGGGCACAAGCATAAGGGATCATGCTTGTGGCGCTAGGTGGCGGGATTTGTGGGTCCATGAGAATGGGGGTTGGATAAATACAAGGCAGTGCTGAGGGCCAATCCCATCTGGGTATGGAGTATAGTATTAGGGTGCCTCATGGGACACAATTTTGGCGTGTTAATAAAAAGCTGCCATGGCCATTTTACCCAAAATGTACAGGTGTCAATCTGGTTATTTGTGGATCAAGAAGAGGGTGTGGGTCAACTGGAAGCAGAGGTAAGAAAATGACTCTATCCCCTCTACACATGTCAAGATAGCCCAGAGCAAAGAAAAAAAAATAAGTGGAGGGCCACATGACAGGGTAAGGAGGGGAGTAAGAGTATGGGTCAAAAGTGATAGGTCAAGGATAGGGTGTGGAATAGTGTGAGGGGGAGAAGATAAGGCTAGGAGGGGTTAAGGTGAAAGGGGGAAGGTCATAAATCTCTGGAAAAGAACACCTACCGTGTTTTAAGGGGTTGGGGTGTTGTTGTATATTTGGCATAGCAGCTGGGTGGATTTTGACATGTCCCTGTCACCATGCACAATAGCATTGTGATAGATTTGTGATAGATTATAGAGGAATCAGACTGAAATATCTCTATTTTTTGGAGAGTAGGACAGAAATGTTTTGCCTTTTTTGATAAATAGCAAGATGTAGAAAAACAAACTGCACAATCTGTATATTTCAAGATATATAGAAGGCTCCTAACCTGTACACTTCTCTTCCTGCTTCTTTCCCTCACACAGAACACACGATGGAGTGACTAACCCCTCCCTCCTTCCCTGTATATATGCCTGTTCTGAGATCTCTGCTGATTGGGCTGCTGGGCCTTGCTGTGCATCCTGGGAGCAAATGATTCACTCCCAGCTGCGTCATTCCCGCCAGAAATAGTGGCTGTTCCCACCCCCTGCATTTTCCCTTGTTTGTTCGGCGTGAACACACACATGGCAAATCACAAGGCCGTTCTCGCCTAAATGTTCGGTAAGCGAAAAAGGCTTGATTCGCCGTGAGATCGAACTTACAAATCTTGCTCGCTCATCCCTAATGACTACATCAGATTAATTATACAAGAAAACAGTGTACTGCAAATTTAAAAAAAATATTGATGAAAAGAATATTGCATTTTTACCAACATACTATTCACTCCTCAAATGTAAAAACCTGATCAGAATGTGCAAAAATGAATACTTTATTTGGTGTTTGTTGAGCATGACATACAGCACAGGATCCAGAGTATCAGCTTACTATTCATAACTAATCACAACAACTGTATTACTATTGCCAATAAATAATTACCTTGCGTATACTTCTATAATATACTATACCAAAAATAGTGTACTCTACCCTTCTAGTCTACTAGTTGACTGAATATGAATGGGAAAACATTCAGCCTCTACTCCCCAAATGTAATAACACTGGTAAAAATAAATACAAAACACGTCACAGCTCCTCCAGGGCTGCAGGAGTGATGAGGGGAGCAGAGCTGTCAGCATAGTAAAGCTCCGCTGATTGCTCTGCTCCCTGAGGAAAGGGAAAGCCTGATGACAGCAAAGGCATCATCAGGATTTCCCTTTCCTCAGCCAATCAGGGAGCAGAGCCCCCTGATCGCTCCCGCAGCTCTAGAGGAGCTGTGACATGTGTTCTGTATATGTAATACATGTCACAGCTCCTCTAGGGCTGCAATACATGTCACAGCTCCTCTAGGGCTGCGGGAGTGATCAGGGGAGCAGAGCTGTCAGCATAGTAAAGCTCTGCTGACTGCTCCCTGATTGTCTGAGGAAAGGGAAATCCTGATGATGCTTGAGCTGTCATCAGCATTTCCTATTTCTCAGCCAATCACAGAGCACTAGAGATAAATGGGCACAAGTCTCCCCATTCATGTCTATTGCTGAATGGCTGACAAATAGGAAATCCTCAGCCAATCACAGAGCACTAGGGGTGAATGGAGAGGCTTGTCCTCATTTAACCCCTAGTGCCCTGCAATTCCTCACTGGCAGGAGGATTTCAAGGGCTGTGCTCATTGCAACCCTGGAAATCATCCTGTCATAACCTGTAAAAAAAAAAAAAAGTTTAATTACACAAACACACACACATAAACCACCTGGGCGTTACACTGATGTCTAGATTTCTGTACCAAAAGCGGTACACTGTTTTTCATGAAATTTTTTTTTTAAATTGTAGACCTGTAACACAGGTCTACAATTTAAAAAAAATTTCATGAAAAACAGTGTACCGCTTTTGGTACAGAAATCTAGACATCAGTGAAACGCCCAGGTGGTTAAAAAGCCTCAGGTTAAACGCTGGGGAAACAGTCCGTGTAGACTAAAGCTGCATACACACGACCAATAATTATCGTTGAAAACGACCATTGAACGACCGATGAACAACCGAAAAAAAAGTGACCAAGGACGCAGACGAACGAGTATCGTCGTTGGAAATGAACGACCGCCACGGTGGATCTGATTTATCGTGTGTACGGTCATTCAGTGATCGTGCATGTTTCCACGGTACACTTTCTCCTTTACATGTCCCTCCCTGCATCGTTCAATCGGTTGTATCTAGCGTGTGGACACTGTTGGTGGATTATATTTGAACGATCATATTATTACAGCATGTACAGAATTGTGCACAATATGATTGTTCAAGTATAATCGTGCATAATCGTTGATCGGTCGTAATCGTTTTTTTCTAACAATAATTATTGGAAGTGTGTACCTAGCTTTAGCCTAATATTGATGTGACAGTTGCTCTTTAATATTCATGTGAAGCACAGGGGTATGTAATAGTGTTATGTATTTTTAAATGTATCTTTTTATGTATCCTTTTACAATGTATCTTTTTATTATGTATCTTTTTATAATGTATCTTTTTACATCTGTTTGGAGGCTGTGGAAGCTCTACACAGTGCTGAAAAAAACCCGAATTTTTCCTCCTTTTGACTTTAATGGTGTTCGACTTTGACATTCGACCACCTGAATAATTGTGCTCTATTCGCGCGAAAAGCTGACGAATCGAATAGTGAGCTATTCGACCAAGACTAGTGCTAACATCCCACCACTATAGAAGTCAATTAAGGAACAATTACAAAAATGGGAGCATTTCAAGCTATCTTACTTAGGGTGCATTATCCTAATAAGGATCATTATATTCCCTAAAATTGTATATACTCTGAGAATGCTACCATTCATAATAAGACAAAGAGACCTACCAAATATCTACAAAATATTCCATACTTATATTTGGGTGGGCAAAAAATCTCGACTAGCCATATGTATTCTCCAACTAAAAAATGGAGGTCTCAACTTTCCAAACATAGAATTATATAATTGGGCAACTACAACTAGATATATCAGAGACTGGATACATAATACAGCTAGTTATGCTAATTCCTCCTTGGAACAACAACTGGCCCCAGGGACACATCTACTTTACATCTTACATATGCACAGAGAAATGTTACTGTCGGAGTTCCTTCAAAATCCAATATTATACTCATTTGTATGTTTGGCACAAAGTGTGAAAAACATTTTTGTTAAATTGCCACTATTCTTTGTTTCTCTTCTTATGGCGTAAGAACTTTGTATGGATACTGTGTGAACCCCAGGGGAAAGATCGGGGAGAGATACGAGCATTAAAGATTAAGTCAGCAGATGGGGTACCACTTTCTAGAATGCATCCCTATTGATACTTTAATTTCGGCAGGGCCTGGACTGCAATATCTTCCTCAATGTACAGAGAGATGACACTAAAACTTTTTTACTATGCATATATTTCACATATGTGCTCCTATCAGATGGTCCTCAGTTCCTCCTCGCTATCCAAAAATGCGGTGCCAGGAGGCAGATTTATCTCACATGTTGTGGAACTGCCTGAAGATCCTATATTTTTGGAGGGTGGAAGTCATATATGCCCTGCAGAACTTGGTGAATTATTTTCCCCTAACTCCAGAATGGGCAATTTTTGGGGAACTGAAACTCCCGGGTACTATAATTACCAAGGGATGTAGTAGATTTATGAAAATAATTTTGCTGAAGGCAAGGAAGACCATCCTACAAAACTGAATTATACCAAATCCCCTCACACTCTCACTGTGGATTAAAACTTCCTTAGCCAAAGAGACCCAAGCCGATGGGTTTTTTGAGGTCCTGGAATAATACATTGCTTTACTTCCACTAATGACCAGAAAGAGTATAGTTTTCACATTTGAACAGACCATATTGTATTCCTACCTTCTAGATAATGATCCTCCAGTTCTATGTAAATAATTAGGGGAGCCCCCTCTTTTCTGAATTCAATACCAATTTATATGATAACTGAACCTGTCAATTATCAATAACAAATTGTTTTTATTACACTAAAAATGTCTCTGTTCAAAGTGTATTAATAAAGGTTATTGTATTTGGTTGTGATATAATGATTATGCTGTACAATGCTGCACAAGCATTGTGTTTCACTCGAAATGTATGTTTTAATTTCGATCTCAAGTTTGGTTAATGTACAATAAATCTGGATGATACTGTTGTTTTATGGTAACTAATGTATCATTAATCCTTGGAAACCCCCAAAAAATATTTTTTTTAAAAAAGGGGACTCAGTAGGTATTGGCTGCTGTTTTTTGTGATGTTTTATTGGACAAATAACGGTTTGATATTACTTTTTTGGGCAAATGTGCAACTCTCTTGATTCAAACAGTTTGCTTTAATATTAGGAACCTGACAATATTTCCAGCTATTTCTTGCTATATTTAAAACAAAATAACAGTTTGGGGCTATTCTAAATTGTGGGAGCTGTTTCCCAGCTTAGAAATTACAGTATTTTATCAGCTGATCTGGCTGCACTTCAAAGAAACGTACTTGATCTCACTGACCGTTTAAAGGAAGCAGAGAGGAGCAATATGTTTAGGCTTTAGCAAATTTCCATAATAAAAGAGAAGTCATTGTTTTATACAGTTATATATGTATGCAACATCTTTTATTCCCGATTCTATGCTAATAAATTTGCATCACTGCAGTATTTGTAGTCATTTATAAGCACTAGATCTGCTTATTGACTGAGCAGTAGGACTTCAGTATTTTTGTTCACTAAAGAACAGCTGGCCTAAGAACAAGATAACTTTGCTTGATGCCTTACAGTCTAGTGCTTCTGTTGTAATTGTCAATTTAAAGCTGGCTAACAGAGGCATGGGCTAAACTGCAATCTCTCAAAACCAGCTGGCTACATATTGTAAATTCCTCATAAAACTCCACTGTTACCAGCAGAGAAGTTCATAAAAATTTAGGCCAAGGCCTGACTTTTTACAGAACTGTAAGCAAATGCATGTTACTCTGCAAAATCGATTTACAAAAATGATTTGCTTAATATTAATATTGTGTATATAATATTTTTGCATATGTATTGCCAGCCAATTACTAACTCTATGGAATTGGGTGTAGGTATTGACTGAATAAAATCAATTCACTCATACCGTGTTTCCCCGATGATAAGGCAGGGCCATCAAATAAGACAGCCCCCCTTTTTAGGTAAAAATGAAAAATAAGCCCCCCCCCGCAAATAATCCACCCACCGATTACTTACCAGAATCGCGTGGTGCGGTGGGTGACTCCGTGTGTGGTTCCTCCGTGTGGTTCCTCC
>NC_092871.1:37015904-37081345 GCF_032062135.1 Pyxicephalus adspersus
GCATATTTTGGCCTTCAAAAAAAAATAAGACAGTGTCTTATCATCGGGGAAACAGGGTAAAATAACACAGAATAATTTTAAAATTCAAAAAAAACATGTGGAAATAGATGTATCTTTACTTTACTTGAATGCAAGCTCCAGGTGACTCCTATAGGTTCTTCCCCTGTCATGAATAGAGATAAATGGGCACATTTTGAAAACTTTTTTTTGTAAAAAATACTTTTACCTAGAAAATCAAATATTTGCATCTTAAATCAAATTTTAAACTCTTCACTTATTTTCTCAGTAAAACTGTCAATCAATAGAATGTTCCCCAGTATAATTGCAAAACAAACTGAATATTTACAGCCACGGCTAGTAACTATTAAATGTTCAGCCCGCCACTCCCTATATAAGATACAGGCTGGGAGTTGCTTTCTTATTCTAAATCTTGCTTTTTATAAGGCTAGTGGGGAGAAAGAGAGGTAAAACAAAAGGGTTAAACCAAAAGACAGAGATTTGCACCTATACATAACCCTTTAAAATTGGAAGAAAACATTTTACAGCAGAACTGCAGTCTCTTTTAGGCGGAGTCAGTTTAGTATTAGGGGAAAGATTTAAAGCGTACCTAAACTCAGAATTTTCACTTTACATAAAAGGATAGACAATGCCTTTATTTAAAGTAAAAATACTGTTTGTTTTTTTTTATTAAAAAAAAAAAAAAAATAATAACTAATTAATTCTTGATCGTCTCCCAGTATACCTACGTCAGGCATCTCAGGAGGCTCTTGGCTGCTCGGATGCTCTAGCATGCACAGAAGGAGCCCTTTTATCAACAGGGGAAAAAATTGCTGATCTTATGCATGCGCAATGAGATCGGCAAGTTTTTTCCCAATTTAGGTCACGCAATCTTGCGCCTGCATGAGGTGTCATAGGAAGAAAAACCTGGAAGATGAGGAGAAGATGGCAGCGAGATGGTATGAATACCAGAACGACGTGGGGCCCGATGGAAGAAACCCCCTGACGGATCGACTGCTTAGCAGGATTGAAGATGTAAATTTTTTTGCTTTGGGTAGTTTTGGGTTTACTTCCTCTTTAAAGCTTTGCTGAGAGTAATGGCTGCTTTTGTTATCTCTGCTAGCAGTTTCTCAGTGCTGATTGTCTCTCAAAGCACAGTGAGACAGAATCCATCATTATTGCACTGCACAAATTTCTAATCTATTAATTTAATTACACCAGAGTTTCAGCAGTTGTGATACGGAGAATCCCAGTGCACAGTGCAACAAAAAGAAAGAGGCATATTAGAATTCCATCCGCTGCACTAAAGAATCTCCATTAGACCACAGCAGAAAAATTTAAAAAATAAAATATGGTGGTCATAAGTAGTGTTGGTCGAATAGCTCACTATTCGATTTGACCGCTATTCGGTCGAATAATGAATAATTATTCAGGTGATCGAACTTTGAATTCAAACTCCAATAAAGTCAATGGGGGAAAAATTTGGGTTGTTTTTTGGGACGATGTGGAGCTTCTACAGCCTATAAATAAATTTAAAATATAAAATGTCAAGACTCCCCCAGCTCTGCACAACACTGTACAAGTAAAGTAACAGCATGCGGAGGAGGCGGGAGGCCCTGAGACAGAGCAAGGACGGCGTTACAGCTTGAGGCCATCATCCTTTATTGACTGTGTAGAAGGTGTAGCTATTAGGATGAATGAGATTTCCACTGCCGATCGTCCACTGTCACAGTGGCAGTGGGCCCTGAGACGTAGTGTGGATGGCTGTGTTACTCCTCCTTCTCTTACTGCTGCCGCCTACCCACTGCCCAGTACACAGCTCTTGATGCCAGACTAGACTCAAGCTCAACAGGGTCCTCTTTCCCCTCTGATTCCGCCAAGCCCGTTCACTTTCATGTGGTTTCGCTACATGGTAGGTAGGGACAGATTGGAATCTCGTTCATCCATTCATGTCTCCAATAGCTACAGCTTCAACACTGTCCATATAGGTGATGGCCTCAACTTCTAATGCCCTCCTTGCTCTGTCTCAGGGCCCACTGCCTCTTCCTCATGCCATTACTGCTGCCGCTTTCCCAGTACCCAGCTCTAGATGCCAGTTTCCAATGCTGTCCACGCTCCGTCTCAGAGCCCACCCCCTCCTCTTCCTGCTGTTCCTGCTGCACGCCCCAGGCTTAGACTCTAGCACTTCACCAGTTTTGAATCCAACAGACATGGACATTTGGGGCTCAGCACCTCGGTGAGCCGAATAAACAGGTGGTCCAGGTTGGGTTTGTACATTTGCAGTGATTGCTCATGATACCTGATAACATCCTATATACACGAGTTGATGATGACAACGTCGGGTTGAGATCCATGTTGAAAGTTGGCCAGTACGCTCTCTATGTACTCCGAAGAAACACGGGTCAGGAAATAGAACCGTACAAGTTGGTGGTCAGTTCTGTAATGACGCACTTGGCGGTAAATTATGGCATTGTGCATTTCACCCAGAGATCCTCCAACATGACATTTGCAAATGACATGTCACCCTTCCCTTTCAGCTGCCTCTCAGTCCGAAAGTCATCATTCTGCAGTATTTTCGCAAGATCCTTGTTGACAGATATTTGAATGGAGTCTCTCCCAGGACAGCCACATACTTGTTGTGGGGAAGTCTCTGGACGTGTGCTGAGCTCAATAACTTCATGGCTCAATGTGGTCATCCAGGACCTCTCGGTTCCCGTTAAATATACCGGTGTTTCCCATCTCATACCCCCAACATATACAGAGGGACTGCTGTCCCACTTCCCAGTTGCGGGATACCATACAAAGAAATTCAGTCCGATAAAGCGTGGTAGCGATTGATGAAGCAGAAGACGTGGCCTTCTACATTCAATCACAAATTTCAGGTTACACACTTCTGGGTGTCATTAAAGATGCACTACACCCAGCTCCAGATGCCAGTTACTAATGCCTTCCACACTCCATCTCAGGGCCTGCTATTGAGTGAAAGCACATGAAAGGAAATGAAGCTTGGCAGAATCAGCGGGGAAAGAAATCCTGATGAGCTTGAGTCTAGCCTGGCATCAAAACTGGGTACTGGACAGTGGGCAAGCAGCAACAGTAATAGCAGGAAGAGTAGGCGGTGGGCCCTGAGTACTGTGCATGGCATTGTTAACTGGCATCTAGAGATGAGTACTGGGAGGAGGAGGCGGTGGGCCCTGAGACGGAGCAAGGACGGCATTATTGCTTGAGACCATCACCTTTATGGACAGTGTAGAAGCTTTATCTACTGGAGACATTGCTGTGTAGGGGACTGCCTTTTCCTATCTGCTAGCTGTAACTGTCTAAAATGCGGCATGGACAGCCTTGTTAACTGGCATCTACAGCTGGGTACTGGGTACTGGGCAGGCGGCAGCAGTAACAGCAGGAGGAAAAGGTGGTGGGCTCTTGAACAAAGTGTGGATGGCATTAGTAAATGGCATCTAGAGTAGGGTACTGGGCAGGCGGCAGCATCAGTGAAAGCAGGAGTAGGGGGCGGTGGGCCCTGAGAAGTGTGGAAGACATTGTTAACTGGCATCTAGAGCTGGTTACTGGGAGGAGGAAGCGGTGGGCCCTGAGACGGAGCAAGGACGGCATTAGTGGTTGAGGCCATCACCTATATGGACAGTGTAGAAGCTGTAGCTATTGGGGACATTGCTGTTTAGGGGACTGCCTTTTCCTATTTGCAAGCTGTAACTTTCTAAAATGCGGCATAGAGAGCCTTGTTAACAGGCATCTACAGCTGGGTACTGGGTACTGGGGAGGCGGCAACAGTAACGGCAGAAAGAAGAGGTGGTGGGCTCTGGAACAAAGCGTAGACGGCATTAGTGTCTGGCATCTACAGTCGGGTACTTGGCAGGTGGCAGCATCATTTACAGCAAGAGGAGGACGCGGTGGGCTATGAGAAGTGTGGATGGCATTGTTAATTGGCATCTAGATCTAGGTACTTGGAGGAGGCGGTGGGCCCTGGGACGGAGCAAGGACGGCATTAGTAGTTGAGGCCATCACCTATATGGACAGTGTAGAAGCTGTAGATAATGGAGACATTGTTGTGTAGGGGACTGCATTTTCCTATCTGCTAGCTGTAACTTTCTAAAAATCGGCGTGGACAGCCTTGTTAACTGGCATCTACAGCTGGGTACTGGATACTGGGCAGGCGGCAGCAGTAACAGCAGGAGGAAGAGGTGGTGGGCTCTGGAACAAAATGTAGACGGCATTGGTAACTGGCATCTAGAGTAAGGAACTGGGCCGGTGGCCCCATCAGTGAAAGCAGGAGGAGGAGGCGGTGGGCCCTGGAAAGTGTGAGTGGCATTGTTAACTGGCATCTAGAGCTGGGTACTGGGAGGAGGAGGCGGTTGGCCCTTAGACGGAGCAAGGATGGCATTAGTGGTTGAGGCCATCACCTATATGGACAGTGTAGAAGCTGTAGCTATTGGAGACATTGCTTTGTAGGGGACTGCCTTTTCCTATCTGCTAGCTGTAACTTTCCAAAATGCGGCATGGACAGCCTTATTATCTGGCTGGGTACTGGGTACTGGGCAGGCGGCAGCAGTAACAGCAGGAGGAAGGGGTGGTGGGCTCTGAGACTTAGAGCGTGGACTGCATTGGTAACTGGCATCTAGAGCTGGGTACTGGGCAGGCGGCAGCATCAGTAACAGCAGAAGAAGGAGGCGGTGGGCTCTGAGATGGAGTGTGGACGGCATTAGTATCTGGCATCTACAGTCGGGTACTGGGCAGGTGACAGCATCATTTACAGCATGGACGGCATTAGTGTCTGGCATCTAAAGTCAGGTACCTGGCAGGCGGCAGCATCATTTACAGCAGGAGGAGGTGGTGGGCTCTGAGACGGCATGTAGAGGGTATTAGTATCTGGCATCTACCATCGGGCACTTGGCAGGTGACAGCATCATTTACAGCAAGAGGAGGAGGAAGAGGCGGTGGGCTCTGAGACGAAGTGTGGACGGCATTAGTATCTGGCAACTACAGTCGGGTACTGGGCATGTGGCAGCATCATTTACAGCAAGAGTAGGAGGAGGAGGCGGTGGGCTCTGAGACGGAGTGTGGATGGCAATAGTGTCTGGTATCTAAAGTCTTGTATTGGGCAGGCGGCAGCATCATTTACAGCAGGAGGTGGAGGCGGTGGGCTCTGAGATGGAGTGTGGACTGCATTAGTATCTGGGGTACTGGGCATGTGGCAGCATCATTTACAGCAAGAGGAGGAGGCGGTGGGCTCTGAGACGGAGCGTAGACGGCATTAGTGTCTGGCATCTAAAGTCAGGTACTGGGCAGGCGGCAGCATCATTTACAGCAGGAGGAGGAAGCAGTGGGCTCTGAGATGGAGTGTTCACGGCATTAGTAACTGGCATCTAGAGTTGGGTACTGGGCAGCAGCAGTACCAGCAAGAAGAGGAGGCATTTAGCACTGAGACGAAGTGTGGAGGACATTAGTAATTGGCATCTAGAGTTGGGTACTAGGCAGGCAGCAGCAGTAACAGCATGATTCGAAGGCAGTGGGCCCTGAGACGAAGTGTGGATGGTAATAATATCTGGCATCTAAAGTCGAGTACTTGGCAGGCGGCAGCCTCATTTACAGCAGGAGGAGGAGGCGGTGGGCTCTGAGAAGGAGTGTGGATGGCATTAGTATCTGGCATCTAAAGTCGAGTACTGGGCAGGTGGCAGCATCATTTACAGTAGGAGGAGGAGGCGGTGGGCTCTGAGACGGAGTGTGGATGGCATTAGTATCTTGCATCTACAGTCGGGTACTGGGCAGGCGGCAGCATCATTTACAGCAGGAGGAGGAGGCGGTGGACTCTGAGATGGAGTTTGGATTGCATTAGTATGTGGCATGTAAAGTCGAGTACTGGGCATGCAGCAGCATCATTTATAGCAATTGGAGGAGGAAGTGGTGGGCTCTGAGACAAAGTGTGGACTGCATTAATTTCTTGCATCTAGAGTTGGGTACTGAAAAGGCGGCAGCAGTAACAGGCAGTAGGAGGTGGTGGGCCCTGTGACGGAGCATGGACCGCATTGGAGGTTGAGGCCATCAGCTCTATGGACAGTGTAGAAGCTGTAGCTAAATGAGACATGAATGGATTAACGAAAATCTCACTTTCCATACTTACTATCTAGTGAAACCACATAAGAGGGAACAGACTTGGTGGAATACGCGGGGAAATACATACATTTTTTATCATTTGTGGATATCTAGCAAGTGCTATCACAGTTAAATATCTGTATTTGTTTCACATAAATACATACATTTTTATGGGTTTTAGGATACATACCAAGTGCTATCAGAATAAAATATCTATATTTTTTGGAGAAAAATATATCATTTTTTATGGCCATTTGGATAGATACCAACTACCAAGTGCTATCAGAATTAAATCAGAATTGTTTGTAGAATAATACATCAATTTTTATGGCTTTAGGGATATATAGCAAAGTGGGTTCAGAACTAAAGATCTGTATTTTCTGTGGAGAAATATAGAATTTTTTTATGGTCTTTTCGATCGATACCAAGTGCTATCAGAATTAAATATCTGGAAATTTTTATGGCTTTGGAGATATATAGGAAAGTGGGATCGGAATGAAATATCTCTATTTTTTGGAGGGAAATACTAAATTTTTTTTATGAGTTCTAGGATAGATACCAAGTTTTATCATAATAATTTTTTTTTATTTTACAGAAATACAGACATTTTTTTTTTTTTTTGTGATAGCTTGAAAGAGGTATCCTAAATTTTAGGTCTTGTAATATATCACAAAAGACAGAAAAATTTCTATATTTATCCATAAAAAATGCAGATATTTAATTCTGATAGTACTTAGTATTTATCCAAAAACCCATAAAATTTTCTTTATTTTGTAATAGAAAAAAATACAGATATTGAATTCTAATCCCACTTGCTATCTATTTAAATAGCCATAAAAAACTGTATTTCTCTCTAAAAAATACTGATATTTGTTTATGATTCATATCTAAATATCTGTATTTTTTGGAGAGGAATACATACATTTTTTTGGCATTTTTGATAGATAGCAAGTTGTAGCCTGAAATAAATATCTGTATTTTTTTATAGAAAAACAGAAATTTTGCTGTTTATTGTGATACATAGCAAGTGGTAACAGAATTAAATATCTGTATTTTTTTTACAGAAATACAGAAATTTTTATGGATTTTTTTATAGATAGCGAGTGATATCAGAATGAAATATCTGTAAATTTTTACAGAAATACATACATTTTTTTGTTTATTTTGATAGATTGCAAGCGTTATATTAATTTATGCTAACTCTTGCAATCTATCAAAATAAACAGAAAAATGTATGTATTTCTGTAAAAAAAATACAGATATTTAATTCTGATACCACTTGCTATCTATCAAAATAAACAGAAAAATGTCTGTATTTCTGTAAAAAAAATACAGATATTTAATTCTGATACCACTTGCTATCTATCAAAATAAACAGAAAAATTTCTGTATTTCTGTAAAAAAAATACAGATATTTAATTCTGATACCACTTGCTATCTATCAAAATAAACAGAAACATTTCTGTATTTCTGTAAAAAAAAAAAATAGATATTTCATTCTGATACCACTTTCTATCTATCAAAATAAACAAAAAAATGTCTGTATTTCGGTAAAAAAAATACAGATTTTTCATTCTGATACCACTTGCTATCCATGAAAAAAAGCCATAAAAACTTCTGTATTTCTGTAAAAAAAAATACAGATATTTATTTTTGACACCACTTGCTTTCTATCCAAAAGGACAAAAAAATGTATTTCTCTACTAAAAGTACAAATATTTAATTATGAATCACAGAGCTCCATTACAAGTGATACAGGCCTCAAAGTAGATAAAGGCAGAGGTCCCTGAGAGGGGTGCTCGGTAAAAAAAAATTAGCCAGTTACACAGCTCCATTGCAAGTTATAGACCTCAGAGAGAGTACAGGGAGAGGGCCACTAGGGTGAGGAGTAGAAGAAGATGCCGAAAGGCTGTGAACATGCTCTTTCCATCAAGATGTCCGTGCAGCAGTTGACGACTTATCAGTACACTCTGCAGAGGGGGTGTTGAAGTCATTGCCGATCCAAGCCTTATTCATTTTAATAAAAGTGATTCGGTCATCATTTTCTGCGGAGAGCCAAATCCGTTTATCACTCACTACACCCCCAGCTCCACTGAACGCTCTTTCAGATAACACACTTGCGGCTGGGCAGGCAAGGATCTGAATGGCATGTTCTGCCAGCTCCGGCCACTGCTCAAGCTTGGATACCCAGTAGCCCAGTGGGTCCTGGCTTTGCAGGTTGCAGATGTCCCATGCAGAGCTCAGGTATTCCTGCACCATGACTGAGTGTCATTTGGCAATTGCTGCATGACTGGCAGCTTGCTTCCGCTGAAAAAAAGCCT
The DNA here is from genome assembly GCF_032062135.1 of Pyxicephalus adspersus. Taxonomy (NCBI): domain Eukaryota; kingdom Metazoa; phylum Chordata; class Amphibia; order Anura; family Pyxicephalidae; genus Pyxicephalus; species Pyxicephalus adspersus. The sequence continues at coordinate 37,024,331 of NC_092871.1, forward strand.
GCATAGTTTGACTTAGACGACCTCTACTGCTGCTGCCACCCATGCCGTTTAAAGCAGTTGTTTGGCTCCCATGGCTGATGGAACTGCCATAGGGATCCCTGCTGCTGCTGGCAGTCGGAAAGGCTGAGCACAAGTCCCTTACAAGCACTTCTTGGTAGTGCTTCATTTTAGGTCCCATGTTTTGGGGCAGGATCAGTTGTTGTATCTCAGGCTTGTAACGTGGATCCAGTAATGTAGCAATCCAATAGTCGTCAGTCTTTGTTTTTATGTTTTTTATGCGTGGATCTTTGGCTATGCACTCCTGCATGAAGACTGTCATGTGGCTCAAACTACCCACAGCTAAGGTTTTTCGGGACCCATACTCCTGTGGGTCGAACAGCAGCACATGGTTGTCCTCCTCCTCCTCCGCGTGGTCTTGCTATCCACGGAACATGCCACCTTGTGTTTGGGTGGATGGATGCCATGTACCCTCAATATCCTCCTCGGACACATCCTCCCCTTCTGCCATGCCTGCAATGTCCTCCTCATCCTCTTCCACCTCCTCCTCTTCCTGGATTTGTGGTGCACTATGCCTAGTAGGCACGCATGTCCGAGATGATGTTTGAAAGGTCATCACTTGATGCAGCATCCGCTCTGTGTCGTGTCCGAGATCCACCATCATCTGTTCCAGCAGGCATATGATGGGGATGGTGTCACTGACACAGGCCTGATCTCTGCTGATCATCCTGGTGGCCTCTTCAAAAGGTGACAATACAGTGCACAAGTCCTCAATTTGCAGCCACTCCGCAGGGCTGAAGAAAGGTAGTGTAGGTATACATCTGAAACAGAGTTTGCCACCTAATCCACCACCGCTTTCTGTTGTTCAGCCAGCCGCTGCAGCATGGAAAAGGTGGACGTGTGACCAAATCACAAATTAACCAGTGCACTGGCAGGTTGAGATAATGCGCTGACAACTTTCTGGCCTTCAGCAACAGCGGCTGGAGGCCTTGGTAATTCCTATGGAAGCGCTGTACTATCAGGTTCATGATGTGAGCCAGGCAAGGTTTGTGTGTGTTTCCCACAACGCAGGGCTACCAGCAGATGAGCCCCATTGTCACACACGACCTTGCCTGGCTGAAGTCTGATAGGAATAAGCCATATGTCCTCCTGCTCCCGCAAGTCACTTAGAATGGCTGCGCCCGTGTGGCTGAGGGAACCCAGGCTTCGCAACCTCAGGACTGTGTGGCAACGTCTGAATTGTGCACCGAAATAGCAAACTGCAGGTTGTTGCTGGCGGTGAACAGATGCTGCCAAATTTGAGGTGCTGGGTCTCCACGGCAAAGTGTCCCTGGAGGAAGAGGTTGAGGCACAAGAGTCAAAGGAGGAGGTGGAAGTGAAGGTTTAGGAAGGAAATTGCATGGCGATGTGCTCTGGGAGGAGGTAGGTATGCAGGCCTTGCTGCAGCTGCATCTTCCCCTGCTGCCACCAAAGTTACCCAGTGAGCTGTATATGAAATATATCTTCCCACTCCTTGCTTGCTCGAACAATTGTCGGTTGTCAGGTGCACCCTGCCAAAAACTGAGAACAGCAGGGCCATGGACAGATTGCTCTGCACGTGTACATGCAAAGCAGGAACACATTTTTGTGAAAAGTACTGTCGCTTAGGCATAACGTACTGTGGGTTCGCGCAGAGGAATGCGTAATGGAAAGCATTGGAGTTCACCAGCCGGTAAGGGAGGAGCTCTAACGCAACCAGCTGTGCAATTGCCGCATTTATTAGCTTTGTTTTGGGGTCATTTGGGACATATTTCCTCTTGCGCTCCAGCATCTGGGGGAGGGAAGGATGGATGCTACTAATGCTAACCACAGAAACATTGGACGATGGGGTAGAAGTTGTGGGGGATGGCAATGATGCCTGGTCCTGACTGCTAGCAACGCAACAAACAGCAGGCGAACATCTAACTGGGCCGAAAGATGCTCTTGAGCTGGTGCTCGTGGTGGCGGTCCCCGGTTGTTGAGGCATAGCTGTGGTAACAGCTTCCGATGATTTACGTCTATGACTTGCCTCACTGGTACTTGAAGAATGCAGAGTGTGGGCAGGTTTTACCCACTTCCTCCCTCTCCCCCTTTGAGGGCGCTCTGCAACCTCCTCCTCCTCTTCTTCCTCCTCCTCTTCTTCCTGCCTATGATGATCTCCTTGTTCGCCCCATGTCGCCCCAAGGACATCATCATAATCATCTTCAGATGAGACAGTTTCCCTATATGTGCCGAAAGAAAGCTGCGGCCTTTTGGAGACAGTTTAAATTGGCTCGTCTGGCTCAGAGTGTTCTGGCGAAAAGTAACTGGGGGGAAAACCTGTGAACTGACTCTCTTCATCAGATGACTGAAACAACTGAGCATCTTCAATGAATGCTTGTAGCTCCGCCTCTCCAACCCCTCGGTGGGACTCCTCTACATACTGACGTACACGTGACTTTCCAGCCGCTGATCATGAACTAGGAGGAACAGGTGTATCATGGACTGTTTGGGACACCTGTAAGGCCTGTGTCTGACCCAGGCTGGGTCATGCACTCCACTACGTCTTGTTCATGGTGTGGCAATAATGGATGCCCACCACTAACAGCAGCGCTTCTTGTTCTTGGGTCTGCAGCTAAAAACAAACTCATACTGCTTTGCTTGCCACCCCTGCCAAAGCTGCCCTTTCCTCTTTGCCCAGACATTGTAGAAATGTTTTTCATTATGTGGCTTGACACCCTGAAAAATACTTTATAGCTAATATGCTATATGTATATGTAAAATTGTACAGTAAGTGAATTTTTTCATTGGGTGCACTGTGTGTGTTGTATGCAGCACTTTGCTTCAGTGGTGACGCTTGTAATATGCAGCACAGTATACAAACTGTATACTGCAGTATACACTGCGTCTGTGTGTCTCTCTCTCAGTACAAGTGTGATACACGGACTGACAATTTATCTATCTATCTAGCTTTCTATCTATCTATCTATCTATCTAGCTTTCTATCTATCTATCTATCTATCTAGCTTTCTATCTATCTATCTATCTAGCTTTCTATCTATCTATCTATCTATCTAGCTTTCTATCTATCTATCTATCTATCTAGCTTTCTATCTATCTATCTATCTNNTAGCTTTCTATCTATCTATCTATCTAGCTTTCTATCTATCTATCTATCTATCTATCTATCTATCTATCTATCTATCTATCTATCTATCTATCAATGTATCTATCTATCTATCTATCTATCTATCTATCTATCTATCTATCTATCAATGTATCTATCTATCTAGCTAGCTATCTAGCTGTCTATCTAGTCAACAGTGAAACACTCTACCTGAGTACAGTAGATTTCAGGACTGCACCAATACAGTACAATGCAACAATCTATCTGACTAATAGTGTGTGTGACACAGTCTAACAAAATAAAGCACATTTTTTCACTTTGACAAAGCAAGCCAAGCAGCACAGAAAGGTTGTGATGCTATCAGCAAATCTCTGTCAGGAGTGGTAAATGCAGGCACGCCCTGGCCTTATATAGGCCAATGGCTGCCTGTGTGGCATGCAGTGATAGACAGCCAATCCGCTGCCTACCACAACAAACATGGAGGGGGCATACCTGCTGTTATTGGAGGGCCCAAGGCATCATTGGGGAGGTCCCTAGGCATTGTGGGAGGGTCGAATTCGGGGCTTTGAATCCAGCAAAATTCGGGTCGGGTCCACCCGAATTCGAGCGGTCATATTCGGGTCGAACATTAGGACGACCCGAATTCGAACAACAACACTAGTCATGAGTTCAAGACCCGAGGCACCAAGAAGGAGATCCTGGTCACCTGCCCCAGGGTGCCCAGTTTTTGCAATGTCTTTAATGTTTCCTAAATTGGAGGGGAAAATGTTTAATCTAAATTTTATTTTTTTTAAATTTTGTTAGTATTAAAAAACATTAGAGCCTTATTTGCAGCTATTTGAATTTAATCTCATGCATGGATTCTGCTCACTTTCTACATTCTGCAGCCACTTCCTATCGGGTGATTGTTCCGAGGCTCTTACCACTGTAATCAGCTTGCTAATCCTCTGTTTAACCCCTCTAGCAGTATTCCTGAGTGTAACTCAGGGTGGATTTTACATGGTAAAAGCGGTAATCGCGAGTCACACTCGGGGTCACAAGAAACGTAAAAAAAAATCAAAATCCCACTTACCTTGTTCCATCCGTGTCCTGCTGGTCCCCACAGGTCCTGGGGACACATCCTTCTCCGATCTTCAGCTGCGAACTGCAGAGACGTTCTCTGGGGTTTCCCCGTGATGTCGGTGAATGCATCTGTGTGGGCGGAAGGAGTGGAAAGGAGCGGGAAAATAGCTGTATTGAGTCAAATACCAAGAAATCTTCATGTAACATATATATATATATATATATATATATATATATATATATATATATTATACATGCTACTGTATAGTTATATTACACGTTTCACTATTTTTTTTATTTGTTTTAACAGATTTTTTTATTTAAAGTTTATTATTAAATGTATCAAATATTGAACATATTTAGTTGAATTAAGCCTGACAATTATAGCCTACAATGTAAAATGAATTTCCATGCAAAAAAATGTAATGCTTTTTGCATGGAAATATGGAATTAGAACGCTAGGGGGTTTAATATCAGAAAAATTCAGCTAGGTAGAACACTGAGCCAATCATTTGAGAAGGAGTACTGTATACCAACAAGGAAGCTGAATCTACAAACTGTGTAACCGATTCTCTCAATTTAGATTTGTGACAGTGCGATTTGTGTATTTTTGCTAGCTTACTAGGGATATAAAAAAAATCATTATAACATATAGTAGGATATTGTCAACAGAAAATAGAAAAACAGTGTACCAAGAAGGGGGATTAGTAATACCAGCATTTCTAATTTGTACTAAGCCTTAGAAATAAATAGAAATTGAAAAAGGCAAGGGGGTATTATTAAGAAAAGAGAGGCTTTTTTGGCTCTTGGGTAAACCCAAATAAAATCAATTCTTTATATCAATAAAAAATAAAATATAAAAATATATAGATGTGAAAACGCAAACTAGTCTAACATCCAGAATCACTCTATAGTTGATAGACAATGATAACAGAGATCACTTTGAATTATGTATTAGGTATGCTCAAATAATACAAGGTGAAGTCTTGGTCCCGACACATTTTGCCTATTTTGGCTTGCTCAGGGGAAATGACCCCTTGAGCAATGATATTGATGCTATTCAAATGGAAATATACATGTATTAGTAAAGCACAAAACATTTTCCCCACTGATTACAACTGGTACAGGATAAATTTACAGTAGTACAATGTATTATTTGGATAATTAATTGTAATACACGGTAATGCTAATGCAATTAAGTGCTGGAATGTGGTTTTATTTGTGGTTTAGTAAAAAAATTAATTGTTAGTAGTGATAAATACAGGTCCATATATATATATATATATATATATATATTATTCCGAAGTGATTAAAACAGCTTAATATTATGCCTAATATTTTAAAATGATGACTGCAAATTGAAGAACAGTGGTATCTGATAAGAAAAATATTTATATTCAAGACCATATGCCCCTAGGGTTTCCTAATGTTTAAAGTAGTTTAAAGAAAATAAACTTAATTGGGATTGAAGGGAGAAGAATAAAAAGATTTATGCTTCTCAAAGGAAGGTAGATAACCTGTTTTTTGACCAAACTGGTTCTAAAAAGATTATAATATATATATATATATATATATATATATAAATATATTAATAAATTCGAGTATATAATATGATAGAATCTATCATAGCAAGGAATATTGGTGTACATAAATAAATACATATATATATTGGTCTCACCTAAATATTGTATTTCTTGGTTAAATCCAAGTATTGATTTGTTGGATATTGAGGTGTTGAATACCTAGGTTAAAACCATAAAGGCATTAATCAGTTGCTACTAGGTAATTAATATTAAGTCAATTTCTGAGTACTTACATCTATTGTTATGCATATATTGCCAACTGGATGAGAGGTGAATTTTTATAAAGGAGAGACTGTAGGGAATGCTCTTTATAAAGGGTTAAGTGTGATAAATTGAAATCAGACAGCATGTGCGCATCCAAGCTGCACACACTCCATACCAATCTTGAAGCCAGAATCAATGCCTTTATCCGCCTGAATACTTTGTATGAATTCACGTCCAAGCTGCACACGCGCCGATCTTGAAGCCAGAATCAAAGCCTTCTTACACCCGGATAATTTGTATTGAGTGCGTATGCGTGGGCTGAAGAGCAAGCACATATATTACACTTGGGAACAATTTTGAACAAATTTTTTGTTGACTTCAATCTGAAGCTTATTTACACTAAAATAGGTATTCTGATTCTGTCACGTCAGGTTTTTTCTCTACTGCTTATAATAATGCGATTACTGTAGCATGGATTTGTGTAGGCTATTCTTTTACATGCAAGACAGTGTGGTCAGAAGTTGTGTGCTGCTTATTCACTTTGTAAGTGAATAAGCCAAATCTTTTTTTTTTACTTACACACGTATTTCCTTTTTTTCAGATCATGTCTGGCTCTGCTGTTTCTTGTGGTAAGTGCCTAAACAACAAGGGATTTGATCAGCATGAGTTCAGTGATTTGGCACATGATTTGGGACTATCGAAGAAGGCTTCAGAACTCCTAGCATGAAGACTGCGTGAGAAAAACTTACTTGAAAAAGGAACAAAGGTATCATACTTTCGAACCAGAGAAATAGCATTTCTGCAGTACTTTAGAACTGACAGTGGCTTTGTGTATTGCCATAACATACCTGGTTTAATAGAGGAATTGATAATTCCAATATATAAATCAACTTAATGGTGACTATTTATCGATAGCTCAAAGAGCTCCTTCGCAATAGCAATATATGTGGGTCAGTCCCAATTGGCTATTCAGTTTCTTTTTGTGAAGAATATGCAGACATAAAGAGAATAATTAAGTTGTTGCAATATCAACAACACAATTGGGTCATCTGTGTTGATCTTAAAACAGTATGCTTCCTTCTTAGTCAGCAACACGGATATACCAAGTATCCCCGTTATCTGTTTATGAGGGACAGCTGTGAGAGGCAAAGCTTGTAAGAGGCATTGGGTGGAAAGGAATTGGCCTCCAAGATCTGCCCTAAATTCAGGTGATCCAAACCTTCTACATGAACCACTTGTTAATAGAAAGTATATTATTTTCCCCTGCACATAAAACTGGGTCTAATGAAGCAGTTCGGTAAAGCTTTGAGAACTGAAGGAGACTGTTTCAAGTAGCTTCTAAGTAGCTTTTTTTGGCATTTCCTAGCCTGTCATTTAAAAAATAAAGGCCAGTGTGTTTGATGGTCCACAGATTCGGCAGCTCATCAAAGATGAACATTTCATCAGGACAATGTCAGAAGTCGAAAAGAATGCTTTGTTATCATTCAAAACCATTGTCAAGGACTTTCTTGGAAACACACGAGCAAATAATTACACAGAAATTGTCCAGAAACTCTTGGAGAGCTACAAAATGCTTGGTTGCAATATGAGCATTAAGGTGCATTTTCTGCATAGCCATCTTTCTAACCTCTCGGAAAACCTTGGTGCAATCAGTGATGAGCAAGGTGAACCATTCCACCAAGATTTGAAGGTCATGGAAGGATGGTATCAGGGGAGATGAAATGTACATATGATGGCTGACCTTTGTTGGAAGGTTCGTTGGGATTGTCCTAACATCGAACACTCCAGGAAAAGCTATAAGCGTAAATTTTTTTTTTAACCGCTTACCCGAATAATTTTCAAATGTTCTCCTGTAAACAAAAAATGTCATAGAGTAACAATAAATCCTTTGTATGAACAAACGAAATTTAAATAAACTGTACATTTAAGTTTTTATTTCATTATATGTAAACATTGTATGTTTTTTGACAAAAATGGAGGGTGTCCTGTATCGTAAAAACTGGATGTGATAGCAAAAAACTGGTATCATTTCTGGATTCACCACCCAAAGATTGGTAAAAAACTAGATCTAACTCAACAAAACATGCGTTCCCCAGTTGTAGGAGGATTCTGAGGGAAGGTAGATACACCCCACTGTCCTCACAACGGCGTAGCTTGCATCAAATGACGTGTTCTAATCAGAGCTCTGCCTGTGAAGGAGAAGATTTCTCTCTAACGCAGGTCCTGGTTCTTGGAAAATTCCAATGCCCCAACAAGGGAAGGGTATTGACAAGCACTATAGATTCGTGCCATCAAAACAAAAGGTGCACATCAGTAAAAAGCTTTCTGTGTGCCTCCTGTCCCTTTTTAGAGCGCGGAGGGGAGACACGTTTATAAAAATGATATGTCATATAGGTGAATATGCTTTGTAAGATAAATAATTATTAGTGGGTGATATATTGGGCTGGTTCACCAAACAAAATCGGAAGTTTGCTTGTGGACGTGTATTCCTGATCCCACATCGGACCCCTTAAACCTATTTATCAACGGATTTTCAGCTGCCGAGAATACGCTGATGTATTCTCCAACATTTATAAACTTAAATGATCTGATGCATCGAGGCTTGCATCTCCGGCAGCTTGACCCTGGCGAGCTTGCATTAAAAGTAATTCTTTCCCTAACAAATCATTCTTTCAAATGGCACACATCTTCCAGTTAGCCCTAAATAAAAATGGATGATGTGTTCAAATGTTTAAAACATTTACAGGTTTACAAACAAAAATCCGGCCATCGATAATCTGGATCCTTTGGTTTCCCAGTATCAATTTTGGATAGCATTTACAATACAGGGACTGCAGTACACTATTTGCCCACTAATGTTTTCATAGTGGTGCTCTGAAGAAACAGCTGTTAGGTCTTGCTTGCTAAATTAAATACACGTTGAGACGTCCCTGCTGCCTGCTCCCTGGAACTATGCTAGATGTCCGCGGTGCTGTGTGGAGGTGTGTGGAGGTAGGAATAAAAAAAAAATCTTGAATTTTCAAAAATAATCCGACACACCTCAGGTCTGGAGGTTGCCGGATTTTTGAATGTCAACCTGTATTAGCTTAGAAAGAAGCAAATTTTTAAATTACCTAATATTTTCGGGTTCTGAAAGAGTTAACTGATTTCAGCTGTTTTTAGGCGAATGCCTAAAATGCTTATGATGCCTGACCTGAGGATCTGCCTGGTGATAAATCCCTGAGTACTCTTCTGCTTCTCTCTCTCTCTCCCTTTATATATATATATATATATATATATATATATATATATATATATATATATATGTAGATATCTATGATAAATATATAAATACATATACAGCATACAAATATGAATTTTCAAATATAAAATATATCAAATATAAAGAGTCATAGTATAAATTAATTATGGAATGACCAACTCCAAAAAAACAAACAACCAAACTTCATGGAATGCTCGTGTCCCAGTTACAGGCGAATTTGTAGCAGCTTTGCACATAAAGATGTGCATATACAGGTTGACATTCAAAAATCCAGCAACCTCCAGACCTGAGGAGTGCCGGATTTTAGAAAATTCCCGATTTTTGAAGGGTATACACACCTCCATACACAGGCCAGCCTTCCTTTTGCAGCACCCGCAAACATCTGGCACAGGTCCGGAGAGCAGGTAGCAGGGACGTCTTAACGAGTATTTAGTGTAGCAAGCAAGACCTAACAGCTGTTTCTTGAAAACAGTGCCATCACAACATAAATGGCTAAACAGTGTAATGCATTATATGTATTGAAAATTCGCTCTGAAATTCATGCTGGAAAACTGAAGGAACCAGGTTTTCGATGTCCGGATTTTAGATTGTTAACATGTATAAGGGTGTTGTCTGACTTGCCTTTTCCTTTTGTCTTTTTTTTGTCTGGGAGGTTGGGGGGTGGGGTCTTGTTTGGTATTGGTTGCTCCATTTCATACTTTGCTTACCATTTAGCACAATAGCTGTTTTTTTAACTTTGAATGTTTCAATGTCCATCTTGCAATTGATAAGTCAATGTTAATGCTATGTTATTCTGTTTGTAGCCATATTGTTTAATTGCAATAATTTGTTTTTATTACCACCTTTAAATGTTTGATCTGCATAAATATTTTCTAATCTAGCTCTGCACCCTTGATAGGTCCAAACTGCATATTGGTTTTGTAAGTATTTTTTGAATGCAATTTTTCTTGGGCCATTTTTAAATAGCTTTGGCCTCATATGGAAGTGTGTGTTTTCATGTGTATTTGTGTGCTTTTTTTTTTTTTTTTGTCAGGTAAATTTAGTGGTATCTGTGTGGTCTCTATATTTTAATCTGACCTTTTTGAAAATGTGGTTATCTTGAATAAAGTTGTTTTAATAGGTTTTTTATTTTTTTTTTATGTGATCTCCCTATTAAATTACCCAGGGTCTTTAACCTTGGGTGATCCAACAAACCTACAATTGAACAAGAACATTGTGATTGGCACAATTGTCTTATTAAAACTCAGGTATTTAATGCGCATTGTTGTTCGCCAATGCAAATCCACTATGTGGGCGTAAACTGTGTTTACCAGCAGTTCAAAACCCCCTGCCACTTTTGCAGAGAAGATACATCATCATTTGGGTAATTTTTTTTTTTTTTTGGTGTATATTGTTTGTTTTGCTTTGATTTTTTTACACAATCACTTTATTTCAGGGGCTCAAAAGTAATTGGACAATTGACTCAAAGGCAATTTCATAGGCTGGTGTGGGCAATTCCTTTTTTGACAACAAGCAGTCAAGCTCTCCATGTAGGTGAAACAAGCTGCAAAAACTGAAAAAAACCCATCTGAGAAATTTCTACAATATTAGGAGTGGCAAAATCTACAGTTTGTACATCATGAGAAAGAAACAAAGCACTGGTGAACTCAGCAATGCCAAAAGACCTGAACATCCACGGAAGACAACAGTGGTAGATGATCGCAGAATCATTTCCATGCTGAAGAGAAACCCCTTTACAACAGCCAACCAAGTGAACAACACTCTCCAGAAAGTAGGCGTATCGATATCCAAGTCTACCATAAAGAGAAGACTGCATGGGTGTACTGCAAGGTGCAAGCCACTCATAAGGCTTAAGAATAGAAAGGCTAGATTGGACTTTGCTCAAAAACATCTAAAAAAGCCAGCACAGTTTTGGAAAAATATTCCTTGGATAGATAAAACCAAGATCAACCTTTACCAGAATGATGGCAAGAAAAAAGTACAGAGAAGGCGTGGAACAGCTCATGATCCAAAGCATACCACATCATCTGTAAAACATGGTGGAGGCAGTGTGATGACTTGGGCATGCATGGCTGCCAGTGGCACTGGGACACTAGTGTTTATCCATGATGTGACACAGGACGGAAGCAGCCGAAAGAATTCTGAGGTGTTCAGAGACATACTGTCTGCTCAAATCCAGCTAAATGCAGTCACATTGATTGGGAGGTGTTTCATAATACAGATGGACAATGACTCAAAACATTTAGCCAAAGCAACCCAGGAGTTTAATAAAGTAAAGAAGTGGAATATTCAGCCATCTGATCTAAACCCAATTGAGCATGCATTTCACTTGTTGAAGATGAAACTTCGGACAGAAAGGCCCACAAACAGCAACTGAAAGCCGCTGCAGTAAAGGCCTGGCAGAGCATTAAAAAAGAGGGAACCCAGCATCTGGTGATATCCATGAGTTCAAAACTTTTTTTCAGGACTGTGTAGACCTTCCACAGCCCCCAAACACATGTAAAAAGATACATAATAAAAGGATACATAAGAGATACATTATAAAAAGATACATATTACTATTACATACCTCTGTACTTCACATAATTATTAAAGAGCACCTGTCACATGAATATTAAAGAGAACCTGTCACATGAATATTAAAGAGAACCTGTCGAATAAAAAAAGAGGACCTGTCACATCAATAATAAAGAGGAGTGTCATTATTTTGTATTGTTCATGTTACAGGTCCTCTTTATTGTGCATTTGACAGGTCCTCTTTAAAATTCATGTGACAGGTCCTCTTTATTGTGCATGTGGCAGGTCCCCTTTATTGTGCATGTTACAGGTCCTCTTTAATATTCATGTGACTGGAGCTTTTTAATATTGATGTGACAGGTGCTCTTTAATATTCATGTGACAGGTGCTCTTTAATATTCATGTGCCAGGTGCTCTTTATTATTTTTTTCCCGAATGTTTGCAGTTGAATCCCGTGTTTTTCGGGTCAGGTTCATCCGAATTCGAACAGCCATATTCGGGTCGAATATAAGGACAACCCGAATTTGAACACCAAAACTTTTCAAGACTACAGGCTGTGATTGCCAGCAAAGGGTTTTCAACCAAGTATTAGAAAAGAACATTTAAATTTCAGATTTTTAGTTTGTCCAATTACTTTTGAGCCCCTGAAATGAAGTGATTCTGTTAAAAAAAAGGCTTTAGTGCCTCAGATCTTTATGCAATCTTTTTGTTCAACCCACTGAATTAAAGCTGGAAGTCGTCAGTTCAACTACATCTGAGTTGTTTCATTTAAAATTAATTGTGGTAATGAACAGAACCAAAATTAGAAAAAAAATGTCTCTGTCCAAATATGTATGGACCTAACTGTATGTATACATTTAAATGTATGTGTATATATACATATAAAAGAGAAATTATAGGGATAAATGGGCAAAAAGGATTTTCTTGGCATATTGCTTAACACGTATGTACTTCAAATTGAAATGATTGCCTATTTCTTCCATTGATTTCTAATATCATGGGCTTGGCTCAAAGCTTGTTTAAGACTTTAAAGGAAAGCATGCAGCCTTCTCTTCCTCCTTGTTTCTTACCTGTTCATAAATATAAATGCATATATTTAGATTTAGCCAAGGATTACTTATGCAGCCTGAAAAGCATGAAAAATTCAATCCAGCACCATCTAGTTGCCAACAAAACATGATTTACCATGCTTCTTAACACAGCCTAATAATTAACCTAATAATCTATTCTGTAACTGGATTATAACATGCCTTTGCCTCTGGAACCCCTGGCAAGCCTCTGGAATGTCACATCACAGACTACTGCACATTCGTGGATGATATTGCTTCTGGTTAAAGGAGGAATCCACCTCTCCATCCACCTATGTGCTTCCACTACCAAGCTGATGTGATGAAGTGAATTTATAGTGGGCCAACTTCGAAAATGGCATTCAAACATGCATAAACACCCTGAAAAAGCAGTGAAAACTTTGTTTTGCACAAAGTATATTTGTCCCTGGAAGTTTTATATCTTAATACTATTTGAATTATGTAAACACCTAAATAATGCATACAATTTAGTATTTAAGAGTGCTTGACCCTGCTTGTGAGCTTGTCAATAAATGTGATTTAATGTTGTGCTTGGCAACCTGGACCTCCTTCCATCACCAGGTGTGTTAGAATGAGTATGCAAGCGAGCTGGACAGCTAATTGACAACCTGTTTGACCAGGAAGTGGAAGTGTGCTTGTATACAATAGGGCTAAGATCAGGCAGCAAAGCACAATGACAACAAAGCTATACCAATACTACAAATGAACAGAAGAGTTGTGTAGAACAGCAGCAGTAGTTTGTTAGTTTTTTCCACCTGAAAAAAAAACCCCAATGGATAATCAAAGAGGAGTGGGAGTCTGTGGGAGGAAGAAAAGAAGAGGAGGGAGGGAAAGCCAGGGTTTTGAAGGGCAACCAGAGTTAAATTTAAAAACACAAAATTTTATTGTTCTAATAACATAATTTAAAAGATTTAGAGCTGTGTCTCTATAAATGAATCCCAGGCTAACATATAACCACTAGTTTCGCCCCCAAAAAATAGCAATATATAATTTAGTATCATACTAGGTTAGCGATGGCGGTAAGGTGTCCCACCCGACCCGTTTCGCCCGTACCGGGCTTCCTCAGGGGTAAGCACAGAGAAGAAGTAGAACAGTGGTAGCAAATCAACGTGTGAAGTATGTTAAAGGAAAACCACAGCTTATTCAGCAAATGTCAGACTAATAAAATAAATAAAAACCATGATAATTTATTCATAAAAGGAATACTTACATAATACATTAAAATACCAATATGTGACAATTGACTTTGAGAATGGGACAAAGGCAATTAGGGGCAAGTACCAGTTTGGAGTTGACACCATGCATATATTTGTACTAATTATTAAGGGAAAAAACATTAATAACAATGATTACATATAAATTGTAAAAAACAGGTTGAATTATTGCTAACCAATAGAGACCATCATTTTAAAACAGGCACAAAAATATTGCATCAACAGATGAAGCTAACAATAATGAAGATTACAAAAAGTCACATCAATGCATACCATACAAGCAAACTTACTTGATTGCTCCCTCCCCCCCCATAAACCAGTCCAGTTAAAATAGTAAAAATGAATGTATTTATATACATTTAAATCTATTTTGACATACACACAAGGTAAATCACTAAATGTTTCTTGATACATGTACTGTATTATAACATCCTTGCCAACAATCCTTTTTTTCAAATACTTGATTTCACTAAAGCTAAACTATATTGAAATTTAAATCAGACTAATCAGGTTAATTAACCTCTAGTGCCCAGGGATGGCTGTGGATTTCCGGGGCACTAGAGGTTAATTACCCTCTGGTGCCTGGGCATTGCAGTGGATTTCCAGGGCTGCATGAATGAATGGGAAACCTGTGTGCTATCCCCCGCACTAGAGGTTAAATGGGGACAAGTCTCCCCATTCAAAACCTCTAGTGCTCTCTGATTGGCTAAGGAAAGGAAAATCCTGATGATGCATCATCAGGATTTTTCTTTTCTCAGCCAATCAGAGAGTACTGGAGCTTTTGAATGGGGAGATTTGTCCCCATTTAACCTCTAGTGCAGGGCATTGCACACTGAGCTGATCAATGAATGCAGCCATGGCTGCATTTATTGATCAGCACAGCCCGCAATCTTTTTTTTTTTTTAATAAAACTCAGCAGCCGTTTACAGCAAGTTTACAGCAAATTTACAGTGAATTTACAGCAGCCGTTCACGCTTACAATTTCCATATGCGAGAAAGGCCGAATTTGCCACGAGATCAAGTTTTAAAAACTCACTCATTCCTAATAAATTGGTCCTTACCTTTTTTTCCAAATTATAAGGCAAATTCTAGCAAGGACTATAAATTATAAAACCATATATTCCAAATTAATACAGGATAATGTGTGCATAATAAACCATACATTACTATAGATTACAAAACCATATTCCTAACACATATTAGATAGTGTGTGCATAATTGACCATACATGATAATTAAATTCAGGTTTATAGTAATTTCTTATGAGCCCATAATTAAGGGGGCATTTTATAGAGAAAATGTGATTCATAAGATATCACTATCAATCAAACGTTATCCCATAATTTTATTTGTAATAGCTAGATTCATAATCAATGTTTTTGAGAGAGAAGAAGAGAAAAAGAAGATAGGAAGAGGAATCGTTATTATTGAGGTTGGAACCAGTATGAGTAGATATTTTATATAATGAGATTCGGTATTTATTTCTTTTGATTGAAATATGATTCTGTCAGAAAGGGCAGACTAAGGAAACTTTTGGGTGCTTCATAAATAGGGGACAATATAGAGTTGAATTGAACAATTTGTATCCAATGAGTTGTATCCTATAGAAATGCTTTGAAGGATACCATATAATTTAAACCAAGGGGTACTACGGGCCATTCAAGGAAAATATCCATTTGGATTCTGTTTTTAATAAGGCATTATTACCTCTAGGATTAGGGGGTATTTTTTCTAACACCGAAAAGGAGATAATTGTGTTGTCAAAATTATGTACAGTGCCTACATGGTAACTGATTAATGTTGTGATTCTTCCAGTGTTTATTAAATTGATATGTTCATACATACACATACATATACATATAGATATATAAAAATATACAAAAAGCTAATAATATAATATAAAATATAACAATCAAAAATGTTACAAAAAGTTACACTAAACACACATATTTATTAAATGACCTATACATTACAGCCTGCTTTGTTTTAATTTATTATTTATTAGATAGCTGTTCACTGGTATCATATCAATAAATGATTATGGAATGTCAAACTGTCAAAAAACAAACAGCCAAATTGCATAGACTGCGCATGTCCCAAGTACACATGAATTCCTATCAGCTGTGCGCATAAACATGATCAAATATTCATTAAAAAAGCTGTGTTACTCCTCCTGTAATGATTTCCTCAATCTTCCAATAGGTCTGCGAAATCGGTTGGCAGAAATTTCATGGACCCATCAGAAGTTTGAGGAAATTTCACGAGAATGTCAGAGGCATTCTCGCTCATCCCTATGTCTGACTTGCTTTTTCCTTTGTCTGTTGTTTTGTCTTGGGGAAATTGTTTGCTGTGCTCTTCTAATCTATGTTGCTACTATTCATACTTTGCTTACTATTTAGCACAAAAGCTGGTTTTGTTTTTAACATTTGAATGTTTCAGTGTCCATTTTGCAATAAAGAAGTCTTGAAGAAATGTTACTGCTATGTTATTATGTTTGTGGTCATATTGACTACTTCTTCCAATGATTTCTGATGTCATGGGCTTAGTTCCAAGCAACTTTCATGAATATAATTGTTTCTGGTTAAAGGAGGAATACACCTTTAAGTGCTTCCACTACCAAGCTGAGGTGAGTATGTCAATATATAGTGAGCCAAGGTCTAAAATGCCATTCAAACCTGCATAAACACCCTTAAAGGCTGGAAAAGCAAGAAAATATGTTTGCCATAAAGTCGATTTGGCCCTGGAAGTTTTAGATACTGGTACTATTTGTTTTATGTAAACACCTAAACAATGCATGCAATCCAGTATTTAATAAGCAAAAGTAAGTTGAGCAACAACAGAACATCTGTTCATTTCTAAGAGTGCTTGACCCTGCTTGTGAGCTTGGCAATCAATGTGGTTTGATGTTGTGCTTGGCAACCTGGACCTCCTTCCATCACCATCAGGTGTGTTCGAATGAGTATGCAACTCAGCTGGACAACTAATTCACAACCAGTTTGGACAGCAAGCGGAAGTGTGTTTGTATACAATAGTGCTAAGATCAGGCAGCACAGCACAATGACAACAAACCTATAACACTACTACAAATGAACAGTTGTATGTGGCAGCAAATCAACATGAGTACAAATGTCAGACTATTAAAATTAAAAAAAATAACAATAATAACCAATATGTGACAATGTGATTTTGAGAATCAAGAAAGGCAACAAGGGGGTTAAAGTAGCAGTTTGGAGTGGAAACCATGCATACATTTGTACTCAATATTTGTGGAAAAAATGATGATAGTGATGATGAAGATTACAAAGTCACATCAATACATACCATCCAAGCAAACTTACTTGATTAATCACTCCCCTCCCACCACAAACCAGTCCAGTTAAAATAGTAATAATGAAAATGCATATGTATTAATATACATTTAAATGTATTTTGACACACACACACACACACACACACAAGTGAAATCACTAAATGTTCCTTGATACAAGTATTATAACATCTTTGGCAACAATTCTTTTTGCAATACAAAAAAAGTATCAAAACAGTGCATCAAATGTAACAATAAATGAATCACTTTTGTGAATGAGTATAATGTAACATGAAAAAATGTAGCACTTACCCAAAAGAAGATGAAGTAGTAAAGATTCAAATTGACCTGTCATGGACTGTAGATGCACACAGAACAGGGAGCAGGTGTGCACTAACTTATTGCTATGGCCCCATCATTGACAAAGCTTAACAGGTCCCCCAGAATTGCGCAGCTGCAAACTAAAGATTCTCAGGAGGATGTTTGGCCCACTTTCCTTTACAACATTACTTTAGTTCATAGGTTCCCAACAGGGTGGTACCGCCCACCCATGGGCGCTGAAGGAATCTAAGGGAGTCTTTTATGAGATAAGCTTACCCTCTGAATGCATACTACCAGCAGATTGGTGTGTACAATGACGTCATTATCAGCTGTGACTGCTCTGTCTGTGCGCGCATCTCCTATTTTTTTTATTGGGATTGTGCTTCGGTCTGAGTTTCCCAAGGGTGGGCGTGTCCTATGGACTTCCATAATCATGTTTGCTGCTCCCTGCTCACCTTGTACTTTGCAATAATCCCAACCCCTCGTAAACCAGCAGCACAATGAGAGCTCTGTCTGTGTCCATGCTGCTGCCATTACCCCTATTGGAGTGCACAACATGAATTGTATAAAAAACAGCACTTATGTATATTCCAATTCAAATGATGGGTTCAATGTGACTGTTAGTGAGCCTTAATGGTGTTGCCTTTCAAATTTCCATGTGGACAAATTTATCAGGATTACTCCAGCTGGGGTTTGGATCCAGGGAACTGGAAGATCACACCATACCAGGTGTGAGGTATGGGGGTTGTGCATGGAAGCATCTACTTCAAAGACTTCTCAAATCATCCTGCCTTGTGTATAAAAATACCTGCTATCTGATGACCGCCCAAAGGAGCCTGAACTAGCTGGTCAGCTGAGTCAGAAGACAGAGGCCAGGGGTCCTGGAGATGTATAAGAACAACAGCCACAAATCGTTTTCTTAAACCTCAAATACCGCATGCACCTTTTATACCTCTGATACCTTTTATTGCCTCTCTCTTACTTACTCTCTCTCCAATCTTCCTGGAACCCAGCTAAAGTGCAGTATAGAGAGACTGGAAAATTTTCAACTTCAAATGTTTAAGCCTTCATATGTTTAAGCCTCCTACACCAATTGTACAAACATGAAATTTTCAGGGTACACAGGGGATGCTGAGAGCTGATAATAAACATAATTTCCCTGAACATAACAAGTTACATGGTGTCAAACATAAAATCCTAATAACAATCAGGGATCTTTTCTCATTAAAATGAAACTAAAGTAAAAATAAAAAAATGACTCCTTTACTTGCACAGATCCGTGACTTATGCCACTGTGTCAAAAGAAAAAAAAAGTGTCGATCTCACTGCGCATGTGTGGGATCGCCATCTTTCTTTTCTCGAAAACAGAAAAGTCACTCTTGCACATGCCTGTTCTGGGAGCCCAGGCCTCCTGAAATTCATGGGGTGCATATACTAGGGGGCTCTGCGCTCCCATTCAGTCTTTACCACTGCAGCGAAAATGATAGAATGGTTGGGGCTTTGCCTTTTTTTTATTTTTTTAAAAAGGCACTTATTGAAGAAAAAAAAGTTACCTACCCTTTTCTGTAAAGTAAAAATTGTGGTAATTGGTTATTTTAAGACCAGGGTCCCCAAAATGAGGTACTGTCAATTGTCTGTGTGCTGTAGTGTCTCAACTTGTGACATAAATTTGCCCGCTCACCAAACTAAGGCTGCGTTTAGTCTGGCAGTGAGGTGGCACTGCAGTTACCCCCTCCTCGTGCCATGAAACCCCGCTTAGGGGGAGACACTCAGTACTACTAACTGCTGCCTGGACTAAAATATGCAGATGCTGCTGTGCGAGGGACTGAGCAGCTGGCGGGCTGCTTGTTACACATAGCTGGCCACTTACCTTGTCTGGAGCAGAGGGAATTAAACAATAAAATGTGTACATTTGGGTTCAAAGAACATGAAGGGACATTTAAATGTGACAGGGCACCATGGAATGATAGGGATGATAAAGTTTTGGTGGGGGGAAGGGGGTAACCACAAAATTCCTGGAGTGAGTCACTATGTGACACATTTTATTGTTTAAGCTCCCTGGCAGTATTTCCGAATATGGCTTGGAGTGGATTATCTATACCAAAAGTGATAACCCCGAGCCACACTTGGGGTGGAATTGCCAGGGAGTTTACCAAGTCCTATCTGGTTCCCACATTCCAGCGGCATCCTCAAGCAGTACCAGCAGCATCCTTTAGCGATGTTCGCAACATCCTCCAGCGATGCCCGGCATCTGCATCCCTGTCATGTGAACATTGGGTACAGGAGGCCAGGGGAAGCAGACACCGGCCGGGCATCTGCTCGCGAGCCTTGGACTGGAGGGTGGGACCGTGGGGCAGGTAGGCGGGACAAGGTGGGAAATTTAAAATAATGAGGATTTTTAAATGTATCACTTTTACATTTAAAAATCCTCACTATTCAGACTGCCAGGGAGGTTAATTTATAAGGTAGAAAGTCCCTGGGTTGTTTTTCCTAAATTATGCTATAGAAAGATGTTACAGAGAAATTGTGATTTATAGAGAGTAAGGGGATAGCATGATATGATGGGCATAATATTTCAATTGGGCGGGTGGATTGTAGGTAAAGTGGTAAGTGGTGTAGGTAAAGAAGGTAAGTGTCCAGCTAGGTATAACAGGCACCCTGAAAGCCGCTCAGTCCCTCACACCACATCTTTTTTTTTTAAATCTTTTTATTTAAAAATGTAATTAAATTTGGAGTAATACACCAATATTGTTATTATCTTCTAATAAAATAATTTAAAAAGTCTGTCCTTGTGTTTCAATATATAGTCTAGTTCACCCAAGGGGAGCACTATTAACTAACTCCTTGAAAAAGTGGGCTCTGACCCTAAAAAGGTTGAGAACCTATGCTTAGTTCATCAAGATTTGCTGCCATTTGATTATGCACAGACCTCTTAAGGTCTCTCCACAGCATTGTTTTGTTTTACCTTTGTGTTTCTGTAGTATAATAATATAGTAGCAAGGAGAAAGCAATAACCTTTAATAGTTTGTGACTCTGTCTGCATGCAACCTTTTACTTTTTTTCAAATTTTTCACATTGAAGCATTTCACATTGAAGCATTTCCTTCAGTTTTGCTGCCTTGAATCAATTGGATATCTCAAGTAAGCTTATAACTACCTGTCAACTTGGAAGCTTGATCACCTCCTCCATGCTTGAAATGTCAATATCTACATCACTTGAATAAAAATGAAAACCATCTACTTGACATGAATTCTAACTAAATACAGTACATCTGCAATATTTATGTGAAGTTAACTTGAAATTATTTGAAGTGTCATCAATGGTAAACCAGTTATTCAGTGTAGGTCTCAGAATTTCACTGACAAACTCGAATTAAAGAGCTATGCATAATTCAGCTTCAATCTCCATATTCTATCAAATAGATACATTTACAATAAAATGTGCTTTTGCTTGTATTTCATTTTGTTTACCCAGTCAGGACATTAGTTTTATGGAAATATACAGTACTTGAAAATGACCAGTAACTGTGGCATCTCTTTTGACAGTAAACCTTTTTTTTAACCCAGAAATATATTGTGGTGTAAGGCAAGAGGTCATTGTATTGATCTGATGGGTAGTGCAGCCAAATATGGCTGAGCTGGTCGAAAAAAATAAAATAAAATAAGGTTTGGGGTATTGAATGTGCGCTATTCTGTTTTCCCAACCCTTTTCCAAGTATGTAGAGATATGTATTTCTCTATTGTGATAAATTAAGAGAAAACCTAAAGACAGCAGAAGTTATACAAATGTAAGGATGAAATTGGTTAGGATAACCTTGACTGCCCAAGTATCTTTAGAGGGCAAGGTTTGATGTTAGGGTTTACATGATACTGGGATCTGGTGTCATGTCTAAATTGGATGAATGTCAAAAACATATAATTACAAGGGTAAAGGTTATATTTACCATTCATATAAAAAGGAAAAAAACATTTAAATAATAAAAATTCATAATAGATTCCTTTTAAAAGAATTTGATTTAGAATAGTGAATACATTGAACCTGATCTGTGGATCTAAAATCAAAGTGTTCGATTAGGAAAGGATTTTGCCAAATGGCGGTCCCAAGTGTTAAGAGCAGAGGAGCCTTTGGTAATCATGTGCTAAAGCCTTTTTCGAGTTTTGGAAGGTATGGAAGATTGGCACATGGGCGCTGTCTTTCATTTATCAAAGTTTGCAGATTGAATTATAACTCAACAAACAAGTGCAAAGTGCAATGTAAGCACCAGTGAAGTGTAACCAGATTTAAGACAAAAGAGTATGATTAAAAGTAAGTAACACTACGCCAAATTTTGTATTTAGTATTGGAACAGTGTTGGGGAAGGCAAATTGATTTTTTTGCTTAAATAAAAGGGAGACAGAGCTGTTTATTGTGTTGAATTTTGATTTTGCCAGTCAAACTCGAGAATTATATTTTGTTACAAACACTGTTTTTTGAAAATTTAGGCAGCTAACATCTGACAGGTGCAGAGAGGCCAATGAAACACATTTATAAATGAGGTGCATGATAATAAATGGTGACTTAAGGTAGGTATAGCTAGCAAGATCAATACAGATAAAAATGTAAAGGTTGACATTGCTGCGGCAGGGTATTTCTCACCAGGTTAGCTCTCTGTGGGTTTAAGAATAATGTTTGTTTGGATCAGTTTATCCCAGAATACATTAAACAGATTAAAAGAGTACTTGAGCTTTATCCAAAGAGGTTATATTTCTCCTTTGTGTATTTGTACTTTTTTGCACGGAGGGGTAGTGATCAGTGGTGACACATAGGGGCTGATTTATTAAAGCTTTTTAAGGCTAGGGAGGATACACTTTAATCAGGAAAGCTGGGTGATCCAGCAAACCTGAAATAGATTTTTAAAAAGACCCTGTTACAACATGTCACTAAATAAAAAATCTCTTTTTAAAAAATGTATTTAAACCTGAACACACTAATTTGATGCGGATGTTTGAATTGGTGTGGTGGTGTAGCCATCTGAAAGAACATCTGCCAGGATTCAAGGTACAAAGATGTCTGCCAATCATATACTCCTCCCTGCCATTGATTGATGAAGTGAGACATGGGTAGGTCCGCCTTGCTAAAGAACTTTTTTCCAAATAGCAATATTGTTTAGTTCTACCAGAACCTATATGAGTGACTGATGGTTTGGTGGAAATTGTGAACAACCTATATGTTATACTTTATATTATACTTATTAGGATATGTTTACAGGTGAACCAACAAGTAGGGATGACTAGTGTTGTTGTTCAAATTTGGGTCGTCCTAATGTTCGACACGAATATGACTGTTCGAATTCGGGTGGACCCAACCCGAATTTTGCTGCCTTCGAATACCCAAATTCGACCCTCCCACAATGCATTCAAACAACTGGGGACCTCCCCCATGATGCCCTCCAATTAGAGCAGGGATGCCCCTCCATCTTTGTTGTGGCAGACAACCGATTGGCTGTCTGTCACTGCATGCCACACGGGAAGCCATTGGCCTACATAAGGCCAAGGCATGCCTGCATTTACCACTCCTGACAGAGATTTGCTGATAGCATCAAAACCTTTCTGTGCTGCTTGGCTTGCTTTCTGTGTCAAAGTGAAAAGAGTGCTTTACTTTGGTAGACTGTGTCACACTCACACTATTAGTCAGATAGCTTGTTGGATTGTACTGTATTTGTGCAGTCCTGAAATCCACTGTATTCAGATAGGTAGAGTGTTTCACTGTTTGCTAGATATATAGCTAGCTAGATAGATGATAGATAGATAGATAGATAGATAGATAGATAGATAGATAGATAGATACACTGATAGATAGAAAGCTAGATAGATAAATAGTCAGTCAGCATGTTACATACACACAGTGAGAGGCAGGGTCCCCTCTCTCACTGTGTGCACAGTATCACACTTGTACTGAGAGACGGACACACAGACGCAGTGTATACTGCAGTATATAGTTTGTATACTGTGGTGCATATTACAAGCGTCACCACTGAAGCAAAGTGCTGCATACAACACAGCGCACTTGCATTTTGTGTGTCAACACCCCCCCATCAAATTGACCTATACATATATCATATACATATATATAGGTGGCAAGCAAACCAGTATGAGTTTGTTTTTAGCTGCAGACCCAAGAACAAGAAGTGCTGCTGTTGGTGGTGGGCATCCATTATTGCCACACCAGGCAGAAGATGTGGTTAAGTACATGACCAAGTCTAGGTCTAATGATTATACCCCCTCTTCATCCCAGTCCCAGACACAGGCCTTACTAGTGTCCCAAACAGTCCATGATACACCTGTTCCTCCTAGTTCCTCATCAGCGGCTGGAAAGTCACGTGTACGGCAGTATGTAGAGGAGTCCCACCGAGGGGTTGGAGAGGCGGAGCTACAATCATTCCTTGAAGATGCTTAGTTGTTTGAGTCATCTGACGAAGAGAGTCAGTTCACAGGCTTTCCCACCAATTACTTTTCACCAGAACACTCTGAGCCAGAGAAGCCAATTCAAACTGGCTCCAAAAGGCCGCAGCTTCCTTATCGGCACATATAGGGAAACTGTCTCTTCTGACGATGATGATGATGTCCTTGATCCGACATGGGGCGAACAAGGAGATCATCATAGGCAGGAAGAAGAGGAGGAGGAGGAGGTTGCAGAGTGCCCTCAAAGGGGGAGAGGGAGGAAGAGGGTGGTTAATTTGTGATGTGGCCACACGTTGGAACTCCACATTTTACATGCTGCAGCGGCTGGCTGAACAACAGAAAGCGGTGGTGGATTACGTGGCAGAGTCTGTTCGTTTCACACGCATACCTACACTACTTTTTTTCAGCCCTGCAGAGTGGCTGCAAATTGAGGACTTGTGCACTGTATTGTCACCTTTTGAAGAGGCGACCAGGATGATCAACAGAGATCAGGCCTGTGTCAGTGACACCATGCCCATCATATGCCTGCTGGAACAGATGATGGTGGATCTCGGACACAACACAGAGCGGACGCTGCAAACATCATCTCAGACATGCGTGCCTACTATGCATAGTGCACCATCAATCCAGGAAGAGGAGGTGGAAGAGGATGAGGAGGACATTGCAGGCATGGGAGAAAGGGAGGGTTGCTGTTCGACCCACAGGATTGTGGGTCCAGAATTATATCAGCTGTGGGTAGCTGGCAGCATCAGCAGCAGGGATCCCTAAGGCAGTTCCACCAGCCATGGGAGCCAAACAACTGCTTAAAGCGGCATGGGTGGCAGCAGCAGTAGAGGTCGTCTAAGCCTAACTATGCAGGCTTTTTTTCAGCGGAAGCAAGCTGCCAGTCGTGCAGCAATTGCCAATGACACTGAGCAGCGGTACTCAGTCATGGTGAAGGAATACATGAGCTCTGCATGGGACATCTGCAACCTGATTAGTTGTCAACTGCTGCACGGACATCAAGATAGGAAGAGCACGTTCACAGCCTTTCGGCATCGCCTTCTACTCCTCCGCCTAGTGGCCCTCTACCTCTACTCTTTCTCTGAGGTTTAAAACTTGCAATGGAGCTGTGTAACTGGCAAATATTTTAGGTGTATATAGGTAGCAAAAAGGATCAGAATTAATTCTCTGTATTTTTTTTTTACAGAAACAAAGAAAATTTTCTGTTTATTTTGATAGGTAGCAAGAAGGATCAGAATTAATTCTCTGTATTTTTTTATAGAAATACAGAAAATTTTCTGTTTATTTTGATAGGTAGCAAGAAGGATCAGAATTAATTCTCTGTATTTTTTTTTTGTTTATTTTGTGGATAGCAAGTTGCTATCTATGAAAATGCACAGAAATTTTCTGTATTTCTGTAAAAAAATGCAGAGAATTAATTCTGATACCATTAGCTGTCTAAAAAAATAAACTGATTTTTTTTTTATTTCTGTAAAAAAAATACAGAGAATTAATACTGATACCACTTGCTATCTATCAAAATAAACATTAAAATTTCTGTATTTCTGTAAAAAAAATTACAGAGAAATAATTCTGATACCACTTGCTATCAAAATAAACTGAATTTTTTTTTTATTTCTGTAAAGAAAATACAGAGAATTAATTCTGATACCACTTGCTATCTATCAAAATAAACATAAAAATTTCCGTATTTCTGTAAAAAAAATACAGATATTTTATTATGATAGCACTTTGTATATTTCCTAAAACCCATAAAAAATTCTATATTTCTCGCCAAAAAATAGAGATATTTCATTCCCATCCCACTTTGCTATATATCTCCAAAGCCATAAAAATATCTGGATTTCTCTTTAAAAAATCTAGATATTTAATTCTGATAGCACTTTGTATCGATCCAAACAAACAATACAGATATTTGATTCTGATAGCACTTGCATATGTATCCTAAAACCCATAAAAACGTTTGTATTTATGTGAGACAAAAACATATATTTAACTGTGATAGCACTTGCTAGATATCCAGAAATGATAAAAAATGTATGTATTTCCCCGCGTATTCCACCAAGTACGTTACCTTTTATGTGGTTTCACTACATAGTAGGAATGGAAAGTGTGATTTTAGTTAATCCATTAATGTCCCAATTAGCTACAGCTTCTACACTGTCCATAGAGGTTATGCCAGGGCCCAACACCTACTACTGCCTGTTACTGCTGCCGCCTTCCCAGTACCAAACTCTAGATGCAAGATACTAATGTAGTTCACGATCCGTCTCAGAGCCCACCGCCTCCTCCTCCTGTTTGTAAATGATGCTGCAACCTGCCCAGTACCTGACTTTAGATGCCAGACAATAATGCCGTCCATAATTCGTCGCAGAGCCCACCGCCTCCTCCTCCTGCTGTAAATAATGCTGCCGCTTGCCCAGTACCTGACTTTAGATGACAGAAACTAATGCCGTCCATACTCCGTCTCAAAGCCCACCGCCTTCCCCTCCTCCTGTCAATGATGCTGCCGCCTGCCCAGTACCTGACTTTAGATGCCAGACAACAATGCCGTCCATATTCCATTTCAGAGAACACCGCCTTTTCCTCCTCCGGTCAATGATGCTGCCGCCTGCCCAGTACCTGACTTTATATGCCAGACAATTATGCCGTTCATACTCCGTCTCAGAGCCCACTGCCTTCTCCTCCTCCTGTAAATGATGCTGCCGCATGCCCAGTTCCTGACTTTAGATGACAGACAATAATGCCTCAGAGTCCACCGCCTTCTCCTTCTCCTGTAAATGATGCTGCCGTCTGCCCAGTTACTGACTTTAGATGCCAGACAATAATGCCGTCCATACTCCGTCTCAGAGCCCAGCGCCTCCTCCTCCTGCTGTAAATAATGCTGCCGCCTGCCCAGTACCTGACTTTAGATGACAGAAACTAATGCCGTCCATACTCTGTCTCTGAGCCCACCGCCTTCTCCTCCTCCTGTAAATTATGCTGCCACCTGCCCAGTACCTGACATTATTTGCCAGACAATTATACCGTCCATATTCTGTCTCAGAGCCCACCGCTTTCTCCTCCTCCTGTCAATGATGCTGCAGCCTGCCCAGTACCTGACTTTAGATGCCAGACAATAATGCCGTCCATATTCCGTCTCAGGACCCACCGCCTTTTCCTCCTCCTTTCAATGATGCTGCAGACTGCCCAGCACCTGACTTTAGATGCCAGACAATAATGCCGTCCATATTCCATCTCAGAGCCCACCGCCTTCTCCTCCTCTTGTAAATGATGCTGCCACATGCCCAGTTCCTGACTTTAGATGACAGACAATAATGCTGTCCATACTCCTTCTCAGAGTCCACCGCCTTCTCCTTCTCCTGTAAATGATGCTGCCGCCTGCCCAGTACTTGACTTTATATGCCAGGCAATAATGCCGTCCATACCCCGTCTCAGAGCCCACCGCCTTCTCCTCCTCCTGTAAATGATGCTGCCGCCTGCCCAGTACCTGACTTTATATGCCAGACAATAATGCCGTCCATAGTCCGTCTCAGAGCCCACCACCTCCTCCTCCTCCTGTAATTGATGGTGCCGGCCTAGTACCCAACTTTAAATGCCAAGGCAATTACTAATGTCGTCCACACTCCGTCTTAGTGCTAACTGCCTCTTCGTAATGCTGTTACTGCCTCTGCCGGCCTTGTACCCAACTCTAGATGCCAATTACTAATGTCGTACACACTCCGTCCCAGTGTTAAATACCTCCTCCTGTCTTTGGCTGCTGCCCAGTACCCAACTTTAGATTCCAGGTACTAATGCCATCCACACTCCGTCTCAGGGCTCAGCTCCTCCTTTTCCTGCTGTTACTGATGCTGCCGCCTGCCCAGTAACCAGCTGTAGATGCCAGACTAGACTCCAGATCAACAGGGTGTTCTTTCCCCGTTGATTCCTCCAAGCCCAATCCCTTTCATATGGTTTCGCTACATAGTAGGTAGGGACATATTGGAATCTCACTCATCCATTCATGTCTCCATTAGCTACTGCCTCTACACTGTCCAAATAGGTGATGGCTTTAAATTTTAATGCCCTCCTTGCTCCGTCTCAGGGCCCACCACCTCCTCCTCCCAGTACCCAGCTCTAGATGCCAGACTCGAATCCAGCTCAACAGAGTCTTCTTTCCCTGCTGATTCCTCCAAGCCCAATCCCTTTCATGTGGTTTCGCTACATAGTAGGTAGGGACAGATTGGAATCTCGCTCATCCATTCATGTCCCCAATATCTACTGCCTCTACACTGTCCAAATAGGTGATGGCTTTAAATTTTAATGCCCTCCTTGCTCCGTCTCAGGGCCCACCGCCTCCTCCTCCCAGTACCCAGCTCTAGATGCCAGACTAGACTCCAGCTCAACACGGTCTTCTTTCCCTGCTGATTCCTCCAAGCCCAATCCCTTTCATGTGGTTTCGCTAAATAGTAGGTAGGGACAGATTGGAATCTCGCTCATCCATTCATGTCTCCAATAGCTACTGCCTCTACACTGTCCAAATAGGTGATGGCTTTAAATTTTAATGCCCTCCTTGCTCCGTCTCAGGGCCCACCGCCTCCTCCTCCCAGTACCCAGCTCTAGATGCCAGTTAACAATGCCATCCACACTACTCAGGGCCCACCGCCTACTCTTCTTGCTTTTACTGCTGCTGCCTGCCCACTGTCCAATACCCAGCTCTAGATGCCAGACTAGACTCAAGCTCAATAGGTTTTTCTTTCCACACTGATTTCACCAACCCCTATTTCCTTTCATGTGCTTTCACTTGATCTCAGGTCCTGAGAGTGTAGAAGGCATTAGTAACTGGCATCTAGAGCTGGGTGTAGTGCATCTTTAATGACACCCCGAAGTGTGTAATCTGAAATTCGTGATTGAATGTAGAAGGCCAAATCTTCTGCTTCATCCATCGGTACCACACTTTATCGTACTGAATTTCTGTGTGTGTTACCCTGGAACTGGGACGTGGGACAGCAGTCCCTCTGTATATGTTGGGGGGATTAGATGTGAAACACCGGTATAGTTAATGGGAACCGAGAAGTCCTGGATGACCACACTGAGCCATGGAGTTATTGAGCTCAGCAGACGTCTGGAGACCTCTACACAAAATGTATGTGGTCGTCCTGGGAGACTCCATTCAAAGATCCAACAATAAGAGTCTTGTGAAAATACTGCAAAATGATTACTTTCGGACTGAGAAGCAGCTGAAAGGGAAGGGTGACATGTCATTTGCAAAGGACACGTTGGGAGATCTCTGGTTGAAATCCCCAATGCCATAATTTAACGCCAAGTGTGTCATTACAAAACTGACCACCAACTTGTACGGTTCTATTTCCTGACCTGTGTTTTTTCAGAGTACATAGAGAGCGTGCTGGCCAACTTCAAACATGGACTTTAGCCCGACGTTGTCATCATCACCTTGTGTATATAGGATGATAGCAGGTATCATGATGAGCAATCAGTCACTGCAAATGTACAAAACCAACATGGACCACCTGTTTATTCGGCTCACCAAGGTGCTGAGCCCCAAATGTCTGTTAATATGCAACACGTCCATGTCTGTTAGATTCAAAGCTGGTGAAGTGCTAGAGTACCCAATTCCTAATGTGCGCTGAGACATCATAGAAGGGAATTTCTACAGCACCACACTCGCATATTTGCACCAATTGGATGTGATTGACTTGCACTTCCACTTACGCTTCAAGCTGCACTCCAGGGTTAAAGATGCCAACCACTCGAATCAGCTGGCTCATCGGAAGTATACGTGCATCCTGATGGCTGATATTGATTTGGCCTGGGGCATGCAGCAGAAACAGCAGGAAGAGGAGGCGGTGGGCTATGAGACGCAGCATGGACAGCATTGGTAACTGGCATCTAGAGTTGGGTACTGGGCAGGCGGCAGAAGTACCAGCATGAGGAGGAGGCAGTGGGCTCTTGGACGGAGCAAGGAGGGCATTAGAAGTTTAGGCCATCACCTATATGGACAGTGTCGAAACTGTAGCTACTGGAGACATGAATGAATGAATGAGATTCCAATCTGTCCCTACCGAGATTGGAATCTCGTTGATCCATTGATGTCTCCAATAGCTACAGCTTTGACACTGTCCATATGGGTGATGGCCTCAACCTCTAATGCCGTCCTTGCTCCTTCTCAGGGCCCACCGCCTCCTCCTCATGCTGTAACTGATGCCGCCTGCCCAGTTCCCAACTCTGGATGCCAGTTACAAATGGGGTCCCCACTCCATCTCAGTGCCCACCGCCTCCTCCTACTGCTGCTGCTGCTGCCACCTATCACTTGTAATGTATAACAGAGCTGTGTATACCAGAGCCCCTCATGTCCCTCTCTACCTCTACTCGGAGACCGTGTAAAATCCGGCATGTTACCTTGGCCGCCACATAAAATGGCCTTGCCAACAACAGCAAAAAGACTTCCTTACTTTTTTTTTACTTGTAAAGTGTTGTGCAGAGCTGGGGGAGTCTTGACATGTCTTTTTAAATGTATTTATAGGCTGTAGAAGCTCCCCACCGACCCGAATAACAACCCGAATTTTTCCCACATTGACTTTAATGGAGTTCAAATTCAATGTTCGATCACCCAAAGGCAGGGTAAAAAAAATACAGATATTTAATTTTGATACCACTTGCAATCTATCAAAATAAATATAAAAATTTCTGTATTTCTGTAAAAATTTAAAAAGATGGTTAATTCTGATACAACTTGCAATCTATCAAAATGAACTGAAAAATTTCTGTATTTCTGTGAAAAAATACAGAATTTTCATTCTGATACCACTTGCTATCTATCAAAATAAATCTAAAAGTTTCTGTATTTCTGTAAAAATAATACAGATAATTAATTCTGATACCACTTGCTATCTATCCAAAAGGATAAAAAATGTATGGATTTCTCTACTAAAAATATAAATATTTCATTCTGAATCACAGCTCCATTACAAGTGATATAGGCCTCCAAGTAGGCAGAGGGCCCTGATGGGGATGCTCGTTAAAAAAAAAAAATTAGCCAGTTACACAGCTAAATTGCAAGTTATTGACCTCAGAGACAGAGTAGAGGTAGAGTGCCACTAGGGTGAGGAGTAGAAGCAGATGCCGAAGGCTGTGAACGCTCTCTTCCCATCAAGGTGTCAGCAGGCCGTGCAGCAGTGGACGACTAATCAGTACACTCTGCAGAGGGGGTGTTGAAGTCATTGCCGATCCAAGCTTTATTAATTTAATTTAATTTATTATTTTAATAACGTCAATGGGTCCACATTTTCTGCGGAAAGCCGAATCCCATTGTCACTCACCAAGCTCCAAGCTGCACTGAACGCTCTTTCAGATAACACACTTGTGGCTGGGCAGGCAAAGATCTGAATGGCATGTTCTGCCAGCTCCGTCCACTGCTCAAGCTTGGATACCCACTAGCCCAGTGAGTCCTGGCTTTGCAGGTTGCAGATGTCCCATGCAGAGCTCAGGTATTCCTGCACCATGACTGACTACCGCTGCTCAGTGTAATTGGCAATTGCTGCACGAGTGGCAGCTTGCATCTACTGAAAAAAAGCCTGCATAGTTTGGTTTAGATGACCTCTGCCACCCATGCCGACCTCTACCGCTGCCTAAAGCAGTTGTTTGGCTCTCATGGCTGGTGGAACTGCCATAGGGATCCCTGCTGCTGCTGGCAGTCGGAAAGGCTGAGCACAAGTCCCTTACAAGCACTTCTTGGTAGTGCTTCATTTTAGGTCCCATGTATTGGGGCAAGATCAGTTGTTGTATCCCAGGCTTGTAACGTTGATCCAGTAACGTAGCAATCCAATAGTCGTCAGTCTTAGTTTTATGTGTTCAATGTGTGTATCTTTGGCTTTGCACTCTTGCATGAAGCCTGTCATGTGGTTTAAACTACCCACAGCTGAGGTAATTCTGTACCCAGACTCCTGTGGGTCGAACAGCAGCGCAGGGTCGTTGTCCTCCTTCTCCTCCTCTGCCTGGTCTTGCCATCCACGGAACATGGCGCCTTGTGTTTGGGTGGATGGATGCTCAAGTACCCTCAATATCCTCCTCTGTCCCTTCCTCCCCTTCTGCCATGCCTGCAATGTCCACCTCATCCTCTTCCACCTCCTCTTCCTGGATTTGTGGTGCACTAAGTCTAGTAGGCACGCATGTCCGAGATGATATTTGAAACGTCTCTTGATGCAGCGTCCGCTGTGTGTCATGTCCGAGATCCACCATCATCTGTTCCAGAAGACATATGATGGGGATGGTGTCACTGACACAGGCCTGATCTCTGTTGATCATCCTGGTGGCCTCTTCAAAAGGTGACAACACAGTGCACAAGTCCTACATTTGCAGCCACTTCGCAGGGCTGACGAAAGGTAGTGTAGGTATACGTCTCAAATGAACAGACTCTGCCACGTAATCCACCACAGCTTTCTGTTGATCAGCCAACCGCTGCAGCATGTAAAAGGTGGAATTCCAACGTGTGGCCACATCACAAATTAACCAGTGAACTGGCAGGTTCAGATTTCGCTGTAAATCCACCAATCTAGCACTGTGTACGACCGGCAGAAATGCGCTGACAACTTTCTTACCTTCAGCAACAGCGGCTGGAGGCCTGGGTAATTCCTAAGGAAGCGCTGTACTATCAGGATCATGACGTGAGCCAGGCAAGGTACGTGTGTGACTTTCCCACAATGCAGGGCTGCCAGCAGATTGTCCCCGTTGTCACACACGACCTTGCCTGGCTTAAGTCTATTGGGAGTTAGCCATTTCTCCTCCTGCTCCCGCAAGGCACTTAGCATGGCTGCGCCCGAGTGGCAGAGGGAACACAGGCTTCGCAACCTCAGGACTGCTTGGGAACGTAGAAATTGTGCACCAAAATAGAAAACTGCAGGATCTTGCTGGCGCTGAACAGATGCTGCCGAATGAGAGGTGCTGGGTCTCCACTGCAAAGTGTCCCTGGAAGAATAGTTTAGGGCACAAGAGTCAAAGGAGGAGGTGGAAGTGGAGGTTGAGGAGGAAATTGCATGGCGATGTGCTGTGGGCGGAGGTAGGTATGCAGGCCTTGCTGCAGCTGCATCTTCCCCGGTTGCCACCAAAGTTACCCAATAAGCTGTATAGGAAATGTATCTTCCCAGTCCATGCTTGCTCGACCAACCTATGCAAAGCAGGAACACATTTTTGTGCAAAATACTGTCGCTTAGGCATAATGTACTGTGGGTTCCTAAAGAGAAATGCGTAACGGAACACATTGGAGTCTACCAGCCGGTAAGAGAGGAGCTCTGATGCTATCAGCTGTGCAATTGCCGCATTGATTAGCTTTGTTTTTAAGTAATTTGGGACATATTTCCTCTTGAGCTCCAGCATCTGGGGGATGGAAGGTTGGATGCTGCTAATGCTAACCACAGAAAGATTGGACGGTGGGGTAGAAGTTGTGGGGGATGGCAATGATGCCTGGTCTTGACCGCTAGCGGTGGGACAAAAAGCAGCTGATCTGCGTTGGAGCTCCTGCTCACCGCTGGTGGAGCCTGAAAAAGGTAATGCTTTGTTACATGCCCCACTGAAATTGATGGCAGCAGCACGGGTAACTTTGGTGGCAGAAGGAGGAAAGGCAGTGGAGGAAGATCGAGCAGTTTGAGCTTGCTTCTTGGTCGGAGGTGGTCGCACAGAGCTCTGTGCTTTCAGCAGTTGTTCCCGCCAGGTTACCGGATGCTGGCCTTTTAAATGAGTGCTCATGCAACTTGTTCCAAGTTTGTTTGTGTTTTTGCCTCGTTTCAAGTGTTGAGCACACAGTTTGCAGATGACCATAGTGTTATCATCACTATGGACAAAAAATGCCCACACGGGCGAACATCCAACTGGGCCGAAAGGTGCTCTGGAGCTGGTGCTCGTGGTGGCGGTCCGCGGTTGTTGAGACATAGCTGTGGTGGCAGGCAGCTTCCAACTATGGAAGACTATGACTTGCCTCACTGGTACGTGAAGAATGCAGAGTGTGGGAAGCTTTTACCCTCTTCCGCCCTCTCCTCCTTTGAGGGCACTCTACAACCTCCTCCTCCTTTTCTTCCTGCCTATTATGATCTCCTTGCTCGCCCCAAGTCGGATCAAGGACATCATCATCATCATCAGAAGAGACAGTTTCCCTGTATGTGCCGAAAAGAACCAGCGGCCTCTTAGAGCCAGTTTGAATTGGCTGGTCTGGCTCAGAGTGTTCTGGCGAAAAGTAAGTGGGGGGAAAGCCTGTGAACTGACTCTCTTCATCAGATGGGTGAAACAACTGAGCATCTTAAAGGAATGCTTGTAGCTCCGCTTCTCCAACACCTCAGTGAGACTCCTCTACATACTGCTATACACGAGACTTAACTGATGAAGAACTAGGAGAAACAGGTGTATCATGGACTGTTTGGGAAACCTGTAAGGCCTGTGCCTGGGACTGGGATGAAGAGCGGGCACAATCACTTGACCCAGGCTGGGTCATGTACTCCACTACGTCTTGTTCATGGTGTGGCAATAATGGACGCCCACCACCAACAGCAGCGCTTCTTGTTCTTGGGTCTGCAGCTAAAAACAAACTCATACTGCTTTGCTTGCCAAACCTGTCCTTTCCTCTTTGGCCAGAGATTGTGGACATTTTTTTTTTGTGGCTTGACACCCTGAACAAAACACTTTCTAGCTAATATGCTATATGTATGAATTTTGGCTGCTAAAACAAAGTTGGAATCTAAAACAAAGTTGAATTTTGGCAGCTAAAATCAAACTCATACTGGTTTGCTTGCCACCCCTGCCAAAGCTGCCCTTTCCTCTTTGGCCAGAGATTGTGGACATTTTTTTTTGTGGCTTGACACCCTGCACAAAACATTTTCTAGCTAATATGCTATATGTATGAATAAATTTGTACAGTAAGTGGATTTTTTTATTGGTTTGGGGGGGGGGGGGGGGTGCATGTATGTAACACACTGACTGACTATTTATCTATCTATCTATCTATCTATCTATCTATCTATCTATCTATCTATCTATCTATCTATGTATCTATCTATCTATCTATCTATCTATCTATCTATCTATCTATCTATCTATCTATCTATCTATGTATCTATCTATCTATCTATGTATCTATCTATCTATCTATCCCTCTATGTATCTATGTATCTATCTATCTATCTATGTATCTATCTATCTATGTATCTGTCTATGCATCTATCTATCTAGCTAACAGTGAAACACTCTATCTATCTGAGTACAGTAGATTTCAGGACTGCACCAATACAGTACAATCCAACAATCTATCTGACTAATAGTGTGAGTGTGACACGGTCTAACAAAATACAGCACTTTTTTTCACTTTGACAAAGCAAGCCAAGCAGCACAGAAAGGTTTTGATGCTAGCAAATCTCTGTCAGGAGTGGTAAATGCAGGCACACCCTGGCCTTATATAGGCCAATGGCTGCCTGTGTGGCATGCAGTGACAGACAGCCAATTGGCTGCCTGCCACAACAAACATGGAGGGGAGCATCCCTGGTGTTATTGGAGGGCCCTAGACATCATGGGGGAGGTCCCTAGGCATTGTGCAAGGGTCGAATTCGGGACTTCCACCCGAATTCGAACTGTCATATGAACATTAGGATGACCCGAATTCGAAGAACAACACTAGTTATAAACATGATTAGAGAAACGTGCACAATGTCAAACAAGATATACGATGAAGGTTCATCTTACTAGGAGGAAGCCCAGTATCATCTCGATGCGAAGTGACATCCTCAACATCCACATCACCCCAAGCACAAAGGGCAGGAGGGGACTGCTGCGTCTCAGGGCGTTCTATTGTAAAAAAATTCAAATACACACATTGTTAAGGCAAGTCAAAAGAAGGTGAAAATACACTAAAGAGGTCATTTTACAAAAATGATCTCATTTTTCACCCTAAATATAAAGTAAAAACACAATGCTATTTTGTTCTCAATGCTAATGACTAAACTGTTGCAATTCCACAAAAATGCAAAAAATCAATTCACATTGGTAATTAGGTAATGTAAAAGGATTGAACTTACATGGTTGCCAAGCATTTGAGTCATCCTGGTAGTCCACCCCTACCACTGTTTCTGGCCCAATGAATGGCAACGCCAAACTTTCATACTCCTTGAGACGCTGCACAAGATGTTCATGATAGGTCCCACTCCTTCCGGCCTCTGTGCCCAGGAGCCTTGTGGCGTGTCTGAAGATGTCACACGTTTTTGACACTGGGTAATCGGCCGTTGTGTACTGCCCACTGCATTTACACTCCTGGCAGTTTCTGCCCAGAGTCCCTGCCTTACAGCATGGGAAGTCTGGGAGTGCAAGCCCCCACAGAGTCATGGGAAATGTTGTATGTAGGACTCCATGAGGGCTGCATTTTGCTCAGGAGTGAAGCTGGTTGCCTTGGAAGCAGAATCCCTAGTCTGTCTTAAACTGGCTGAGGTGCCAGGTTGAGGGGCAAGGGGCCTAGATGTTACTTGGCCTGCTTCACAGAGCAACCTACCTGGCCTGAGGGAGCTGCCTGTTGGTCAATGGACTGAAGACCCTGGGGTGGTGGTGGTGGTGGGGCTGCCAGCAGCAGCAGCTGTGAGGGTGGTGGTGGTGGTGGCCATTCTCCTTGGCTCCATGTAACTAAAAGTAACAAAATAAACGTGTTATGGGACAACACACCAAAAACATTTTTTGGAGGAATAAAGTCAATGGTGTATTCTTACTTGTTGTTTTTCTTGTAACAGCCTTCTGGTTCGTTCTTTGTGTGTTCCTTTCTTTGTTTTTAAATGTGCAAATTTATAGGGATACAGTAGGTGCGCACGTTTCATGCGCCGTTTCATGCGCAATTAAATGTGCGCTGGGGCAAGGATTTTGGTTGCTGGAGCCCTATTTGGAAGTGGACTTGCTCTTTGCCACTGCTGTTGTGACATTAAATACAACACTGCTTGTCATTGCAGAGGAACAGCAGCAACAACAGCAACCACGGGAGCAAGCTTGTGCTTTGCGACTGCTCCGGGAGCCACGCATCTTTTTAGAGCGTAGCCGCCTTGAAACTTTACGTGACCTGGATGTCAAAAGGCATTTCCGCCTGTCTCGCCAGGTCATCCATGACCTGTTCAGCTTGTTGGAAGATAAAATTGCTCCAAAAACAAAGAGAAGCCAGGCAGTGCCAGGAATGACCAGGATCTTGGCCACTCTGTATATTTTAGGAAGGGGTTCCTCTCAAACCTCCTCGGCCTTAATTTGTGGACTAAGCCAGCCTACAGTTTCCAGGGTTTTTACGAAGGTCATCAATGCCATTGTGGACCTTGTCCCACTATGTTTTCACTTCCCTCAAACAGCTCAGGAGTGGAGGAAGGTAAAGGTGGATTTCTTCAGGCGAGCGGGGTTTCCTAATGTTTTGGGAGCCATCGATGGTACCCATGTAGCCATTCAGGCCCCTAAATTGCAGGAAATCTCGTTTCCCAACCGGAAGCGATATCATTCACTGAATGTACAAATAGTCTGTGATGCCAAAAGGAAAATCATGAGTGCACGCACAGGATCATGCCATGATGCCTATATCCTGCCTCAGACACCCCTCTACCAGAAATTAATCTCTGGAGAAATGCCTGAGGGCTGGTTAATAGGTAATGTAGAATGCTGTTACTGTAATACAACTAACAGTAGTCAAATCCTAAAGACACCTATTATGTTGCTATGTCCCTTTGCATTGTCAGAATGCCAGGCTATGACCTATATTGTATATATGTCATATGTTGTGCTAACATCTAGTTTAGCAAATAGTTTATAAATATTGTACAATATTGGGAGTATGGGGGAAGAACTAACTCCCAGATATTCCTAGAAGCCCTAGTATAATTACTATTTTCACAGCTTACAGTACTTCAGTACCAAGAACTATCAAGTAATATATTTGTCTTTTTACAGCTGACAAAGGATATGACAGCTGTGCGTCACCCCTGGTCTGAAGCGGAGCATAATTACAACAGGGCTCTGCAAAAAACCTGGGGGGTCGTGGAGCAAACCATCGAGCTGCTAAAAGCACAGTTTCTGTGCTTGGCGCAGCCCAGTGGTGAGCTCCTATACGCATCATGGCACGCTGCATCCTGCATAACCTGTGCCTGCACCATGGTGATACCTGGGACATTCCAGAGGTACATCAACATCCTGCCTATAGCTCCCAATGCAGAGCAGAGGGGTGTTGAGTCAGAGATGAACTTATTGCTAATGTCTTTGCGCGTGAGTATTTACATATGTTTACAATGCATGCATTACAAATTTCAGCACATCATGTTTGGGTTACAAACCAACCTAGGAGTTGAAGTCATAGCAAGCACACTTTAATTGTTTGGGAAATGAAATAGCAGACATATTTGTGTAAGAGCTGGACCTTTATAAAGCATGATAAACCATGCTGCTTAACACATCCTAATAATTTAATCTATTTCTTTCCAGGGCGATAACATCCCTCTGCTGTGCTGCCAAGCCTCTGGAATGTCACATCACAGACTACCATACATTCGTGGATGATATTGCTTCAAGTTAAAGGAGAAATATACCTTTATGTTCCTCTACTCCCAAGCTAATGTGAGGAAGTGACTATATAGTGGGCCAAGGTCTAAAATGGCATTGAAACCTTCATAAACACCCAGGAAACTGTAGACTGGCTCAGTGCACAAATTAAGGCCAACGTGGTTTGAAAGGACACCCTTCCTAAAATATATAGAGTCCAGGAGCCTCGTCATTCTTGGCACAGCCTAGCTTCTCTTGTTTTTTGCTGCAATTTTACCTTCTAGAAAGAAAGGGACAGGCATAAACGCCTTTTGACATTCTGGTCATTGGTTTGAGGAGCAAAAAAAAATGAGTTTGTTGGCACAAAGCAATAAAATATGTTTGGCACCAAGTTAAATTGTCCTTGGCATTTTTCTATACAAAATGAATAATTCAATTAGAATCATGTACACATAAATAAAGCATACTATCTGGTATGTAAGAGTGCTTGACCCTGCTTGTGAGCTTGGCAAATATTGTGGTTTCATGTTGTGCTTGGCAACCTGGAACTCCTTCCATCACCATCAGCTGTGTTAGAATGAGTATGCAACTCAGCTAGACAACTAATTGACAACCAGTTTGGACAGCAAGTGGAAGCGTGTTTGTATAAAATACGGCTAAGATCAGGCAGCACAGCACAGCAGAGTAATAAATATGTACATAATACATTCAAAAAACAATATGTGACTTTGAAAATGGGACAAAGGCAAACAGGGGGTTCAAGTAGTAGTTTGGAGTGGAAACCATGCAGACATTTGTCATGAATATTAGTTTAAAAACAAATGACAAAACATTGCAGAAGTTTTGCAAAACAACAGAAACTGTCATTAGAAACCAAGCACAAAAACATTGCAGCAAAAGATGAAACTAACAATAATGAGGATTACAAAGTCACATCAATGCATAACATCCAATCAAACTTACTTGATGACACCCCCCACAAACCAGTCCAGTTAAATTATATAAATGAAAACGCATATGTATTTATATGCATTTAAATGTATTTTGACATACATACAAAAGTGAAATCACTAAATGTTTTTTTAAACCACCTTTGACAATAATCCTTTTTTCAATTATTTGATTTCTATCGAGCCAAACTACAATGACATTTTAATTAGATCACAAATGCTTGGTGACAATTTTTTACAATTCATACTATTGTGAGATGACATATTATGAAGTGCTTACTAGTATATACACAGCTTGATCTAAATTAGTTTGCAGTGTTGCAAAGCAAACCAAAAAGTATGAAAACAGTGAAACAAATGTAACAATAAATTAAATAATTTTGTTAATGAGTACAATGTACCTAAAAAATTAGCACTTACCCAAAAGAAGATGAAGCATTAAAGATTCTAATTGACCTGTAATGAACTGTAGATGCGCACAGAACAGAGAGCAAGTGTGTGCTAATTAATTGCAATGATGTCACTATTGACAGCTTAACAGATCCTCCTTAATCGCGCAGCTGAAAACCAATCGCTTTAATTAGCAGATTCTTTGCTCACTTATGCCCTAGCAGTGTTTGCTTTTTAGATAACTGATAATAAGCATGTTTCTAAATAAAAGAAGCTAACAATTATAGGTGGAGATCCACAGCCTGCCCAGATATATTCCACATATACATGTAATATATAGTATAAATCCCCAAATAGCATCCCTATTTTAAAGTACATGCATGATCCCCCTATGTTTACCAATGTACAGAACTGATATAAAAATATGTTACTATTATTAAATTTTACTGTGTTTTGAAAATAAAAAAATTAAATAAAAACAAAAAAATGTGAGATATCCTTCACATATCTACCTAGCTATGTGGTCATTTACATTCTCTATGGGTATACTGTATTACATGATCTATTGATATGCTGACACTTACAAACCCCCTTTTGGTACTATTTGCATTGGAGCCCCAGTAGTATGCATGTAGATTTAGATAAGTTATGCATGGTACGAGTACATGCTTTTATTTCATAACATTTTACTTTTTTGCAAATAATTATACTTTCTACAATTCATTTTAAACAAATATTCAGGTAGTCCTCGGGGACTGTATTTAACCCAGGGACGTTTGTATCAACATGTTATCATAACATATTATTTGTCTCAACATATTGTTTGTCTCAACATATTATTAGGCAGCATGGTGTCAGTTACTGTATAAAATCCTCACTGTGAGTTAATCACAAACAAAGCAAAAAAGAAAAAACTTTACGGAGCCTAAAAATTAATTATCTTCTGGAGCAAGCTGTGCTTTGATATGCAAACAGAAGCAACTGTCTTGGTCATTAAAGAGATACAAGAGGCTGCAGAACCAGCTCAGTCCTTAGGATCACTCACAACCTCAGCTGTGTTTAGCAAAAGATTTCTTCTGCAAGTCATGCAAACCACTTCCCTCCAAGCCTCCCTCCTGCACAGGAGGGAGCAGAGAAGCCACGTTTGTATGTAGGAGCTGTTCATATGTCGGATGTCCTTAAATTGGGGACTACCTGTCATTTTAAAAAAAAGCTTTAGCTTTACTTTAAGTAATTCTTTCCATGTCAGTTCTTTAAAAGAGTTAATTAGATACACTTTCTCCACAAGTATTTTCTCCATAAATGTCACTGATGAAAAGGTACAAGCAGCTTCATGGACCAATCACAGAGAAGAGAAAAAAGGCCTACTGCCACCAATTAAAAACATTTTTTTAACTACATGATAGTTCATTATGCTAATTTGAACAGCCCAGGAATGTTCATTAATCTTCACAATATCACCTTTTAATGCAGAATTCCTGTCTTCTGCCATCATAAATAATTCATTAATATCAAAACGAACCCATGACCAGGTAATAACAAATGTCAAATGACACATTAGGAAGATTTATAATAAACTGAAAGGGCTTTTTACAAAGAGGTCTAATTCACTTATTGTGGTCAGTGTAACAAATTGAATTTTTAGTAGTACTCTGCAATTGGCATTTTCACCTTACTTAATAGGAATTAATGAAATGAAGACAAATTAGCTACACTTAATAGTTGTTTAATTTATGTTCTGCTTTACCTAGCGTTACAAGTTTCAATATTGTATTTTAAAAACATCCTATATCATAAATAACAGTCATCAAATATTTCCATAATCTATTTTCAAAATATTCGGAAATACAATAAAATACATAATTTAAAAAACAGTTTAGACATAGCACCACTTCTGCAGTCAGTTGCAAAATATATTACAGACAATCAAAAGAATGCAGAAAATCTTGATCCATGTCTTGGAAAGCAGCTCAGTAAAGATAGTACCCATTTCGTTTAAAAGTCATCAGTCCAGTTTCTGGACTCTAAACCTTTGTCAGTAGAAACCGGCTATATAGACTAACAACTAATAAACTAATATAACACTAAATAACTTTTTGGGAGGTTCCGGGGGCAGGGCCATTGATGATGGCCGCGCTTTAACACACCTCCCATCCATCGGCAGCGGGGAGGCTTGATTTTGCATCCAGCTGCACCAGTGTGTGCAGGCGGGATCCCTCGGCGGAGCACAGGACTGTCATTTTGAGCCCAGACTCAGTGCTCTTAAGGCAACTGTGAGTAAGCGGCAGCCATATTGGCTGCGTGGCCTGAGCACTTGAATATTCCTATTCATACATACTACTCCACAGTGGCTGTTGCTTACATCCCTGCTCACCATTCTTATAACCCACTGGGGCATGTTCACCCCCCTTTGCCTTTTTATGTGAGCTGCTGTCTGAATATTATTCTGCCTATATTGAAGAACTACAAGTCTCATAAAGGAGCCAGCTGGAACAGGCTTATCAGACTCTGCCACTGTACCTAACTGAGAGATACTGCTTGAACATTTGTCTGTTTTGTGTTGAGGAACTACAAATCCCACAGTGAAGATGGCTGGATTAAACTTATCACTGTTGAAAGACTGGTTTCATTTTTCTAATCACTCCTTTTGGTGTGCCTGTGGTCTTGCTAATTGTTATAGAGTGCCTTATTTTTTATACAAGTTTAAGTCCACCCTGAACACTTTTGGGTTTCCCTTACTTGCGGAGTGGAGCTATACTTTTTCACAGTGGGCCAACCACTGATGTCTGTTAGTTGACCGGGTGTGGTTGAATTTCAATAACCCATTTGCTGCCTGCTGCTTTGACAACGGTGACACTTTTACTTTTTTTCAGTCCCCCTGGGGGATGTATAAATATATTACCTGCTTTACCCCTGGTTTATTGGGAAGGCAAAACATGGCTGCCAACTCATCGGCACGATCCCAAGGAGGACTAGACCCACCTTTAACACCCACAGATATGTCTCAACTTGAGGACGTACCTTCTGGATCACAGGCACCTGTCCCATATACAGCACAGGAAGATTATAACCTAATACTTCCCTACTTTGATAAAAAGTTTAACTCTCTGCAAACCACAATAGATGCAACCTAACAACAGACATCCATCAACACTTCCCGTGTATCTGAACAAGAACAAAGAATGAGTATTCTTAGAGGATCAGGTTCTACAACAGCAACCTACTATCACCATCCAATCCACCCAACTGGCTTCACCTAATGAAAAGTATGAGGATCTTGAGAAGCAGAACCGGCGCTCTAACTTTCGGTTCCTGGGAATCCCAGAGATTTGTAAATATCCAGATCTATTGAAATTTAATACTGTTGATTTAATGCATGCTCCTCATCTGGACGGGTACACCGTATTGGCCCAGGGGATCCCATCTCTAATGTCAAACCACGTGCGGTGATAGCTAAATTTTTTCATTATCTGGACAAAGAACGCATCTTATCGGCCTACAAGAAGGCAGGCCCCTTACAAGTCAACGGTTACAAGATACTTATTTTTCAGAACTTTTCTGCTGCAGTCACTCAACAACGGCAAGCTTTTTCCCCCGCCTGCAAGTTCCTCATTGAACAGAAAATTTGTTTTGCTTTACTATACTCGGCAATACCCAAAGTCTCAATCAACGGTTATCCCTACTATTAGATGATTCAGAATCTGCTCTATCTTGTTTGCAAGAAGCCTTAACATCGCACAACACAGATGAGTCTCCTAGGCTGTAGCTGGGATTGATCTCCTGTATCCTTGAGCAACACAATTGAGACTGTCTACTATTTTTTTGCTGATTATGGTCTTCATAAGATAGAAATGTGTATTTCCAATGGTTTTTATTTGCTGATGTTGGTAATCTCTAAGAAACAAGGTTGTAAATATCACTATTTACCACACTCAGCAAACAGGTTTGCAACTGGTTAAAAATGGTTCAAGCTTGATGCCTTCCCTCATACAGGGAATGAAAGTTTTTTACTAGAATTTTT
The DNA here is from genome assembly GCF_032062135.1 of Pyxicephalus adspersus. Lineage (NCBI taxonomy): Eukaryota > Metazoa > Chordata > Amphibia > Anura > Pyxicephalidae > Pyxicephalus > Pyxicephalus adspersus. The sequence goes on from NC_092871.1 coordinate 37,068,337, forward strand.
ATATAGGTAAAAAAGTAAAGTTTACAGTATATTCTGTTTGGCCTTTTAATGGTCAATCCTTCCATTCTAAAATGTGTATATATTCTACTGCGATTCAGATGCTAAAATGGTTTATTGTGACTCGAAACTGGAATGGTAATGTTTGTCTTTTTTTTGTGAGAAGGGTGGCCTGAGACAATCCTTCTTGTTGTTGGATATTGTCTTGGATATTCTACTTAGTGCAAGTTCTCAATATCTTTATAACACATGATGGCTACCATGACTACTGCATGTGATCGCCCAGTGGCTGTCCAGAGAGAACTCACTATTATCACCTGGAATGTGGGGGGTCTCAACCATCATATTAAGGGGCGCAAGGTGACCTCACACTTGCGTTCCCTCATCCTGATATTCCTATGCCACAGGAAACTCACCTCAAGAGTGGGGATATATTACGTCTCCCTGGATTTTGGGTGGGTGAAGGGGTTGTGTCCTACTCGAAAAAAAAGAGAGGAGTGGCTATAATTTTTAAGCAATCCCTGACTTATCAGCTGCTTGATGTGCAAACAGACCTGAATTCACATTATTTGTTAGTAAAAGTTATGATTCAAGGTACCACTTATTCAGACCTTAATATTTATGCGCCCAACCGTCCTAATGCGCTTTTTTTACTTCAACTTAGGGAATAACTACTATCCGGGGACTACCCAAATTTAATCATTGGAGGGGATTTTAATTTGGCCCCTAGATCCATGTATGGATAGATCTAAATCACACGGAATGCCCCGTTCCAAGGCATTGAGTGACTTCATAGAATCATTATCTCTCCTAGACCCCTGGAGGACACATAACCCTACTCAAAAACAATATTCTTGTTGGTCCAAGGCCTATAAAATGTTCTGCCGTATTGATTTTTTTCTGACCCTGGATATAATTTTTCACAAAATTTCTGACATTGTGTATCATCCAATCTTCATATCTGACCATGTACCAGTATCCATGAAAGTAGAATTAATACATCGGCTCTTTCATACCCCTAGACGGTGCTTTCCTAACTATTTGCCACTGCCCCTGAATTTCAATCATTTTTAGTCACATCTTGGACTAATTTCCAGGATGATAATATTCAACATTAGGATGACCCGGTGCTTCTATGGGAAACAGGCAAAGAGGTTATGAGAGGCATGATCTGTTACATAATCAGACAAAAATCCGAGAACAAAAAATGTAAATCATTATATGATAATGTTGCGGCCGTTCACAGAGCACATGTGCAAAACCCCACTGGCATAACCATGCAGGCCTGGTTACAGGCAGCAATGGTGTTAGATAACCACCTGACTAGCAAATGCTAAAACTGAATCGCATTATTACAAATAGAATGCTTTTTATTACAAATATTTGTATCACAACACTTCTTTTCACTGCTCAACATATTTACATATTTTTTTTTTGTATATTCATGTGTTTTTGCTTAATGTACATATATATCTGTATTAAAAAGTTGTATACAATTGTTTGTTTACTGTTTAAACTTTATCAATAAAAATATATTTAAAGAAATGTTTTGTATATATATTAATTCATTGAATGTATTTTAAGTGCTGTAAATACTATTTAGAGCAGGTATTATATGGGTTATTAATATCAAGCAAAAAATGACAGAAGTAGAACATAGTGATCACCATGACTTGTTATACTGGAGTTAGGGTTAGTAATGGTCATCACAGTAATTTCATCAGCCATGTGCCAACTAATACTGCTGTTTAATGGTGGCTGATGGGTGTGCATTATTGCACGCTTTGGGAGCTTTATAGTAGTTAAAATTAATGGTTGTTCAGGAATAATTGTGTCTTAGTGCTGCTAAGCATTTAAAGATAACCCCCAAGCATTTAAATATAACTGTAAAATAGTAATGACAATACTAATATAGGCAAAAATCTATAGAATACACTCTATTGAGATTGTATTGATAAATATGTACATATGTGCTCACTATAAAACTGTCACAAAGAAAATTTAAACTGTAAGGTGCTAACTATCCCCTACTCTTTCTTTATTCTATTAGAGGGAATTTAATTTATTTTTTAGCACAAAAGTGAATGGAAGAGGAAATCCCCCTTAGATTGTCCCCAGAACAAATGTCCCCAGTTAAAGATTTACCATTACCATTTGTTCTGGGGACAAATACAAAATGTTTTTACTTATCATTTCTTTCTACCTAACTGGGACACCACCATAACAGTAAACAAAACAACTTTAGGCTATGCATATGTCTAAAATATTATTTTTTAAAAAATTAAATAAAATATCAATATCCCAAGGTCCAGAGATAAAGGCACATATTTATAAACAAATAATGTGTAAAATGGTACTTGAAATAAAGTTTTTTTTTTGGATGCACAGAGAATGCCTTTTGAGGTCTACATTGTATAACAGCACATTATACAGATTATACACTTTTACTTAAACATTCTTCAGTGTGAAAGGAAGTATACAGTCTAATCCAGTGTTTCTCTACCAGGGCTCCTCTAGAGGCCATTTTTCTAACGTCAGTTTAACTGACACCAATATTTTTTTGGCAGGGGTGACCTTCTTCCCACTGACCAACAACAATGTACTGTGATTATAATAATTATAGCAGGGGTTCTCGGAGGACCTAAAAGTTATTTAAGGGGGTCTTCCATGTCAAAAAGGTTGAGAAACACTGGTCTAATCATTTGCTAATGCAACAAATATCAAAAGTGAAGATATCTCTACCTAATGCAAGCAGATTCAGTGAGCATAATGATTTTTTCAATTGCATTGCTTTACTTTTTATTGAAATATTTATCTGCGCAGAGTTGCATGAATTCTTTGTTTAAACTTCAGCATCGTACCTTTTATTCTCATCCTGAATAACCAAAGCCAGCTTAACTCAAAAGATTAAAACCTAAGGTTTGCCATTGTCCAAACTAATTTGAAATACTGCATAAACTTGAATATATTTTTAGCAAAACTGTGTGGGGTAAGTAATTGCATTTTTAAAGCAGTTATGGGTTTTATGTACTCTATGAACACCAAAAAACATTATGACAGATATATACAGTCTTGTTAAAAATATACCACATGGAAATGGGCAACCTTTTCAATATATTTATTCTCTTTGCTTTTAAAGACAGTGATTTTATTACTGTCTTAAGACCTTAGGAAAGAAGTCTGTGGGTGTTTATGGGTCTGACAAGTGAGTAAAAATTATTTAAAATCAGTCATTCTACTGTAAGGAAAATATTTTACAAGTATCAAGATTTCAATCTTCTGCTAATTTTTAGAAGACTGGTTGCTCCATCAAGTTTAGCCCAAGAGCTGTTCAAGTCTCCAAGGAACACATTACTGTCCGATCTCTTTGATTAATATCGATGTAAAACTCCTGTCTAAAATGATGTTGTAAAGACTGGCTATGTTCCGACGTATATGTAATTTTTTACAGGGAGGCACTCCTCTGTCACAAATATATGGAAAGCAGTATAAGTGTATTCCACATTACATGGGCAATGTAGAAGCTGTAGCTATTGGAGACATGAATGGATGAACGAGATTCCCACTGTCCTTATACTGGCGGTGGGCCCTGAGACGGAGTGTGGATGGCATTGTTACTCCTCCTGCTTCATGTGGTTTCGCTATATAGTAGGTAGGGATATATTGGGACATATTGGGTGGCATCTTTACCCCTGGAGCGCAGGTCGAAGCAGAAGTGGAAATGCATGTCATTCACATCAAATCTGCCAGAGTGGCGCTGTAGAAAATCCCTTCTATGATGTCCCAACGCACATTAGGAATTGGGTACTCTAGCACTTCACCATCTTTGAATCCAACAGGCATGGCCATGTTCGATATCACCAGACATTTAGGGCTCAGCACCACGATGAGCCGAATAAACAGGTGGTCCAGGTTGGTTTTGTACATTTCAGTGATTGGTCATGATACCTGATAACATCCCAGGTACACAAGTTGATGATGACAACATCGGGCCCTATCCCTGTTCGAAGTAGGCCAGCACGCTCTGTACTCCAAATAAACACGGGTCAGGAAATAGAACCGTACAAGGTGGTGGTCAGTTCCGTACTGACGAACTTTGTGGTAAGTTATGCCATTGTGCATTTCACCCAGAGATCCCCCAATGTGTCGTTTGCAATTGACATCTCACCCTTCCTTTGAGCTGGTTCTCCCAGGATGCCCACATACTTGTTGTAGAGAAGTCTCCGGCCGTCTGCAGAGCTGAATAACTTCATGGCTCAATGTGGTCATCCTGGACCTCTCGGTTCCCGTTACACATACTAGTGTCTCCCATCTCATCCCACCGACATATACAGAGGGTCTGTTGTCCCACTTCTCAGTTCCGGGGTAACATACATAGAAATTCAGTCCGATAAAGCGTTGTACCAATGGATGAAGCAGAAGACCTGGCCTTCTACGTTCAATCACAAATTTAGGATTACACACTTGCATTACACACTTCAGGGTGTCATTAAGGATGCACTACACCCAGCTCTAGATGCCAGATTACTAATGACATCTACACTCCATATTAGGGCCTACTATCTACTGAAACCACATGAAAGAGAACGGGCTTGGCAGAATTAGCGGGGAAAGAAGACCCTGAGTCTAGCCTGAGTCTAGTCTGGCATCTAGAGCTAGTCTGGCATCTAGGAGGCGGTGGGCCCTGAAATGGAGCAAGGACGAATTAGTGGTTAAGGCCATCACCTATATGGACAGTTTAGAAGCTGTAGCTATTGGAGACATTGCTGTGTAGGGGACTGCCTTTTCCTGTATGCTAGCTGTAACTGTAAAATGCTGCATGGACAGAATTGGTAACTTGTATCTACAGCTGGGTACTGGGCAGGCAGCAGCAGTACCAGCATGAGGAAGAGGCGGTAGGCCCTGAGATGGAGCATGGACGACATTAGTAACAGACGGTGGGCCCTGGGACGGAATGTGGATGATATTGGTAACTGGCATCGAGAGTTGAGTACCGGCCAGCCAGCAGCAGTAACAGCAGGAGGGGGAGGCGGTGGGCTCTGAGATGAAGTGTGGATGGCTTTAGTAACTGACATCTAGAGTTGGCTACTGGGCAGGCAGCAGCAGTAACAGCATGAGGAGGAAGTGTTAGGCCCAGAGATGGAGTGTGGACGCCATTATTAACGGGCATCTAGATTTGGGTACTAGGCAGGCAGCAGCAGTAACAGCAGGAGGAGGAGGCGGTGGGCTCAGAGACGAAGTGTGGACGACATTAGTAACTGGCATCTAGATTTGGGTACTGGCCAGGAGGCAGGAGGCAGCAGTAACAGCAGAAGGAGGAGGGAGTGGGCTCTGGGAAGAAATGTGAATGGCATTGGTAACCAGCATCTAGAGCTGGGTACTGGGCAGGCAGCAGCAGTAACAGCATGAGTAGCAGGCGGTGGGCCCTGTACCAGAGTGTGGACAACATTAGAAACTGGCATCTAGATTTGAAAAAATGAGCAGGCAGCAGCAGTACCAGCAGGAGGAGGAGGTGGTGGGCTCTGAGAGGAAGGGTGAACGGCATTAGCAACTGGCATCTAAAATTGGGTACTTGGCAGGCAGCACCAGTAACAGCATGAGGAGGAGGCGTTCGGCTCTAAGATGGTGTGTGGACGACATTGTAAAATGCGGCATGAACAGCATTAACCGGCATCTAGAGCTGGGTACTGGCAGGCAGCAGTAGTAACAGCAGGAGGAGGAGACGGTGGGCTCTGAGATGGAGTGTTTATGACATTAGTAACTGGCAAATAGAGTTGGGCACTGAGCAGGCAGCAGCAGTAACAGCATGAGGAGGAGGCGGTGGGCTCTGAGACGAAGTGTGGACGGCATTAGTCACTGGTAGTGTTGGTCGAATAGGTCACTATTTGATTCGACCGCTATTCGGCCGAATAATGCAAAATTATTCGGGTCATCGAATGTCGAATTGGAATCCCATTAAAGTCAATGGGAGAAAAATTCGGGTTGTTATTCGGGTCGGTGGAGAGCTTCTACAGCCTATAAATACATTAAAAGACATGTCAAGACTCTCCCATCTCTAGTAAAAATAAAATAAGGAAGTCTTTTTTCTGTTGCTGGCACGGCCATTTTATGAGGGAACATACCGGATTTTACTTGGTATCCAAGTACAGTCAGAGAGGGACATGAGGGGATTCCTCTGGTCCAAAAAATATCCACCAGGTTTCACGGCTCCGTTACAAGCCATACACAGGCTTCAGAGTACAGGCAGAGCAGCAGGAGGAGAAGGCGGTAGGCACTGAGACAGAGCGGGCACCGCTTTGGTAACTGGCATCCAGAGTTGGGAACTGTGCAGGCGACATCAGTTACAGCATGAGGAGGAGGCGTTGGGCCCTGAGAAGGAGCAAGGACGGCATTAGAGGTTGAGGCCATCACCCATATGGACAGTGTCGAAGCTGTAGCTATCGGAGACATGAATGGATCAACAAGATCCCAATCCGTACCAACTATGTAGTGAAACCACATGAAAGGGAATGGGCTTGACGGAATCAGCGGGGAAAGAAAACCCTGTTGAGCCTGAGTCTAGTCTGGCATCTAGAGCTGGGTACTGGGCAGTGGGCAGGCGGCAGCAGTAATAGCATGAGGAGGAAGCGGCAGGCCATGAGACATAGTGTGTATGGCTGTGTTACTCCTCCTTCTCTTACTGCTGCATTTCAACAGAAGGCCATCACCATTATGGACAATGTAGAGCCAGTAGCTAATGGAGACATGAATGGTTGAGCGAGATTCCAATCCGTACCTACTAAGTAGCGAAAGGGAACGGGCTTGGCAGAATCACTGGGGCAAAAAGACCCTATTGAGCTTGAGTCTAGTCTAGCATCTAGAGCTGGGTACTGGGCAGTGGGCAGGTGGCAAAACGCTTTTTGTGTGGAAATATGGACAGAATGCAGTATACACTGCGTCTGTGTCTGTCTCTCAGTACAAGTGTGATACTGTGCACGCAGTCAGCGAGGGGACCCTGCCTCTGGCTGCGTCTATGTAACACACTGACTGACTATCTATCGATCTAGCTTTCTATCCTTCTAGCTTCTAACCTTCTAGCTTCTAACTTTCTATCTATCTATCTATCTAGCTATAGATTTCAGGACTGCACAAATACAGTACAATCCAACAGTCTATCTGACTAATAGTGTGAATGTGGCACAGTCTAACAAAGTAAAGCACTTTTTTTCACTTGACAAAGAAAGCAAGCCAAGCAGCACAGCGAGGTTGTGTTGCTATCAGCAAAATCTCTGTCAGGAGTGGGAAATGCAGGCACGCCTTGGCCTTATATAGGCCAACGGCTGCCTGTGTGGCATGCAGTGACAAACAGCCAATCGGCTGTCTGCCACAACAAAGATGGAGGGGGCATCCCTGCTGTAATTGGAGGGCATGGGGGAGTTGCCCACCCTGCCCAGTTGTTTCAGTGCATTCTGGGAAATCCGAATTCGGGTTTGTCGAATGCAGCAAAATTCTGGTCGGGTCGACCCGAATTCGAACAGCCATATTCGGGTCGAACATAAGGACAACCCGAATTCGAACAACAACACTAGTCACTGGCATCTAGAGTTGGGTCCCGGGCAGGCAGCAGCAGTAATAGCATCAGGAGGAGGCGTAAGGCCCAGAGACGGAATGTGGACACCATTAATAACTGGTATCTTGATTTGGGTACTGGGCAGGTGGCAGCAGTAACAGCAGGGAAAGGAGGTGGTGGGCCCTGAGAAGGAGCAAGGACGGCATTAGAGGTTGAGGCCATCACCTCTATGGACATTGTAGAAGCTGTAGCTATTGGAGACATGAATGGATGAAGAAGATTCACACTGTCCATACTATCTAGTGAAACCACATAAAAGGGAATGGCCTTGGCGGAATCAGCGAAAAAATACAGAAATTTTTGCTGGATTTTTGGATATATAGCAAGTACTCTCACAGCTAAATATCTGTTTTTTTTCATCAGAATTAAAAATCTGTATTCTTTGGAGAGAAATACCAAAATTGTTTGTGGGTTTTAGGATAGATACCAAGTGCTATCATAATTAAATATCTGTATTTTTATCAATAAATACAGATTTTTTTCTGGCTTTTGTGATAGATTGCAAGAGGTATCATAAGGCCCTCACAAAAGCCAGAAAAAGTTTTGTATTTATCGATAAAAAATACAGATATTTAATTCTGATAGCACTTGCTATCTATCAAAAAAGGCAGAAAAATGTATGTATTTCTCTAAAAAGCAGATCTTTAATTCTAATACTTCTTCCAATCTATCACAAAAGCCAGAAAAATTTCTGTATTTCTCTAAAAAAATGCAGATATTTCATCCTGATCCCACTTGCTATCTTGCAAAAAAGGCAGAAAAATGTCTGTATTCATCTCCAAAAAAATACAGATCTTTATTTCTGATACCTCTTCCAATCTATCACAAAAGCCAGAAAAATTTCTGTAGTTATTTAAAAAATACAGATATTTAATTCGGATACAACTTGCTATCCATCAAAAAAGCCATAAAAATGTCTGTATTTATTTACAAAAAACACACATTTTTATTGATAATACCTCTAACAATCTATAGCAAAAACCTGAAAAATTTCTGTATTTATCTATAAAAAATACAGATATTTAATTCCGATCCCATTTCCAATCTATGATAAAAAAAACAGAAACATTTCTGTATTTCTCTAAAAATATATACAGATACAGATATTTCATTCTGATACAACTTTCTATCCATCAAAAAAGCCAGAAAAATTTACTTCTTACATTCTATCACAAAAGCCAGAAAAAAAATCTGTATTTATCCATAAAAATAAAAGATATTTCATTCTGATCCCACTTGCTATCTATCAGAAAAGGCAGAAAATGTATGTATTTCTCTCCAAAAATACAGATCTTTAATTATGATACCTCTTCCAGTCTATCACAAAAGCCAGAAAAATTTCCAAAAAAATACACATCTTTTACTTCTTATACTTCTTCCATTCCATCACAAAAAGCTGTCAAAAAAAATGTCTGTATTTCTCTAACAAATATACAGATATTTCATTTTGATACCACTTGCTATCTATCAAAAAAGCCATAAAAATGTCTGTATTTCTCTACAAAAAAATTCACATATTTAATTATGATACCTCTTAAAATATATCACAAAAGCCAGACAAATTTCTGTATTTATCTATAAAATTACAGATATTTCATTCTGATCCCACTTGCTATCTATCAAAAAAGGCAGAAACTGTATGTATTTCTCTCAAAAAAATACAGATCTTTAATTCTGATACCTCTTCCAATCTATCACAAAAGCCAAAAAATGTCTGTATTTCTCTAAAAAAAATACAGATATTTCATTCTGATACCACGTGCTATTTTTCAAAAAAGCCTCAAAAATGTCTGCATTTCTCTACAAAAAATACAGATATTTAACTATAATACTTTCTGCAATCTATCAGAAAAGCCAGAAAAATGTCTATATTTATCTATAAAAAATACAGATATTTCATCCTGATCCCACTTGCTATCTTGCAAAAAAGGCAGAAAAATGTCTGTATTCGTCTCCAAAAAAATACAGATCTTTATTTCTGATACCTCTTCCAATCTATCACAAAAGCCAGAAAAATTTCTGTAGTTATTTAAAAATCTCACTTGCTATCAAAAAAGGCATACAAATTTTTGTATTTCTCTCAAAAAATACAGATTTTTAATTCTGATACCTCTTCCAATCTATCACAAAAGCCAGCAAAAAGTCTGTATTTATCTAAAAAATTACAGAAATTTCAATCTGATACCACTTGCTATCTACCCATATGGACAGAAATATTTCTGTAATTCTCTACAAAAAATACACATATTTATTTATGAATCACAGCTCCGTTACAAGTGATATTGGCCTCAAAGTAGATAGAGGCAGAGGGCCCTGAGGGAGGTGCTCTATGAAAAAATTAGGCAGTTACCCAGTTCCATTGCAAGTTTTAGGCCGCAGAGACAGAGTAGAGGTAAAAGGCCATGAGGGGGAGGAGTAGAAGAAGATGCAAAAGCTTTGAAATTGCTCTACCCATCAAGGTGTCAGCAGGCCGTGCAGCAGTTGCCGACTAATCAGTTTACTCTGCAGAGGGGGTGTTGAAGTCATTGCCGATACAAACCCTATTCATTTTACTAAAAGTGATTCGGCTGACATTTTCTGAGGAGAGGCAAATGCGCTTGTCACTAACTACGCCAACAGCTGCACTGAATGCTCTTTCTTGTACCTTACAAGCACTTCTTGATAGTGCTGCATTTTAGGTCCCCTGTATTGGGGCAAGATGAGTTGTTGTATCTCAAGCTTGTAACATGGATCAGGTGTTGTAGCAATCCAATAGTTGTTAGTCTTTGTTTTTATGTGTTGTATGTGCAGATGTTTGGCTTTGGACTCCTGCATGAAGGCTGTCATCTGGCTCAAAGTTCCCACAGCTGAGGTAATTCTGGACCCACACTTCTGTGGGTCGAACAGCAGCACAGGGTCATCCTCCTCCTCCTCCGCCTGGACTTGCCATCCACGGAACATGCCGCCTTGTGTTTGGGTGGATGGATGCCATGTACCCTCAATATCCTCCTCTGCCCCTACCTCCCCTTCTCCGATGCCTGCAATGTCCTCCTCTTCCACCTCCACCTCTTCCTGGATTTGCAGTGCACTAGGCCTAGTAGGCACGCATATCCGTGATGATGTTTGAAATGTCATCTCTTGCTGCAGCGTCTGCTCTGTGTCTAAGATCCACCAACATCTGTTCCAGCAGGCTTATGATGGGGATTAGTGTTGTTGTTCGAAATCGGGTCGTCCTAATGTTCGACCCGAAAATGAACGTACGAATTCAGGTGAACTCGACCCGAATTTTGCTGCATTCGATTACGCGAATTCGGCCATCCCACAATGAACTCAAACAACTGGGGACCTCCCCCATGATGCACAGTGCCCTCCAATTACAGCAGGGATGCCCCCTCCGTCCTTGTTGTGGCAGACAGCCGATTGGCCAAGGCGTGCCTGCATTTACCACTCATGACAGAGATTTGCTGATAGCATCACAACCTTTCTGTGCTGCTTGGCTTGCTTTCTTTGTTAAGTGAAAAAAAAGTGCTTTACTTTGTTAGACTGTGTCACACTCACACTATTAGTCAGATAGATTGTTGGATTGTACTGTATTTGTGCTGAAATCTACTGTACTCAGATAGGTAGGGTGTTTCACTGTTTGCTAGATAGATAGATACATTGATAGATAGAAAGATAGAAAGCTAAAAAGCTAGAAAGCTAGAAGGCTAGAAAGCTAGAAAGCTAGAAGGCTAGAAAGCTAGAAGGCTAGAAAGCTAGAAAGCTAGAAGGCTAGAGGGCTAGAAAGCTGGGAAGGCTAGAAGGCTAGAAAGCTAGAAAGCTAGAAAGCTGGAAGGCTAGAAAGCTAGAAGGCTAGAAAGCTAGATAGATAGATAGATAGTCAGTCAGTGTGTTTCATACACGCGGCCAGAGGCAGGGGCCCCTCGCTGACTGTGTGCACAGTATCACACTTGTACTGAGAGACAGACACACAGACGCAGTGTATAGCAAGTGCTGCATACAACACAGCACACTTGCATTTTGTGTGTAAACCCTCCCCCCATCAAATTGACCTATAAATATATCATATACATATATACACATACATATATATATATATATATGTATGTGTATATATGTATATGATATATTGTATATATGTATATGATATATTGTATATATGTATTCCTCTTCATCCCAGTCCCGGACACAGGCCTTACAGGTGTCCCAAACAGTCCATGATACACCTGTTCCTCCTAGTTCCTCATCAGCGGCTGGAAAGTCACGTGTACGGCAGTATGTAGAGGAGTCCCACCGAGGGGTTGGAAAGGGGGAGCTACAATCATTCATTGAAGATGCTCGGTTGTTTCAGTCATCTGACGAAGAGAGTCAGTTCACAGGCTTTCCCCCCAGTTACTTTTTGCCAGAACACTCAGCCAGACCAGCCAATTCAAACTGGCTCCAAAAGGCCGCAGCTTCCTTTCGGCACATATAGGGAAACTGTCTCATCTGATTATGATGATGATGATGTCCTTGATCCGACAGGGGGTGAACAAGGAGATCATCATTGGCAGGAAGAAGAAGAGGAGGAGGATTAGGAGGAGGAAGAAGAAGAAGAAGAGGAGGAGGAGGTTGCAGAGCGCTCTCAAAGGGGGAGAGGGAGGGTAAAAGCTGCCCACACTCTGCATACTTTAATTACCAGCGAGGCAAGTCATTGACGTAAATCCTCGGAAGCTGTCCCCACAGTTAATCCTCAACAACCGCGGACCGCCACCACAAGCACCAGCTCGAGAGCACCTTTTGGCCCAGTTAAATGTTCACCAGTGTGGGCATTTTTCAATGTCCATAGTGATGATAACACTATGGTCATCTGTAAACTGTGTGCTCAATACTTGAAACGAGGTAAAAACCCAAACAAACTTGGAACAAGTGGCATGAGCACCCATTTAAAAAGCCACCACCCAGTAACCTGGCGTGAACACCTGGTCAAAGAACAGAGCTCTGTGCGACCAACTCCGCCCAAGAAGCAAGCTCCAACTGCTCGATCCTCCTCCGCTGCCTTTCCTCCTTCTGCCACTACAGTTCCCTGTGCTGCTGCCAGCAATTTGAGTGTGGCATGTAGCCGATCATTACCTTTTTCAGGCTCCACCAGCAGTGAGCAGGAGCTCCAACGCAGATCGGCTGCTGTTTGTGGCGTTGCTAGCAGTCAGGACCAGCCATCATTGCCATCCCCCACAACTTCTACCCCATCGTCCAATGTTTCTGTGGTTAGCATTAGCAGCATCCAATCTTCCATTCCCCAGATGCTGGAGCGCAAGAGGAAATATGGCCCAAATGACCCCAAAACAAAGCTGATCAATGCGGCAATTGCACAGCTGATTGCGTTAGAGCTCCTCCCTTACCGGCTGGTGGACTCCAATGCGTTCCGTTACGCATTCCTCTGCG
>NC_092871.1:37082036-37134219 GCF_032062135.1 Pyxicephalus adspersus
CAGTTGGTCAAGCAAGCATGGAGTGGGAAGATATATTTCCTTTACAGCTCACTGGGTAACTTTGGTGGCAGCAGGGGAAGATGCAGCTGCAGCAAGGCCTACATACCAGACCCCAGAGCACATAGCCATGTAATTTCCTCTTCAAAATCCACTTCCACCTCCTCCTTTGAATCTTGTGAATCAACCTCTTCCTCCAGAGACACTTTGCCGTGGAGACCCAGCACCAGCACCTCCCATACAACAGAAAGCGGTGGTGGATTACGTGTCAGAGTCTGTTCGTTTCAGATGCATACCCACACTACCTTTTTTCAGCCCTGCGGAGTGGCTGCAAATTGAGGACTTGTGCACTGTATTGTCACCTTTTGAAGAGGCGACCAGGATGATCAGCAGAGATCAGGCCTGTGTCAGTGACACCATCCCCATCATATGCTTGCTGGAACAGATGATGGTGGATCTCAGACACGACACAGAGCGGACGCTGTAAATATCATCTCAGACATGCATGCCTAGTATGCATAGTACATGGCATCCATCCACCCAAACACAAGGCAGCATGTTCTGTGGATGGAAAGACCAGGCGGAGGAGGAAGAGGATGACCCTGTGCTGCTGTTCGATCCACAGGAGTGTGGGTCCAGAATTACCTCAGCTGTGGGTAGTTTTAGCCACAGCACATCCTTCATGCAGGAGTGCCTAGCCAAAGATTCACGCATAAAACACATAAAAACAAAGACTGACGACTATTGGATTGCTATATTACTGGATCCACGTTACAAGCCTGAGATACAACAACTCATCTTGCCCCAGTACAGGGGACCTAAAATGCAGCACTACCAAGAAGTGCTTGTAAGCAGCAGCAGCAGCAGGGATCCCCATGGCAGTTCCACCAGCCATGGGAGCCAAGCAACTGCTTTAAGCGGCATGGGTGGCAGCAGCAGTAGAAGTCATCTAAGCCTAACTATGCAGGCTTTTTTTCAGCGGAAGCAAGCTGCCAGTTGTGCAGCAATTGCCAATGACACTGAGCAGCGGTACTCAGTCATGGTGAAGGAATACATGAGCTCTGCATGGGACATCTGCAACCTGAAAAGCCAGGACCCACTGGGCTACTGGGTATCCAAACTTCAGTCCAAATCCAGTGGCCAGAGCTGGCAGAACATGCCATTCAGATCCTTGCCTGCCCAGCAGTAAGTGTGTTATCTGAAAGAGCGTTCAATGCAGCTGGGGGCGTAGTGAGTGACAAACGGATTTGGCTTTCTACAGAAAATTTCGACCGAATCACTTATAAAAATATTTTTTTACCGAGCACCCCCTCAGGGCCCTCTGCCTCTATCTACTTTGAGGCCAATATCACTTGTAATGGAGCTGTGTGAATCATAATTAAGAAATTTGTATTTTTATTAGAGAAATACAGAATTTTTTCTTTCCTTTTGGATAGATTGCAAGTGCTATCAAAAATAAATATCTGTATTTTTTTTACAGAAACACAGAATTTTTTTCTGGCTTTTTTGACAGATAGCAAGGATCAGAATGAAATATCTTTATTTTTTTTACAGAAATACAGAAATTTTTCTGTTTATTTTGATAGGTAGCAAGTGGTATCAGAATTAATTTTCTGTATTTTTTTTTACAGAAATACAGAAATGTTCTGTTTATTTTGATAGGTAGCAAGTGGTATCAGAAATAATTCTCTGCATTTTTTTTACAGAAATACAGAAACGTTTCTGTTTATTTTGATAGGTAGCAAAAAGGATCAGAATTAATTCTCCATATTTTTTTTACAGAAATACAGAAAAATTTCTGTTTATTTTGATAGGTAGCAAGTCGGATCAGAATTATTTCTCTGTACTTTTTTTTACAGAAATACAGAAAAATACACAGAAAATTTTCTGTATTTCTGTAAAAAAATGCAGAGAATTAATTCTGATACCACTTGCTATCTGTCAAAATAAACTGAAATTTTTTTTTATTTCTGTAAAAAAAAATACAGAGAATTAATTCTGATACCAATTGCTATCTATCAAAATAAACTGAATTTTTTTTTTTATTTCTGTAAAAAAATACCGAGAATTAATTCCTTTAACACTTGCTATCTATCAAAATAAACATAAAAATTTCTGTATTTCTGTAAAAAAAAATTACAGAGAATTAATTCTGATACCACTTGCTCTCTATTAAAATAAACTGATTTTTTTTTTTATTTCTGTAAAAAAAATACAGAGAATTATTTCTGATACCACTTGCTATGAAAATAAACATAAAAATTTCTGTATTTCTGTAAAAAAATACAGATATTTTATTATGATAGCACTTTGTATCTTTCCTAAAACCAATAAAAAATTCAGTATTTCTCGCCAAAAAATATAGATATTTCTTTCCGATCCCACTTTGTTATATATCTCCAAATCCATAAAAATTTTTATACTTCTCTTTCAAAAATCTAGATATTTAATTCTGATAGCACTTTGTATAGATCCAAAAAACCATAAAAACTTTGATATTTCTCTACAGAAAATACAGATCTTTAGTTCTGATCCCACTGTGCTATATATCCCTAAAGCTATTAAAATGTATGTATTATTATACAAACAATACAGATATTTAATTCTGATAGCACTTGGATATGTATCCTAAAACCCATAAAAACGTATGTATTTATGTGAGAAAAATACATATATTTAACTGTGATAGCACTTGCTAGATATCCGCAAATGATAAAAAATGTATGTATTTCCCCTCGAATTCCACCAAGTAGGTGACTTTTTATGTGGTTTCACTACATAGTAGGAATGGAAAATGTGATTTTCGTTAATCCAATAATGTCCCACTTAGATACAGCTTCTACACTGTCCGTAGAGTTTATGGCCTCAACCTCCAATGTGGTCAACGCTCCGTACCAGGGACCAACGCCTCCTACTGCCTGTTACTGCTGCCGCCCTCCCAGTACCCATCTCTAGATGCAAGATACTAATGCAGTCCACGATCCGTCTTAGAGCCCACCGCCTCCTCCTCCTGCTTGTAAATGATGCTGCCGCCTGCCCAGTATCTGAACATAAATGCCAGACAATAATGCCGTCCATACTCCATCTCAGAGCCCACCGCCTCCTCCTCCTGCTTTAAATATTTCTGCCGCCTACCCAGTACCTGACTTTAGATGCCAGAAACTAATGCCGTCCATATTGGGTCTCAGAGCCCACCGCCTCCTGCTCCTGCTGTAAATGATGCTGCAGCCTGCCCAGTATCTGACTTTAGATGCCAGAAACTAATGCCGTCCATACTTTGTCTCAGAGCCCACCGTCTCCTCCTGCTGTAAATGATGCTGCCACCTTCCAAGTACATGACTTTAGATGCCAGAAACTAATGCCGTCCATACTCCATCTCAGAGCCCACCGCCTCCTCCTCCTGCTGTAAATGATGCTGCCACCTCCCCAGTACCTGACCTTAAATGCCAGACAATAATGCCATCCATACTCCGTCTCAGAGCCCACAGCCTCCTCCTCCTCCTGCTGTAAATGATGCTACCGCCTCCCCAGTACCTGACTTCAGATGCCAGAAACTAATACCGTCCACACTCGGTCTTAGAGACCACCACCTCCTCCTCCTGCTGCTGTAA
Source organism: Pyxicephalus adspersus (assembly GCF_032062135.1). Lineage (NCBI taxonomy): Eukaryota > Metazoa > Chordata > Amphibia > Anura > Pyxicephalidae > Pyxicephalus > Pyxicephalus adspersus. The sequence goes on from NC_092871.1 coordinate 37,085,645, forward strand.
ATGATGCTGCCGCCTTGCCAGTACCTGACTTTAGATGCAAGAAACTAATGCCGTCCACACTCCGTCCCAGCCCACCGCCTTCTCCTTCTGCTGTAAATGATGTTGCCGCCTCCCCAGTACCTGACTTTAGATGCCAGAAAATAATGCCGTCCACACTCTGTCTCAGAAACCACCACCTCCTCCTCCTGCTGTAAATGATGCTGCCGCCTTGCCAGTACCTGTCTTTAGATGCCGGAAACTTATGCCGTCCACACTCCATCTCAGAGCCCACCGCCTCCTCTTCCTGCTTGTAAATGATGTTGCCTGCCCAGTACCTTACTTTAGATGCCAGACATTAATGACGTCCATACTCCGTCTCAGAGCCCACCGCCTTCTCCTCCTCCTGCTGTAAATGATGCTAAATGATGCTAAATGATGCTAAATTAAATTTTAATGCCCTCCTTGCTCCTTCTCAGGGCCCACCGCCTCCTCCTCCCAGTCCCCAGCTCTAGATGCCAGACTGGACTCCAGCTCAACATGGTCTTCGTTGCCCGCTGATTCCTCCAAGCCCAATCCCTTTCATGTGGTTTTGCTATATAGTAGGTAGAGACAGATTGGAATGTCCCTGATCCATTCATGACTCCAATCGCTACTGCCTCTACACTGTCCAAGTAAGTGATGGCCTTAAATTTTAATGCCCTCCTTGCTCCTTCCCAGGGCCCACCGCCTTCTCCTCCCAGTCCCCAGCTCTAGATGCCAGACTGGACTCCAGCTCAACATGGTCTTCTTTGCCGGCTGATTCCTGCAAGCACATTCCCTTTCATGTGGTTTTGCTATATAGTAGGTAGGGACAGACTGGAATGTCCCTCATCCATTCATGTCTCCAATAGCTACTGCCTCTGCACTGTCCAAGTAAGTGATGGCCTTAAATTTTAATGCCCTCCTTGCTCCTTCTCAGGGCCCACCGCCTCCTCCTCCCAGTCCCCAGCTCTAGATGCCAGACTGGACTCCAGCTCAGCAGGGTTTTCTTTGCCCGCTGATTCGTCCAAGCACAAACCCTTTCACGTGGATTCGCATTATAGTAGGTAGGGACAGACTGGAATCTCCCTCATCAATTCATGTCTCAAATTGCTACTGCTTCTACACTGTCCAAAAAAGTGATGGCCTTCAATGTTAATGCCCTCCTTGTTCCGTCTCAGGGCCCACCGCCTCCTCCTCCTCCCAGTCCCCAGCTCTAGATGCCAGACTGGACTCCAGCTCAACAGGGTCTTCTTTGCCCGCTGATTCCTCCAAGCACAATCCCTTTCATGTGGTTTCGCTATATAGTAGGTAGGGACAGATTGGAATCTCCCTTATCCATTCATGTCTCCAATCGCTACTGCTTTTACACTGTCCAAAAAAGTGATGGCCTTCAATGTTATGGCCCTCCTTGCTCCGTCTCAAGTCCCACCGCCTCCTCCTCCCAGTCCCCAGCTCTAGATGCCAGACTGAACTCCAGCTCAACAGGGTCTTCTTTCCCCGCTGATTCCTCCAAGCACAATCCCTTTCATGTGGTTTCGCTATATAGTAGGTAGGGACAGATTGGAATGTCCATCATCCATTCATGTCTCCAGAAGCTACTGCCTCTACACTGTCCAAGTAAGTGATGGCCTTCAGTTTTAATGCCCTCCTTGCTCCGGCAAGGTACGTGTGTGACTTTCCCACAACGCAGGGCTGCCAGCAGATTGGCCCCGTTGTCACACACAACCTTGCCTGGCTGAAGTCTGTTGGGAGTTAGCCATATGTCCTCCTGCTCCCACAAGGCACTTAAAATGGCTGAGCCCCTGTTGCAGAGGGAATACAGGCTTTGAAACCTCAGGACTGCGTGGCAACGTAGGAATTGTGCACCGAAAAAGCAACCTGCAGGATCTTGCTGGAGGTAAACAGATGCTGCCGAATAGGAGGTGCTGAGTCTCCACTGCAAAATGTCCCTGGAAGAATAGTTTAGGGCACAAGAGTCAAAGAAGGAGGTGGAAGTGGAGGTTGAGGAGGAAATTGCATGGCGATGTGCTGTGGGCGGAGGTAGGTATGCAGGCCTTGCTGCAGCTGCATCTTCCCCTGCTGCCACCAAAGTTACCCAGTGAGCTTTAAAGGAAATATATCTTCCCAGTCCATGCTTGCTCTACCAACCTATGCAAAGTAGGAACACATTTTTGTGCAAAATACTGTTGCTTAGGCATAATGTACTGTGGGTTCCTGCAGAGAAATGCGTAACGGAACACATTGGAGTCCACCAGCCGGTAGGGGAGGAGCACTGATGCTATCAGCTGTGCAATAGCCGCATTGATTAGCTTTGTTTTGGGGTCATTTGGGACATATTTCCTCTTGCGCTCCAGCATCTGGGGCTTGGAAGGTTGGATGCTGCTAATGCTAACCACAGAAAGATTGGACGGTGGGGTAGAAGTTGTGGGGGATGGCAATGATGCCTGGTCTTGACTGCTAGCAATGCAAGAAACAGCAGCTGATCTGCGTTGGAGCTCCTGCTCACTGCTGGTGGAGCCTGAAAAAGGTAATGCTCGGCTACATGCCCCACTCAAATCGATGGCAGCAGCACGGGTAACTTTGGTGGCAGAAGGAGGAAAGGCTGTGGAGGAACATCGAGCAGTTTGAGCTTGCTTCTTGGCAGAGGTGGTCGCACAGAGCTCCGTGCTTTCACCAGGTGTTCCCACCAGGGTGGTGGCTTTTTGAATGAGTGCTCGAGCAACTTGTTCCAAGTTTGTTTGGGTTTTTGCCTCGTTTCAAGTGTTGAGCACACAGTTTGCAGATGACCATAGTGTTGTCATCATCACTATGGACATTAAAAAAATTCCCACACGGCGAACATCTTACTGGGCTGAAAGGTGCTCTGGAGCTGGTGCTCGTGGTGGCGGTCCGTGGTTGTTCAGGCATAGTTGTGGTGACAGGCAGCTTCCTACGATGGAAGACTATGACTTGCCTCACTGGTATGTGAAGAATGCAGAGTGTGGGCAGCTTTAACCCTCTTTTGCCCTCTCCCCCTTTGAGGGTGCTGTACAACCTCCTCCTCCTTTTCTTTCTGCCTATTATGATCTCCTTGCTCGCCCCATGTCGGATCAAGGACATCATCATCATCAGGGGAGGAGACCTGTATGTGCCGAAAAGAACCAGCGGCCTTTTGGAGCCAGTTTGAATTGGCTGGTCTGGCTCAGAGTGTTCTGGTGAAAAGTAAGTAGGGGGGAAGCCTGTGAATTGACTCTCTTCATCAGATGGGTGAAACAACTGAGCATCTTGAAGGAATGCTTGTAGCTCCGCCTCTCCAACCCCTCGGTGAGACTCCTCTACATACTGCTATACCCGAGACTTTACTGATGAAGAACTAGGAGGAACAGGAGTATCATGGACTGTTTGGGAAACCTGAAAGGCCTGTGTCTAGGACTGGAATGAAGAGGGGGTACAATCACTTGACCCAGGCTTGGTCATGAACTCCACTACCTCTTGTTCATGGTGTGGTAATAATGGATGCTCACCAACAGCAGCGCTTCTTGTTCTTGGATCTGCAGCTAAAAACAAACTCATACTGCTTTGCTTGACACCCTGCAAAATATCACTCTGCATTCTTCACGTACTAGTGAGGAAAGTCATAGTCATCCATCGCCGGAAGCTGCCTGTCACCACAGCTATGCCTCAACAACCCTGATCGCCACCACGACCACCAGCTCCCGAGAACCTTTCGGCCCAGTTGGATGTTCGCCCGTGTGGGCATTTTTTAATGTCCATAGTGATGATGACAACACTGGTCAACTGCAAACTGTGTGCTCAACACTTGAAACGAGGCAAAAACCCAAACAAACTTGGAACAAGTTGCATGAGCACTCATTTAAAAAGCCACCACCCGGTAACCTGGCGTGAACACCTGGTGAAAGCACAGAGCTCTGTGCGACCACCTCCGCCCAAGAAGCAAGCTCAAACTGCTCGATCTTCCTCTGCTGCCTTTCCTCCTTCTGCCACCAAAGTTACCCGTGCTGCTGCCAGCAATTTGAGTGGCGCATGTAACCAATCATTACCTTTTTTTACCTTGTAGCTAATATGCTTCACAAAGTATACATATGTATAGTAAGTGGATTTTTTTATTGGGGGGGTTGACGCCAAAAATGCAAGTGCGCTGTGTGTGTTGTATGCAGCACTTTCCTTAAGTGGTGACGCTTGTAATATGCAGCACAGTACACAAACTATATACGACAGTATACACTGCGTCTGTGTGTCTGTCTCTCAGTACAAGTGTTATACTGTTCATGCATTCAGGGAGGGTACTCTGACTCTGGGTGCGTGTATGTAACACACTATCTATCTATCTAACGGTGAAACACTCAAACTGAGTACAGTAGTTTTCAGGACTGCACCAATACAGTACAGGGAAGCAGCGGCCTTTTGGAGCCAGTTTGAAAAACCAACCTGGACCACCTGTTTATTCGGCTCACCGAGGTGCTGAGCCCCAAATGTCTGGTGATATGCAACACGTCCATGTCTGTTGGATTCAAAGCTGGTGCAGTGCTAGAGTACCACATTCAGAATGTGCGCTGAGACATCATAGAAGGGCCACACTGGCAGATTTCCACCAACTGGATGTGATTGACGTGCACTTCCACTTACGCTTAGGCCTGCGGTCCAGGGTTAAAAATGCCACCCACTCGAATCAGCTGGCTCATCTGAAGTATACCTGCATCCTGATGCCTCATATTGATCAAGCATGGGCCGTGCAGCAGGAAGAGAAGGAAGAGGCTTTGAGACGGAGCGTGGACAGCATTGGTAACTGGCATCCAGAGTTGGGAACTGGGCAGGCAGCATCAGTAACAGCATGAGGAGGAGGCGTTGGGCCCTGAGAAGGAGCAAGGACGGCATTAGAGGTTGAGGCCATCACGCATATGCACAGTGTCGAAGCTGTAGCTATTGGAGACATGAATGGATCAACGAGATTCTAATCCATACCTACTATGTAGCGAAACCACATGAAAAGGAACGGGCTTGTCGGAATCAATGGAGCAAAAAGACCCTATTGAGCTTGAGTCTAGTCTCGCATCTAGAGCTGGGTACTGGGCAGTGGGCAGGTGGCAGCAGTAAGAGCAGGAGGAGTAACACAGCCATACACACTATGTCTCAGGCCCTGCCGCTTCCTCCTCATGCTATTACTGCTGCTGCCTGCCCACTGCCCAGTACCCAGCTCTAGATGCCAGACTATACTCAGGCTCAACAGTGTCTTCTTTCCTCGCTGATTCCGCCAAGCCTGTTCCATTTCATGTGGTTTCGCTACATAGTAGGTACGGATTGGAATCTCGTTGATCCATTCATGTCTCCAATAGCTACAGCTTCGACACTGTCCATATGGGTGATGGCCTCAACTTCTAATGCCGTCCTTGCTCCTTCTCAGGGCCCAACGCTTCCTCCTCATGCTGTAACTGATGCCGCCTGCCCAGTTCCCAACTCTGGATGCCAGTTACCAATGCGGCCCCCGCTCCGTCTCAGTGCCCACCGCCTCCTCCTACTGCTGCTGCCACCTATCACTTGTAACGTATAACAGAGCTGTGTAGCTGGCTAATTTTTGGACTGAAAGACCACCCTCAGAGACCTCTGCTTGTACTCTGAAGCCTGTGTATGGCTTGTAATGGAGCGGTGAAACCTGGTGGTTAATTTTTATACCAGAGGAACCCCCTCATGTCCCTCTCTGGCTGTACTCGGAAACCGTGTAAAATCCGGTATGTTCCCTTGGCCGCCCAAAAAAATGACATTGCCAGCAACAGAAAAAAGTTTTCCTTATTTTATTTTTACTTGTACAGTGTTGTACAGAGCTGGGAGAGTCATGTCATGACATGTCTTTTTAAATGTATTTTTAGGCTGTAGAAGCTCTCCACCGACCCGAATAACAACCCAAATTTTTCCCCCATTGACTTTAATGGAGTATGAATTCGATGTTCGATCACCGGAATAATTATGCATTATTCGACCGAATAGCGGTCGAATCGAATAGTGACCTATTCGACCAACACTAATAGGGATGGTGTCACTGACACAGGCCTGATCCCTGCTGATCATCCTTGTCACCTCTTCAAAAGGGGACAATACAGTGCACAAGTCCTCAATTTGCAGCCACTCCACAGGGCTGAAGTAAGGTAATGTAGGTAAACGTCTGAAAGGAACAGACTCTGCCACATAATCCACCATCGCTTTCTGTTGTTTAGCCAGCCGCTGCAGCCTGTAAAAGGTGGAATTCCAACGAGTGGCCGAATCACAAATTAACTGATGCACCGGCAGATTGAGATTGAGGCACTGGCTGTGTCAGAAATGCGCTGACAACTTTCTTACCTTCAGCAACAGCGGCTGGAGGCCTGGGTATCTCCTAAGGAAGCGCTGTACTATCAGATTCATGACGTGAGCCGGGTAAGGTACATGTGTGAGTTTCCAACAATGCAGGGCTGCCAGCAGAATGGCCCCGTTGTCACACATGACCTTGCCTGGCTGGAGTCCGTTGGGAGTTAGCCATATGTCCTCTTGCTCCCACAGGCACTTTGAATGGTTGCGCTCGTGTGGCTGAGGGAACCCAGGCTTCGCAACCTCAGGACTGCCTGGCAACGTCTGAATTGTGCACCGAAATATCAAACTGCAGGTTGTTTCTGGCGGTGGACAGAAGCTGGTGAATGGGAGGTACTGGGTCTCCATGGCAAAGTGTCCCTGGAGGAAGAGGTTGAGGCACATGAGTCAAAGGAAGAGGTGGAAGTAGAGGTCAAGGAGGAGATTGCATGGCGATGTGCTCTGGGCTGAGGTAGGTATGCAGATACTGTGCACGCAGTCAGGGAGGTTACTATCTATCTAACAGTGAAACACTCTACCTGAGTACAGTAGATTTCAGGACTGCACCAATACAGTACAATCCAACTATCTATCTGACTAATAGTGTGAGTGTGACACAGTCTAACTAATTAAAGCACTTTTTTTACTTTGACAAAGCAGGCCAAGCAACACAGAAAGGTTGTGATGCTTGCAAATCTCTGTCAGGAGTGGTAAATGCAGGCACACCCTGGCCTTATATAGGCCAATGGCTGCCTGTGTGGCATGCAGTGACAGACAGCCAATCTGCTGCCTGCCACAACAAACATGGAGGAGAGCATCTCTGCTGTTATTGGAGGGCCCTAGGCATTATGAGGGAGGTCCCTAGGCATTGTGGGAGGGCCGAATTCGGGGCTTCGAATCCAGCAAAATTCAGGCGGGGTCCACCCGAATTTGAACAGCCATATTCGGGTCGAACATTAGGACGACACGAATTTGAAAAACAACACTAGTGCTGACCGTGTTTCACTTATTCAAGATTAACAAGGATAGGTCAACATATGCATCTTTGCTGCTAGAAGGGTCAAATGGCCACCTGGATACATCCTTATTCATCCAGAGCTGACCAAGTATTCTCTTCTTTTCATATAATCTTTTAAAGAGAGATGCTTCAAGAAGAGTGACAATATGACAGGTTGGTCCCCCACTTCCTTCCAGGATAATAAAGTATTATTTGTAGACAGACATTATCTAAATTCCAAATTAGTTGTATCCTAGGACTGTGTCTCAGTAATCGAGATGGATGGGGATATAAATTAGATCCACAAATTCCCGAGTGGGACCAGCAATACATAAAGGCTTGCGGAGAAGTCTGGTATACTTTGAAAATGTACTAAAAAGATTACAATCTCCGTAAAGAGAAAACTGTTGCCCAAATCGCATACTCCTTTCCACCCCCGTATACACCCTTATATCCACAACTAACAGTGGAACCACAAAGAAGAACACAGGAGGATGAAGATTACGAGCACGATATCTGTCCATGCAGCAACAAACTGTTACACAGGATTCCCCCTGAGCCCCTCCTCCCCTTACCAAAACAAAGACCAAGCAGTCACCGATATTATTACTAGAGATGAGCGAATTGAAGCTGATGAAGTGGAATTCGATCCGAATTTCCTCGTGATGCGTGGTAACGAATCACAACTTTTCCTAAAATGGCGGCTACATGTGTGAGGACATGGGACAAGGAAGTCTGGGAAGGCGGGATGACCCATAATGCCATGCATGCAGCCAATCAGCAGCGAGCCAGCCCTGTGATGTCACAGCCCTATAAATAGCCTCAGCCATCTTGGATTAAGAGATTTTACAGCGTTCTGAGTGCAGGGAGAGATGTGTGCAGGTGCTAGGGAGAGTTATAGCAAAAACCTAATTGTGAGAAAAAAACTTAAAAAACGATTTATAAGTGCAGGTAAAGAATAGGGAGGAATCATTTCACAGCATCTTAGTGCAGTGAGAGACGTCAGAAGGCGCTAGGGACAGTGCTGCAAAAAGTGCAGGAAAAGATTATTTGGGGATCCAAATAGCCATTATACAGCTCTGTCATTCCAGCAATTTATATATTTAGAAAAATATATACGCAGTTAACTGTTGCAGTTATTTGTGGTAAAAGCGTTTAGTGGCCTATTTCAGTACAAAAAGATAAATATATACGCACTTCACTATTGCAGTTATTTGTAGTGAAAGCGTTGAGTGGCCTATTTCAGTATGAAAAGATAAATATATACCCACTTCACTGTTGCAGTTATTTGTGGTGAAAGCGTTTATTGTCCTATTTCTGTACAAAAAGAAAAATAAATACGCAGTTCACTGTTGCAGTTATTTGTGGTAAAAGCGTTTAGTGGCCTATTTCTGTACAAAAATAAAATTAAATTTGTCGCTTTTAGGTGTGTTTTATTTTGCTCCTAATTTATTTATTTCAAGTAAAATTATGTCAGACAGAGAAGTGGCAGGCCATGCACAGAGGAGTGGCAGAGGCCTAAATGTTTCTGGTGCAGGCAGAGGTCGCAGCAGAGTAAGGGGGCATGTCAGCAGGAGTCGCAGCAAGAGGCCTGAGCTCCGGGTGTCATCTAGTGGTCGTGTCTTGACCAGCAACCCAGCGATTCTAGATTGGTTAACTCGGTCATCCACTTCATCCCAAGTGACATCAGACACCCCCAGCCAACAGTCTGTGGGTTCGCCAGACACAATCCTTAGTTGGCATGGCCCGGGAGCAGGCCCTGTGCCTTCACTTGTCCTCAACCTGCCTCTGTCCTTTGCTGTTCCCTTAGCCACAGAAGTATTGTATGCTGTGGGCACAGCTCCACTATACAGCAAGGACGAGCTAGTAGAGGACAGTCAGCAGCTACTGCCCAGCCAAGAACCCACTAGGCAGGCAAGTAGTGATGAGGAGAGTGGCGTGGGAGGTGGTGTTGCGAGCAGTCAGACTCCTGACCCAGAGACTGTTGTGGAGGACATCAGTGACGTGCATACACTACTCAAAGATGATGAAGCCGATCGCATATGGCAACTGGGGGAAGAAGGGGCTTCATCATCATCAGGAGAAGAGGGTGGCAGCTTGCCCGTGAGGCAGCGGCTGAGCCAGCAAGGTGGTAGCATGGCTGGTAGTCAGCAGGGTGGCAGCAGTGGGAGGTCGGGAAGCAAACGTGCCTGGGATAGACCACCTGCACCTTGCAGCAGTCTACCTGCCCGGGAAGTATTGGTGCAGGGGTTCGCGGAGGCAGCGGCGGTAACAGTCAGTCAGTGCGGAGTGTTGGGGGAAAATCACCTACTCGGCGGTATGGCAGTTTATTATTAAGCCGCCAGAGGAGGTTAACCTGGTCATATGTAGAATTTGTGGGCAGAGGGTGAAGCGTGGCCAGGGTGCCAATGTTGGCACCACAGCCCTGCGTCAACATTTGCAGCTTCACCATAAAGTGGCTTGGGAGAACTTTGGCTCCGATGTGGTGGTCCAGCCTGCCGCAGCAACCGCTGCATCAAACAGTGGCATGCACCGGCTATCAGACAGTCATGGCTCTACCACCTCAGCCGAAGCTAGCTGTATGTCATTTCTATCTTCTGCTGGTCCAGATGGTCCTGCTCCTACTCCTCGTCAGTCATTTCGTCAGCAATCGATCACCGAAGCGATTCCCAAGAGACAACAGTATGGGTGCACTCATCCAACGGCGCAAAAGCTGAATGTGCTCCTGTCAAAGTTGCTGGTGCTGTAGTCCCTCCCTTTCCAAGTGGTGGACTCTGCACCTTTCAGAGAACTTTTGGCTTGTGCCGAGCCGAGGTGGAGAGTCCCAAGCCGTTATTTCCTTGCGAAAAAGGCAGTACCAGCCCTGCACAAATATGTAGAACAGAAGGTGGGCCAATCCTTGGCCAGGTGACACCGCTTCCACCTCCACGTTCTCACAACGCTGGTCCAGCGACAACGTCCGCCTCTGCCCCCTCATCCTCCACCGTGTCCTCAGCCTACACTGCAGGGACAATTCACAGTGCCCCTCCAGCATACAACATGTGCAAGGCATGGCGGTGTCATGCTGTTCTGCACCTGGTTTGCCTGGGCAAACGGAGTCACACAGGGGAAGAACTGCTCTGTGTGATTCATCAAGAAATCGAATGCTGGCTTTCTCCGAGACAAACCAAAATTGGAACCATGGTGACTGACAACAGGAAGAACATTGAGTTGGGGCTGTGTCAAGGAAGGCTGAGCCATGTGCCCTGCATGGCACACGTCTTCAATCTGGTTGTCAAGCGGTTCCTGAAGTCTTCCACCCATCTGCAAGACATCATAAAAATGGTCAGGAAACTTTGCATGCACTTCAGCCACTCATACACCGCAAAGCACACCCTCCTTGAGCTGTAATGGCAGAACGGTATCCCCCACTATAGGCTGATATGTGACGTTTCCACCCGTTGGAATTCCATCCTCCATATTATTCCTGTGGTAAATTTTCTGACACCTCCTGTTCCGAATCCAAAAGTTACAAGGAACAGGGGGCCCCACTTTCACAGTCTGTATTCATAGTGAGCCTCCTGATGCTGCTGCCATCTCCAGACTCTGTCATTGTGCCACTCTGTGGTCTCCGCCTGATGCTGCTGCTGCCCCCACCTCAAGACCCTGTCATTGTGCCACTCTGTGGTCTCCTCCTGATGTTGCTGCTGCCGCCACCTCCAGACCCTGTCATTGTGCCACTCTGTGGTCTCCTCCTGATGTTGCTGCTGCCGCCACCTCCAGACTCTGTCATTGTGGGTGTGGCTTCCGAGGAAGCAGCTGCAGGCTGGTCTGTGCTCCTCTCTCCCCGATGTCTGGCTCTAGCCCAGGGTTGGGCTGCCCTGGGTGGTGAAGTTCCCCAGGAAAGCCCCAGGCTTCTCGGCCTATACATGATGCAGACTCTGATAGTTTCCATACAACAGATTCTCCAGGTATTGATAAGAATGAAAGCTGTGAAATTTCTGATAAAGATGTTTGTCATGTGAAGAGCAGTATGAAGCATGAACATGAGTTTGATAAACCTGTACAGCAGATGGGAAGTTGTATCCAGGCAAGCCCAGCAATGGAGCAGTCAGTGCAGTCAGGTCAGAGCAGTGTTGGGGCAGCACAGAAAGCTTTGCCCACCCCACAGGTGGTTCAGAGGGTGACTCGGAGTCAGTCTACCCCACAGAGAGGTGATGGCGGGGCAGCACTGGCCCAGCTCAGTGCAGCCATTTCGCAGACACCAAGGAAGGGTTCCTTTGAACAAAAGACAATCAAGGAGAATTTGCAGCAACAAGTTTTGATTCCCACCAGCCGGGTGCGCTCAGCCCGATTGAGAGCCCAGCAAAGTAAAAACAGTGCTGAAAGTACTAAAAAGCCAACAAATGTGGCTTTGGGGGCTCCATCAGCTCGGAAATTCTCCCAGATTACTGCAAATACAACCAGCAGTACAAAGCTCCAGTCTGAGATGGGGTCAGCGAAACACAAATCACTGCAGATTCGTCAATCACCTGTGAGTGGGAAGGGGGCAGCGCATGACATGGCTTCCAGTTCATCTGAGGACCCAGCAACGTTCAAACACAGCTAGCCAGCCTGGGCTGAGCCTAACACAGAACATTCCAGCCCTTGTAAAAGAAATGGAAACCCTGAGGAAAGCAAAGAAAACAATCCAGAGCCAGATAGAGGGAATTTATAAAGTAAAGGCTGCAAATCCCTCCAAGGAAGCTCTGTATGACAGCAAGCTGAAATCACTGGCTATGGAACTCGCTTCGGTGGTTGGGAAGATCGACTCAGCCCAGGAACAACTGGGACCCATAGGAGAGGCTTATAAGAATAAAAATCATTTCCAAGAGACTGAGGATCCCATCAGTATGCCATTGGTAAGGAAATCTGTGTTGCAGCAGCCAATATTTTCTTACCAGCGAAAAAACCTGTCTGATGATAGCAATGTAACCAGGGAGTTTCAGCAGCAGAAGAGAGACTCTGCACTATCACCACAGCCAGCAGGGGGCAGAAGTGAGAACTTTCATATTGCACCAGGTACATCTGCAGAGGTATTAAGGGGCAATCCTGCTCAGCTGGTAGCAATGGACAGCAGTGCAGCCCAGATAATGGACTCACTTGAGAATGTAGAGATCCATGGTGTGGGGAGTCAGGAGTCTCCCATTACTAATAATGCTGGGGGAGGTAATGCTGGGAGTAATTTGTTTGAAGGGGAGGTGTAATGTATATCGCAAGGATCTGAATGTACTAGCTCAGATAATCATGGCAATGAGGAGGTGGTGCCGGATATGACAAATGATTTTCCCCCTCTAGTAAATCAGCCACAAACATCTAATGGGTCCAGTAGTGGTTCTGGGCTGGTACCCCCTCAGAACGCTTGGAGCCGCAGGGCTCTTTCAGTGTTTGCTAGCACTGTCTACCTGGGGCAAGCGTTAAAGGTCCCAAAGATGAATTACCCAATAGGCATTATGTGGTGCAGGAATTGTTGTGTCACCAGATGGGCTTTGTACCAGCTGATATTCTGGCCGTCATTAACCTCCTAGGTAATCAGGGTTATGATGTCAGCTTTAAGCTAATGTCAAACTTGGATAAATTCTGGGCTCAGTTCAGCAGGTTCAGGAATACAGAAGGCTGGGACAAGTTTACCTTTATCCCAATCTCAAAGCCAGATACAGTGAATGTCAATATCTTATTCTGGAATGAGTCGGTTCCCCTCATGACATTGTAATCTGGATCAGATGCCATTGTGATTTGGTCTCTGACCTGACCAAGAATAAAGATGCTGATGGGATCTGGACAGGGGGTTGGAGAGTTTCAGTGAAGCTGAGACAATCTAATAATGTCACCCATCACCTGCCAAATTCCTTTTTATTTGGTTGGGAGAGAGGGGTCTGTTTCTTTCCCGGTCAGCCAAGGCTGTGCTATAAATGTGGCAAACCTGGTCACCTGGCCAACATTTGTACAGTAAAGAAGTGCAATCTGTGTGGTGAAATTGGCCATACAGGGTCAGATTGTGTGAATGTGCGGTGTAACTTGTGTGGTGAACATGGCCATTTCCATAGAGAATGTTCACAGGCTTATCACAATCTATGTAATGACCCTGCAGATGAGGAGCTGATTACTGCTACAGAGGTCTTAGAGGAAGAAGCTTTAGTGTCAGACATAATCCCGACCACAGAGGATCCTCAGCCAGAGGGCAGGAAACCAGAACACACCTGGCAGAAGAACAACCTGGAGAACATTCATCCCAGGATTCACTGCCATCTGTTAGATTTGCCAATGCTGTGCCCTCTCCTTCTGTGCAGGGTGAAGTCACACAATTTAAACAAAAAATAAAACAGATAAATCTACCCAAAAGCCTGAGGGGGAATGGATGGTGGTAGAGAAACCAGCAAAGAAAGTGAAAGGTGTAAAAGAAGTAGGGGGGGTCATTGCCTCTAACAGGTATGATGTGCTGGTGGTATCCAACACTGATCCCTATGAGTTAGAGCTAGAACAGGAACTAAAAAGAATAGAAAGAGAATGTGAGTCTGGGTCAGACGATGATCCACCTACCAAGAAAAGATCCTTTCCAGGGCCAGAAATGGAGGAATCAGTCATGGAAACCAGCAATGGGGATTCAGACTGATCTGATCATCAGATCTGATTTGCCATGTTTAGAGTAATTGTTCTGCTCTTCTGCACTATGATGGCGGAGTTGTCTTTAAGTATTGTTTCCAGTAATGTGAACAGTATAAAAATTAAAAGAAGTAGGCATGCAGTATATGAGCACCTGAGATACCTGGATGCAGATGTGTTTTTTCTGCAGGAGACTCACCTGTCCTCAGTGAAGTCATTACGTGATGCGGAGACCGAGTGGCAGACCGGACCCTTGTTTTGGTCCCTGGCTGCTGAGCCTTATGCAGGGGTTGCCATTCTTTTTAATATAATGGATGTAATAATCCATAGCTGGCAGAAATATCAATGGGTAGATGTCTAAAGTTAGAGGTAACTATACGTGGAAGAAGACTCCGGTTCATTATTATTTATGGAGCACAAGTCATATCAGAAAGAGTCAGTCTATTCAATGATGTAAAACCCTATCTGTTCTCTTCCATTCCAGTCATCATGGCTGGGGATTTTAATGTGGCCCTTAGTACAAGTGACAGGTCCTCAGGAAGAACAGGGCGTGTGGAGATGCCAGGGTCCTCAGCCAAATCACCTCCCAGACCGGGTTATATGATGTGTTCACCTATGGGGGAAGGACGCCAGGTTTCACTTATTTCTCGGGTCAATGGAGGAGTAGAATTGACCTAGCCCTAGTGAGTTGTACAGAAACTGTCACAGATAGAAATGAAAAATTAGTGCCTTATTCTGATCATGTTGCCCTTTATTTTTGTTTGAGGGTTGGTAAGCGCTCGGACATGGGTAGGGGTCTCTGGAGACTGAACTCCAGCCTTTTAGAGGAGCAGCTTGTACAGGAAGAAGTAGAAAGTCTCCTGCAGAGACAGATGGATAGGCAGGACTTCTATGAATGTAATGGAGATTGGTGGGAAGATGTCAAGGAGGACATCACTTCTCTATTAAAGAGGTTATCAGCCAATAGGGGAAAAAGTAAATATAGGCACTACCTGGGATTACGGAAGGAGTTGGAGTCCCTTTACTCAGATGGGTTGGTGGCAGGGGAAAAGATAACCCAGCTAAAATCTGAAATCAAGCAATATCAGTACAGCAGATACAACTCGTTAAAGTTTGAAAGAGATTACGGGACCCCGGGAACACCAGATCCCTTTGAGAATTTCAGGGATAGAGTGGAGAAAAAACTGATAACTGGTCTCATGGATTCCCATGGGGTTTTACAGGACTCCCGTGCAGGAATCCTAAAAGTTGTAAAAACATACTATGCTGTCTTATTCCAGTAAAAGGATTTAGATAATGAAAGGATGACCAAGTTCTTGGCAACAACTCCAGGTCCTGACACAAATAATTTAGACTTTTCCCCCCTGACAGCAGACTAAACGGTAGCGGAGGTCAAAGAGGCTAAAGACAAGTTGTCCCAGAGGAAGGCACCGGGTCCTGATGGCATAACTACCGAATTTTATAAGAAATTTAGAGATTTAGAGATTAGAGAGAGCTCCTATTCTTGTGGAGGTTTATAAGAGCTGTCTAGGAAAGCATCTGATGCCCCGGTCAATGAGATTGTCATCCTTAGTCCTACTGTCAAAGGGCAAAGAACCAAATGATATTAGGAACTAGAGGCCTATAGCCCTTTTAAATGTCGATAGGAAAGTTCTAGCTAAAATTTTGTTTTCTAGACTGGTTAGTCTTTCCTCATCACTACTGACAAGCAGTCAGTTTGGTACGGTGAAAGGACAGAACATCTCTGGAGCTGTCATCTCTTTGAACGATGTAAAGTATTTGGCTATGGTAAATATGTTGTCAGTCTCGATCAGGCCAAAGCCTTTGACAGAGTGCACCATGACTACCTATGGGCAGCTTTGTTGAAGTATGGCATGCCAGAGCTCTTTGTAGATTGGTTAAAAACTTTATACAGAGAAGCTGAGAGCTTCCCCCTCATTAATGGGTGGCAAGGCAACACTTTTAGGGTAGAGGCAGGGGTGAGACAAGGTTGCCCCTTGAGCTCACTTTTGTATGTCTTTGCTATCAATCCTTTTCTGAGATCTTTGCAGGAATGTGGATTCCAGCGGATGATAATTCCCAATAGCCCTCCTCTGACTATGGTAGCATATGCTGATGATGTGACTGATGGTATATCCACTCCTCGTGAGGCCGCCCTGTTATCTGCAGCTATAAGAAATTACTCCCAAGCTTCAGGGTCACTGATCAACCCGGAGAAGAGCAAAGCTCTCTGGACCTTGCAAGGTGATCCTGGCTTTCATCTGACACAGTTCACGATATCCTTAACCCAAATCAAGATCTTAGGGGTTACATTTGGTAGAGAAGACAATGCTAGATTAAATTGGGAGGAGAAATTAGAAGCTGGGAATGTAAAAGTTCAACCTTAGAAACATTTCAAGCTGACCTATAGAGAAAGGGTGGCGATGTTAAAGACCTACCTGGTCCCTGTATTTCTCTATGTGTCTGTGGTCTTCCCTTTGCCTGATAGCCTATCTGCTAGGCTGTTTAGTTTGTTTTTCCAGCTTTTGTGGGGGAAAAGGTTAAACCTAATAAAAAGAGGAGTGACTTACCTGCAGAGAAGAGAAAGGGGGTTTGGGCATGCTGAATCCGGGGCTATTTTTTGACTCCTTGTTCCTGAAAGTGAATTTTGGGAGCCTGGATACCAATGTCCGTCCCATGTGGGTAAGCAGCGTCAGAGCCTAGATAGAGCCCTTTGCAGAATGCTGGTTAAGGGGAAATACACTAAAGAGGGGGAGATGGTCTCATTGTCACCTTCCACTATACCTGCGCTCAGGTCTGAATTCCCTGAGCAAATGAGGAATAGAGAAGTCTTACCTGGGGAACAGCACAAGAAAACAGCTCTACCCTAGTATCTGCAGGTCCTTCTTCTGCTCTCGGTTGGCACTCAGAGACTGTGTCACATCGGCTCTGCAGGAAAGTTTGAAATATCTGAATGGCCATAGATTACCTGCAAAGGTGTTTGATGTCACCTGGTTGTCCTTGCACAGTAAAATGTTTGTTAGGGGAAATGTAAAATTTGCACCTGATAGGAATTGACCTTTAGGTTGTCCTCAAAAAGAGTCTATGGAGCATTTCATGGTGGATTGTGGGGGAGTTGTCAGGTTTGGGAAGGAGTGGCGGGAAGGCTTAAAATTCAGAGGCTGAAACTTTCGAGTTACTCGGACAAGGTGTATGGGGTCCCCCAGTCAATTCCCAATGTAAACCAGGAAACAATCTATATCATAATATACGTTGTGAAATATTATCACTGGCATGCAAGGACCAGGGTGGCCATGTGCAATGAATTGTTTGTTCCTGGGAAGGTGATAGATTTAATTATGTCTGAGCTCAGATGGATCAAATCATTAGAGATCAGGAAATGCAGAAAAAATGCTGAATAGTGGAAAAATGTGAATCTCTGAATTCTGCTCCAGGAAAAAATTCTGATTATTTATTGTTTCTTTATTACAGCCAAGAATGGTGGGATTTTGATTTTGTTCTAGAATTGTTTGTGTGCAGAGTGTTGTAAATGTTGTGATATGTTGTATTTTATTCTGATTGTTTTTACAATAAAAAAATACCCAGACTCTGTGGCCTCCTCCTGCTGTTGATGCTGCTGCCACCTTCAGACTCTGTCATTGTGCCACTCTGTAGCCTCCTGATGCTGCCGCCACCTCCAGACTCTGTCATTGTGGCACTTTGTTGCCAGTTATCCCTGTGGAAAATTTTCTGACACCTCCTGCCTCGAACTCAAAAGTTACAAGGATCAAGAGGCCCCACTTTCACGGTCTGCATTCATACTGAAAATTCTGATGCTGCCATCTCTTCCACACTATGTAATTGTGCCACTCTGTGGCCTCCTGATGCTGTCACCACCTCCACACTATGTCATTGTGCCACTCTGTGGCCTCCTGATGCTGTCGCCAACTCCAGACTCTGTCATTGTGCCACTCTGTAGCATCCTCCTGCTACCGCCACCTCTAGACTCTGTCATTGTGCCACTCTGTAGCCTCCTGATGCTGTAGCCTCCTGATGCGAACCCAAAAGTTGCAAGGATCAAGAGGCCCCACTTTCACGGTCCGCATTCATATTGAAAATCCTGATGCTGCTGCCACCTCCAGACGCTGTCATTGTGCCACTCTGTGGCCTCCTGATGCTGTCGCCAACTCCAGACTCTGTCATTGTGCCACTCTGTAGCCTCCTGCTGCTGCCGCCACCTCTAGACTCTGTCACTGGGCCACTCTGTAGCCTCCTGTTGCTGTCACCACCTCTAGACTCTTTCATTGTGCCACTCTGTGGCCAGTTATCCCTGTGGTAAATTTTCTGACACCTTCTGCTCCGAACCCAAAAGTTGCAAGGATCAAGAGGCCCCACTTTCATGGTCTGTATTCATACTGAAAATCCTGATGCTGCCACCACCACATGTGGTGTAAAACGAGTGCATTTCTTCTTGATGCTAACATGGAGCTGTAAGCCTTAGTTCATACTTGAGATATTTGGTCAGTTTTGGCCCCGTGACTGCCCAAATAAGTGACGTGTGCAGTGATTCTAATAGCGACGCCTATCATCTGCATGTCATACTGACTCACAGTATTATTTCACTACCACAGCAGACGCCCTATGCATGGTACTGCAAGGCACAGTGTTCTACACCACTATCAAGGCTCTCTTCAGCCCGGAAATAGCTGTTTTTTAACGCGATTCGCCGCGAATAAATTCGGATCGAAGCAAATCTTTTCTGATCTTTTCAAACCGGCCGAAAAGAATTTTCGAGAAATTCGCTCATCTCTAATTATTACCATCACCCACTAGTCCTACATCACCCAGCAGCAGCGGCTACACATCATCCGCTGTTGTGTACTCTACCCCAAAAACTTATGTGGGATAAAGTGCATAATGAATTTGTTGAGATACATGAAGATAAAAAATCAATGGCAACAGCATTAGTGTGCAAACAGAAAGCAGGAGATACAGTAAGTGATAATGCTCGAAGGTTTAGGAAAGTGTGGAAGGAAAAGGCAGGTCTAGGATTAGGAGGAGATTTGAATGTTGTTTTTACACAGTCACTGATTATTGGAATATTCCCTAAACATGCTAAAACTGCCAAAATGATTATTGATAATTGGAGCATATTACCCCTGCAGGGTATAATGGGACAATTGTTAACTAAAGACGCGCCAGGATGTTTTGAAATAACTAAACCATCTAAGGCCCATGTGCAGGGACTCCATTATTCAGTGAAACCTGGAGGGTACAAAGGCAAAAGTAGAGGCAAAGGAGGTAGACAGGACAGGAATGACAATAGACGATATGGAAATGTTAGAAGGAAACAAGCATGTTTTGCCTGTAGACAGGAAGGTCATTGGGCCAGGGACTGCCCTACACACCAACAGCTGTCAGTACAACAGCAACTACATAGCACGCCAATGCAGCCACATTCAGCTCACAATTACAACCACCCTGCCCCAAAGTACCCCATACAATGGGGAGGAGACAAGCATAGGGATGCCCACAGGAAGACGCCACCACCACTATGTTACAAATCTCTAACCAGGCTGCTGAAAACCCAATAATCACATTAGAAGTAGGTCAGTTCCTGATATACTTCCTAGTAGACACGGGAGCGACTTGTTCTGTCCTCCAATCCTGGTCAGGTCCATCCACACCTGGTGGGCCCTCTGTGGGAATAAACGGAGTAATCAACCCTACAAGACGCACACCTCATATTCCCATATGTACAGTACATGGAGAATATATTACACATCACTCATTCAAGGTATTACCTAGTTGTCCAGTTAAACTGTTAGGAAGAGACCTGATGTGATCTCTGTGAATGTCACTGGTTGTTGACCCACTGGGAGGGATTATTGTCAATACAAACTTGCAACTGCCCTTATTGGATTTTCCAGTTCCTGATAGCACATGGTCCACTAGACCATATAACATGGGATTCCTGAACTGCACTCCATATACAGCACTCACTAAACCACATACACCATTATACCGAAAGCAGTATCCTTTAACTAAAGACAAGGAAGATTCCTTAGCACCTATGATTCAATCTTTCTGCCAGCAAGGCATACTTAAGAAAACCTGCTCTCCTTATAATATTCCAGTAAATCCTGTCAAAAAGCCAGATGGCTCATACCGTTTTACACAGGATCTCAGAGCCATCAATGAGCTGGTTACGCCCCTGACACCAGTTATGTCAGATCTTACTACCATCCTTACAGCAATTCAGCCCGAGACCAAATTTTACAGTGTTATTGATTTGGCCAATGCATTTTTCTCCATACCATTATTACCTGAGACTCAGCCCCTTTGGCTTTCATTTTCATGGGACAGCAGTTCACCTGGTGTCGCTTGCCCCAGGGTTTTGTTGACTCACCCGCAGTTTTCTCAATTGCCCTCCAGCAGGTCCTTGCCAACTGGCAGCCGCAGCATTGTTCCACTTTATTACAATATGTGTTGATCTATTGTTGTGTAGCTCCTCTCCGGAGGCATATCAGAAGGATACTGTTTCATTGTTGTGTTTTTTGGGAAAGGAAAGACAGAGGGTGTCGCAGAAAAAAATTCAGTTTTGCCTGCAACAGGTCACATTCCTGGGAATGCTTTTAACCCCAGGATCCCGGCTGATAGGCCCCAGCCGTGTCCATGCCATTACCAGTCTGCCTTGCCTACAGACAAAGAAACAGCTGCTCAGCTTTCTCGGCATGATCACTTTTTGCAGACACTGGATTCCTGACTGCTCATATTGGGATTCACAGCTCCATCCTAGTACCACCCCCAGTGCCCCTAATATTATTTAATGGTCTGATAAAATTACTAAAGCATATGTGGTGGTAAAGAATCCCTGACCTCTGCCCCTGCATTGGGAATGCCAAATTTTAATGTACCATTTGTATTGTATGCAAGAGAATTGTAAAACCATGGCTGCTGTGCTTTTTCAGATTCATGGAGGTAAATTAAGGCCTGTGGCATACCGTATTTTTTGCCGTATAAGATGCACTTTTTCTTCCCCAAAACTGGGGGGGGAAAGTTAGTGCGTCCTATATGACAAATGTGTTATAAAATAATTAAAAAAATATACTCACCCGATACCCGGATCCTGCGTGTGTCTCTGGCTGCACCACCGTCTGTCTCCTCTTCTTTCTGGCAGCAGCACGTGTCTTCTGTCTGTAAAGCAGAGCGAAAGAAGCCGGCACAGCGCCACCTGATGTCCCCTGTCCTAACTGCCGTACAGTGGAAAAAAAAGCACAGAGTGATCAGAAGGGGAATTTGAATGACAGAGTGATCAGAAAGGAATTTTGAATGACACAGAGTGATCAGAAAGGGAATTTGAAAGGCATAGAGTGATCAGAAAGGGAATTTGAATGGCACATGAGTGATCAGAAGGGGAATAATCTTTCAGAATCTTTTTTTTCTAGATTTTCCTCCTTTAAAATTGGCTGCAGATTTTCCTCCTTTAAAATTGGCTGCGTCTTATATTCCGGAGCGTCTTATACGGCGAAAAATACGGTATGTCTCTAAGACACTGCCTGTTACTGTGCAAGGCATGCCATCCTGTCTGCGTGTGCTGGCAGCATGTGCAATGGCTGTAGAAAGTGTCTCACTTCTAACTTTGGGTCAAGAGGTGATACTATACACATCCCATGCTGTACTACATTTGCTTAAGAATTTAACCAATCAACACATAACAGCACAAAGGTTTTCTGGTTATGAAGTTATCCTAACATCCACTGCAGGATTAAGTGTAAAATATGCTCCTGCTACCAGCCGTACCGTCGCTGTGCTTAATGCCCTCTTAGGTCTTAAAGGGCCAGAGTCACACTCATGTATCATTGAAATACATAACACATCAACACGACGTTCAGACTTATCCACAACACCCATTCCTCTAGCAGAAAATGTTTTGTAGATGGGTCTTGTTCGTGACCCTCTGACATAACTTATTTAGCTGGATATGCCTTGGTACAGCTCCCTGACACAGTCCTTCAACTTGCCCCACTCTCTGTTAACTCCTCCCAAGCTGCAGAATTGAAAGAACCCACCAAAGCCTGTGAAATTATGGAAGGAAAAGCTGTAAACATATTCACTGACTCCCGCTATGCTTTTGGAGTTGTACATGATTTTGGAGCCATTTGGCAGCAAAGAGGTTTTACCACAGCTGATGGAAAACCCATTCAGCACACTGCATTTATTTCAAAACCTTTACAAGCCATTCACCTCCCAAAACAACCATTGTCAAATGTCAAGCACACACTTCTTCCAATTCCTTCGATGCCAGGGGCAACAAACTAGTAGATTTTCATGCCAAAGGTGCTGCTCAGTCTACCACACCCACCACTAGCCCCCCTGATACACTTCTGCTCGCCATCCTAGCTTCCACTGAAACCAACACACTTCTAACACAATTACAGTCCTTCCCCACTTCACAGGACATTGAATTCTGGGAAAAGGAAGGATTGACCTTAGATTCCTTTGAAATCTGGTCAAAAAGAGGGATAGTAGGGCTGCCCCAATAGTAGCAGTACCCCTCATTGTTTTTCAAATCCATGGTATAGGACACAAAAGCATTAGGACCACAACACAAGAAATAAACAAGTGATTTTGTGCCCAGAATTTAAAGGAACAAACAGGCCTTCCTGTTGTTTACCATGTGCTAGAAATAATGTGCAAGGAAAGAAAGCAGGACAACATGAATATTTGTTACCTCCACAGGGTCCATTTCAAGAGTTACAAATTGACTTCACACACATGCCAAAGGCTTCCATTGGATGTCAGATAATGTTAGTGATTACAGATAGATTCAGCAGATGGGTAGAAGCTTTTGTAGTCAGGAAAGAAAATGCAAGGACAGTAGCTAAGATACTATGCATGGAGATCATCTGCAGATTTGGATGCCCAGTGAGAAAAAGCTCAGACAATGGCACTCCATTCACTTCTAAAGTCACGCAGGAGTTTTAAAAAATGATGAACATAGAATGGAAGTTCCACATCCCATATCACCCCCAGAGTGCTGGAGTAGTAGAAAGGATGAATAGGACACTGAAAGACAAACTTAGGAAAGCAACTGGAGGGACATTCCATAAGTGGGACCAATACCTACCAGCCGTGCTAGCAGAAATAAGAATGACACCCAATCCAGGTAATAAGCTATCACCCTTTGAAGTTTTAATGGGACATCGATTCCCCACCCCTTGGGCAGAAGAACCCCTTATCTTACTACTGGGGGACTTACAACAAATTTAGGATCAATATGTAGCTAAATTAATTAAAAACTGGACAGCAACTACGGAGATATCACTCTATTTTCAACCAATGGACCCACTCTCTCTCTCAAATCAACCAACGCACCCATTCAAGCCCAGAGACGTAGTGTTGGTCAAAGCTCTGCACAAGCACAAATCCTTGGATCCGCCCTTTGGACCTCCAGTCACCATGCAAGCCATCACTAGAACAGCCATGCTGACCAGTGAAGGACCCACCTGGATACACGCTTCAAGAGAGAAAAAGGCACCACGCATCCAGCGCCAGGATGATGCTTCTTGATCCACAAGTACCAGCCCGGATGCTTGTCTGGAGTTTTGGAGCCCTGATGATCTACTACAGAAAATCAATCAGCTCCCTCAAGTTTTGTATGCCCAAGAACCTGAAGCTGTCTATTTGTATGTAAAGGAACAGAGGTATGAGGTCAAGTAGTTATCCTTTTTTGAAGGATAAAAATAGGGAATGTAAGGTGCTGAGGAATTTTACTGATTCCTTTAGTTAATTATTTTTGTACTTTTGTTATGTTTTGTAGATGATTAATTATGTTGAAACTAGTTTTACTCTTCTTATCAGTAAACTAGCGTCTGCTTCCCCCCTTTTTGCCTTAAAACTCTTCCTTTCCTCCCTACTGCCATATATCCGTTACTTTGACAAAAATATCTTGTTCTAAGGGAACCACAAAGACATCTATTATGTCTGCTAATTGTCTGTAGTCATGTGATCATGCACTGATCATGCGTTTGGACTGTTATATAAATTGTGAGCAGTAAAAAGTTTTGAAAGGGATCTAACCACACATTAGGTTGCGTGTGTTATATTCTTTTAGCACTGTAAACAGAGGTGATCAGAAAGAGGGAAACATGATCCAGGATCAATAGGAAATCGCCTTAACATGTGGCAATTCTCTTGAATAAGAATCTTCCTTATAAGATTATTTCTACAGTTATAGATGAGGAGAGCAGATATGTGGTAGCAGTGGTAGACTTGGCGGGTCAAATAATATTAACTATTTTGTTTGATTTATGCCCCTACTGGGAATTCTAGCTTGTTCTATGCGTATCTCACCCAAAGGTTTCTTGAAGAGAACTACTCGAATTTGATAGTGGCGCGTGATTTTAATGCTGTAGTAGACAATGGATTAGATCGTTCTAGTACGGCACAACATACACCAGGGATGGTTTTAACTGGAGTTAAGCGCCCAGGCGATTTTGGTTGAGGCTTGGAGACTCCTCAATCCTGGGGACAAAAGCTACACATGCTACTCTAAGGCGCATATGTTCTTTTCCAGGATTGATTATATACTGGTTGATGAATCCTTGTTTTCTAGAGTCTATAACAGATTTTACTATATCGGATCATGCCCTGTGTGACGAATGGCCTCTCGGCCCGCACCCTTGCACATAGAATTTCCAGCATGCTCTGCAACAGTACACACACCAGCAGGCCGAAGAGGGGTTTGTCACGGGACAAGGTTAACCACTCCTGGTAACCCTTGCCAAACACACCACCACAGGTAGACTGCCACCACATGCCTAGACGGAAGCATGCACCGTTACCCCTGACAACCGCAATTGGTCTTCTGTAGGGTCACCCGCTGCCACTCCAGACAGGGATGT
Source organism: Pyxicephalus adspersus (assembly GCF_032062135.1). Classification (NCBI taxonomy): domain Eukaryota; kingdom Metazoa; phylum Chordata; class Amphibia; order Anura; family Pyxicephalidae; genus Pyxicephalus; species Pyxicephalus adspersus. Next base: position 37,110,467 of record NC_092871.1, read on the forward strand.
CTCAGAAATCACAATGTTATAGTAGCGCTTAAGGTTTGCAAGTTACACTATTCCTATTTAGAGCATTTAGAGATTCAGCTAACACATTTTATAGGGTTTTATAAGTAAGAGAATACAAAAACAGTGGATTAACAAATACAGAAAAATAAACACTAATCTAAGAATATTAACAGAACACTAGCGGAACTTTAGCAACAGCATAAAATAAAAAGGGAAAATTGTGAAATAATACTTAAGTAGAGTTGACTTCCTGGTCCAGGTTGTGGTGTAAAGTCCAAGTTTTTAGTCAGAGTCACTGGGCTCCCTGCAGTGCTCAATGTGTCAGTGCTATTGTCACTAGCTACATGATGGTATCAGTGAGAGCTCCTTCTGCCAGGCTTACATGGCTTTTTATATGCCAACAACAGAGGTGGGTCTAATAGGACCATCCAATGATAGCAGGGTGGGGGCTGTCTGAGGGGCTGTGACCATATGAATTATGGACACTTCCAAAATGCCCTGGTTCTAGCCATTATTATTATTTTCATAAGTACAGGTTTTATGAACTGCCAAACCCCAAATTATTTATCACCACAAAATATGATGTTCATAGAGACCAAACTAGGTATGTCTGGGACCTATAGTTCCCCAGAGCAGGCTAAATATGGTTTCCAGGCTTCTCTGTGGCCTAGGAAACCAGTTCTTGGTCTCAATACTCACCATAATGATCTACCTACAAATCTGTCATCCATTACCTCATACAGAATGGTATATTGGAAATATAAAGATTAGGAACAAATGTGTTTCAGAATATATATCAGAGACGCTCTGTCTGGTCTCCAACTTTTACAAAACTGGAGGCACACTGTCTACAGACAATTAATTAACAGCAAGCTATTACAACATAAGACCCTTTGTTATTTTTTTTGAAGTGGAAAATAAAATTCAATTAGCACAAAGACCTTTCACAGGAAGACCCTTTGTTAATTTTAAAGGGGAGATTCGGACCATAGGGGACATTCCACCATAACACACCTTCCCCCAATAGGAGAGAGCATAGGAGGGATCACTCAATCCTTCCAAGCGCAACTGTCCTCCACTGGCTTGGCCTGGCGAGACAGACCATCCGCGTTAGCATGCGTGCTGCCTTTATAGTGTTGGATTGTGAAGTCATACTCCTGAAGAAACAGGCTCCAATGGAGCAACTTCCCATTGTCTCCGGCAGTACGGTTCAGCCCACTGAGTGGGTTGTGATCAGTGATGACTGTCAAGCTTCGGCCATACAATTACCTACCCGATGTCCCAGGTATTAAACTTTAGTCATTGCAATCTGACATTTGCTGGAATTTACTGTCAGATTGACAAATGCGATCTTGTCCAGCACCTGTGACAGATGATCAAAGTGTTCTTCCCAGGTGTTAATTAACACCGCTATATTATCCAGATAGGCAACTGCAAATTCATCCAGTCCTTCCAATAAGTCATTTAAAACCCTCTTAAAAGTGGCTGGTGCGTTTTTCATTCCAAAACACATTACCAAAAATTCTATTAACTCAAATGGTGTGATGAAAGCAGATTTTTCACGGGTTTCCAATGATAGGGAAATTTTCCAGTACCCCCGGCTTAGATCCATTATTGTCAGATAGCTGGCACTTGCCAGCTTATCCAACAACTCATCATTTCTAGGCATTGAGTAGGCATCAGATGAGGTGATGGCAGTAAGTTTTCTGTAGTCCACACAGAACCTCTTGGTTCAAGCCTTTTTGGGGACCAAAACTACCAGGGATGCCCATACAGCATCTCCTCAATTTCTTTCCGTATGTCAGAGAGTACCTCCTGTGAGACACGGTAGGCCGTCTGTCTAATAGGAGGGTGCATGCCTGTGTCCACCTTGTGGACACAAAGGTGTGTTCTCCCTGGTTTTACAGTGAATGTGCACCTGTGCAGTGTGAGCACTTTCAGCAGCTGATCCTTCTAGAGGAGGGAGAGTTGTCAGATGGTGCTTCATTACTCACCTCTCGGGTGTCAGCTAACAAAACTAGCAATGGATCAGCCTCTTCCTGTTCAGGCTGACTGCATACAGGGATGGCATAAGCTGTTCTCTCATGGTGAAATTTAGGCATATTCACATGAAAAGCCCTCATTAGCCTCTGGGTGATTGGGCACGGTCCGTCCCAGGCAGCCTGCAGTTTGTTCTGGCGCATTGATAACAGAACATACACCTGCTGGCCCACCTTGTAGGGCCGATCCCTGGCATTTTGATCATACCAACTCTTCTGTTTGACCTGAGCCCCTGCCATGTTCTCTCAGGCCATCCCCACCAATTCCGGCATTTTATCTCGGAATTTAAGTACATAGTCCACGACAGAGACTTCTGTACCATGTACATGCCCTCCCAAGACTCCCGAATTAAATCAAGTGGACCTCTCACTTTTCTCCCATACAGGAGTTCAAAGAGTGAAAACCGGTGGACTTTTGAGGGACCTCTCGGTAGGCAAAAAGCAGGGGAGGAAGATATCTTTCACAGTCCTTTCCTTGTGAGCCCACAAACATTTGCAACATCTGTTTTAAGGTGGGTCATCTGTATTTTAGCACACAAGGCCTCTATCAGGTTAGACAAGAACTGGGGGCCCTGGTCACTGAGGAGCTCAGCTGGAAACCCAACTTGGGTGAAGATTGCCAGCAGGGCATCAGCAACTTTGTCTGCTCTAGGGGATGAAAGCGCCACAGCTTATGGATAACGGGTGATATAGTCCACTACTGTCAAAATGTACCAATTGCCTGAGCTACTGGCAATGGTTAAGGGCCCAATCTTATCTACTGCAAACCAGTGAAAGGGCTCATCAATCACTGGAAGCGGGTGCAAGGGGGCCCAGCGCACATCACCTGCCTCACCCACCATTTGACAAACTGTACAGGACCGACAGTAATGAGCTATATCTGTATCCATGTTAGGCCAGAAAAAAGTTTTGCTTTACCCAGGCCTTGGTCTTGGCCACATCCAAATGACCTGCCAAGGGAATTTCATGTGCAATCTTTACCAAATGTCCCCTAAATTTATCCTCTACAAAAAGGTTCTGTCTGACCATTTTTACCCTACTGCTGTCTGTAAGCAGTTCCTCTCGGTACAACTTCTGCTGGTCCCAGTACACCTTGTACTTATCCCCCTCCTGTACAGGTCTGGAAGCCAAGTCTCTGAGTGACTCCAGACTTGGGTCCTCCCGCAGGGCTTGTACAAAGGCTGCATCACCTGCCACATCTGCCTGTCCTGTGGCAAACAAGGACAGGGGAAGTGACTCTGAGACTGATCCTACCGAATCAGAGCAAGTAGATAAATTAGAAGAATTCTCCCCATGCTCTGATCCTGTAGTCTGGGCCTGGGCAGCCCTTGCACTGCAAGTGACGGCTAATGGAGTTTGAGTCATCAGTTTTAGTCAAAATTGGTTGTGCAATGTCTACACCTTCATGCATTGCATTGGTAACAGGTTCAACAATAGTCATCACATTTTCATCTACTTGGCTCATTACTGCTTTGTCAACATTTTCACTTTGCTTAGATATTGATGCACACACATCACTAATCACTTTTCTATCCCATTCCTTTGGAGAATTGTTCGTTTTTACCCCACTTTCCTCCCTCTGTCCATCCCCAGGTCCCTCAGATGATGCTTCTGTACTTTGTTCAGTACCTTGGAATGTTCGGAGGGTCCAGTTGAAAAATCCCTGGTAGCTCCAGTCGGTTCATAGTAGGAAATAAGAGTGCCCAAATCTGCTCTGAGCAGTACTGGTACTGGAACCTCATTTGAGACTCCCACAATATTGGTACCCTTGCCGGCCCCCCAATCAATGTGAACTTCCACAGTAGGCACAAAGGAACGGGTACCCCCATCCAGTAAGAGTTAGATACTTGTTAGTACCAGCAACAAGCAACGCAGAAGAGGAGCTGTTAGTGGGCTGTCTTGGTGCTGTCATTTGCTTGGGTGAAGGGCAGTGGATCCAGAGGTGGCCAGATATAGCATAGTGGAAGCACTTTCGAGTATCCGCTGAACAAAATCTGATGGTAGAAGCTGCTGGCACTGGTCGCTGCTGTGCTTGGGTCACTGAGGCAGGAGTAGCAGATGGTGGTGGTGATTTTCCCCCTCTCCAGGAGCTAGGAGGAGCTCTGCGATTCTCAGGCACCCGGGTAGTGACATAGAGGTCTTACAACTCTACTGCTTCATGATCTGACTTAGGATGGCACTTTAGCTCAAACTGATCTCAGGGGAACAGCTGTGTAGAAATTGATCCTGGACCATTAGGTCCCCCAAGTGCTCATAATTGTCTTTTTTCGTCCCTTGGCCCACTGCCAGAAAGTGATGAGCATCTGAGAGACCAGATCCACGTGGGTGTCAGTGGCTACTTTATGCAGGGACCTAAACCTTTTCTGGTAAACGTCTGGGGTGAGTTTAAATTTTGCAATTATAGCGTCCTTTATAGTTTTATAGTCATCATTGATCTCAAGAGGCAATGTTACAAAAACATCCAAAGCTTTACTTCTCAAGCCTGGAGTCAGGTAACCAGCCCACTTCTCCTGGGGTAACTGGTACTGACGACACGCCTTTTCAAAAGACTGCATATAGGTATCCATATCACTGTCTTTATCCATCACTGGAAATTTAAGATCTCTCACCAAAGAACCTCTCTGCTCTGGGAAACTGGTTGACTTGACCTTCATGCTGTAATTGGAGTTTAGCCATCTCCAGTTCATGCCGGCAGGCAGCCTGCCGCTCTGCTGCCTCTGCCTCTCTCTCAGCTCGGCGCTCTGCTGCTGCTTTCCTCTCCGCTCGGCGTTCTGGCTGCTTCTGCCTGTTGAATCTGGAGAAGAAGCTGAAGGCGAAGTCCTGGATCATCGCAGCCAAGCAACTGCAGATCAGCCGGTCACCCTGGACACCACGTCTGTCCACATGCTCGGGTGCCATCTATACAGATACAGATACAGGTTTGGAGACACAAAAGGTTCCAGCTTGTGCTCTTACACACCCTGTTTCCCTAAAAATAGGACCTACCTTGAAATGAAACCCGAGCATGTTAATAATGCAATGGGGAAATATAAGCCCTACCCCAAAAGTAAGCCCCATCAGCTTCTTTGGGGAGTGCGGTCACATGGTACACCGAAGGATAACAAAAAGACGGAGAGAGCAGAGAGAGAGCAGGAGATTTTAAAAGCACTGGAGCAAGGGGTCAAGAAATTGCAGGGTGGTTAGTAACCTACTCTGGTGTGACACTACAACTTTAATAAAGGGTTGGTGGACTCTCTTTTTCAAAGAGTCATTGCTAGTATTAAATTCATTAGCAGCAATGCATATTTATTGATTTGTTGGGGTTTTTTTTTGTTTTTACATAGATTTATATTGGTTACTGTTCTGTGTCTGCATGTTACTCTATGAGTCATATGTTAATTGTCAGCATATTTTCTTGTTATGTTGCACTTGTTTGCTTATGAAGCTGTGTTTTTTTTTCATTATTAAATTTTTGTCCATGACTTTATTCATGACTTCATGTTTATTCAAGACTTCTTGTATATACCAGAAAAAAAATATTTGATTTTTACAGATCACAGGTAACAGAGGTATCTTTCTATAGATTTTTTGTACATAAGAAAACATTCCTGAAAATAAGCCCTAATGCGATTTTCAGAGGTAAAATTATTCTCCATTGAGAGTTCATCTGCAGTTCCACTGCGATCCCCTGGCACTAGAGGTTAATTAACCTCTGATGCCCTGGGATTGCAGTGGATTCTCAGGGCTGCAATCATTCTTGCAGCCCTGGGACTCCTGTTTGTGATCCCCGGCACTCGAAGTTAAATAGGGACAAGTCTCCCCATTCAAAACCTCCAGTGCTCTCTGATTGACTAACTTTTTTTTTCTTTTTTCTTTAAAATTTGACCCCGATTAGCGAATTTACACCGGACATTCTCACTTACAATTTCGGTAAGCGAGAATGGCCGAATTCGCTGCGAGATCAAGTTTCAAAAACTCGCTCATCCCTAGAAGCAGGTACTTTGACAAGTCGGTTTGATCTTTTGTTAATGGTTTGACCCAAAAAAAATTTAACATACCACCACACTATCCCTGTACCCGTTTATGGAAAAGGTAATTTATGTATACCACCAGATTCGTTAGTTTGTTTCTGCTATGTTGCGTAGGCTCTCTGATAAAGACTGGTCTAACCCACTAGATAAAATGCTGTTCAGGCCAAACCCAGAGAAGAGGGCGATAGCTGAGGTCTATGGTAGATATAAACCAATTTTGAATTACGAGGAAAGGCATAGAGGTTTAAACAGGTGGAGCATTTTTCTTCCATCTAGGACTCCAACAGAGATTTTATCGGGTTTCTGTAAAGCCTGGAGAACGATTACCTCCTCCTTTTATAGAGAGATGGTTTTTAAATTTTTCCATGGCGCATATGTTTCTCCCTACCGTTCATTTCAAATGAGTCTAAGTGATTCCCCTAAATGTCTTAAATGTGGTACATCTGAAGCAGTTTCTTACCATATGTTTTGGGGCCAGTGGTTCAATCTGCATTGAGGCATTTGGTAATTTTTCTCCCTTTATCCCCAACGTGGGCTTTATTTGTAGTTCTATTGACCAAGTTTGGATAGCTAGAGGGTGTGGTAAATTCCTTTTGTATTACAATTTTATTAATGGTCGCCAAGAAGACCATATTGCACAAGTGGATTAGTACTGATCCTCCTAACCTGGGTTTATTTTTAGAAAAACTTAGTCATGTTTTTCAAATGGACTGGGTGAAGACTGCAATCAACAAGGACTCAAAAGTTCAATCCTTTTTTGAATTGCGGGAATCATACATAACTACATTACCTCAGGAGACCAGAAAGCATATTATATCAACTTTTGACCAAACTTCTTGGTATGTTTTAAGATGATTGGATAATAACCCTCCTGTTGTACTGTAACATAATTTGCGAAGAGTTATGTTTGTTTTAAAACAATTTCTCTTTATTTTTTATTGTTTGGTTTTGTTTTTCTTTTTGTATGCATAATCCTTTGTTTATATACATTAATTGCTGAGCAATGTTGAGTATTCTACTGTGCCTTTGAATTGTTGGTTTTGCACATTGTTGTTTTTTTTTATTTTCTTCTTATATTTTTCTGCTGCACTGAATCTGTTTGTTTTATTAATTCCTCTAATAAAAATAATAAAAACATTATAAAAAAAAACTATTCTTGTTTTAAACATACCGGTACATCTTTAATGTTTGTTTGCATTGTGACCCGCAGGTTTTATCTCAATGTCAACATCGGCCCCCAGATGAAAAAAGGTTGGGCACCACTGGTATAGAATGTCCAATGAACAAAAGACATTGTGGGTTAAGATAAACTCCAATAAAATAAGGACAAAACAATTGAAATGCCAATGATCTGGACCCTCCTCAAAATAAAACATTTCATTACTTTTATGCCCATCTGATTTGATACAGAGTAATGTAAAGGGGAATTTTTGTACACAGGGTTTTGGAACACTATACACTAATCTACTGATCTTCTCAGTAAAGAAATGATTCCTGAAATATAATCAGAGAAAGGTCAGACTTTTGCTCATCTTTGCTAATGCATAAAATATAGGGAGATATGGGTTTTCAATCAATGAGTACCATTTGGCATGACTTACACACACATCTGTTTGTAGTTAACTTTGTGATAAGCGATGTGATGTCGGTATTTTTATCTGTAGTTCAAAAATTAAAAGTAACGAATAGGTGAATAGTTACAAGGTTCAGTGGTGGACCCAAAGGGGTCCTTTTCTTCCTGAGGTGACTTGTATTTTGGTATGATGATGGGACCAACAAGTTCAGTGTGTTTCGTAAAACATTGTGAAAAATCAAAAGTGGCAGATGTGTGAGACTGTGAAAAAATTGAAGAGGTAAATAGGAGAACATGATTATTCAATGTTTTACCATCATAAGAATCCAAAACAAAAAAAAAATATTTCAGAATCTTTAATTCCTAACTCAGTGGTAAGCTTTACCAGTCCAGATAGCTAACTTATTCCTATAGAATTGTTTATCCCTTTGTATATGCAAGTTATACCTTTTGATCCAAGCAACTATATAGACACTTATTTCATACCATAATGAGACCTAAATGTCTGAGTACATTGTATCTTGTGAAGGAGGTGCCCCATCATAAATTTAGGGACAAAAGAGAGAAGATTTTCAGTTTCAGTTAAAAAAAAGTTTTATTATACTACGTGAATTGTTCTTGTTTTGGGTGCCAACGTCCTTTTTTTCTGTAACTGTTACATATATATTACAATCTGGTACACAATGGTACCACAACCAACTATGTGAGTCTAGTAATTTTTGATATTCAACCCAATTATATGCTTTTTTTAAACTAGTGACTCAGCATGTTTGTGTCATACACAGCCAGACAACTAGTGTTTTTAGAAGTCAGAAAAATTAGCATATTTCTATCAGCATCTTTCCCTTAGTTACTTCAATGTATGCTATTTACTATGGAACAGGTGACATATTTGTAATATGTCTTTCTCGCTAGACTTCTTTCCTTATGGTATATCATGGTATAGTTTTATATGGTTTAATTTTTATTTCATTAGACTTCTAATATGGTCACTTTCCAAAGATGTAACATTTTCCAGTTGGTGATATTAATGCAGCTGTATCAGTAAAAATATCTTTGCTATCTTAAGAGTATTAGTAAGAGGATAAGAGTATTAGTAAAAACCCTTTAGGAATGAGTAATTTTATGTACTAAGGGAAAAGCCCATATTCTAGCTTTTTTAAATTTCATATGAAGAAAAGATTAAAAGAATCTTAGTTAATTTACACTAATTTACAATTTACACTTTTTAAACATTTTTCAGTTCATACACAGTGAAAACTGCTGCTGCCAATGTGCTTTCCTCTCTGGAATCACAGTAACGGCTGAGCTAATAGATTTGATTGTAAATAAACCGATTTGATCACTATGAATGGACGACATATAGCCCCTGATTCATCAATAAAATCCGCGCTCGCTGGAAGCGCGAAAGTACGCGCGGCCATCGATCGCGGATTACCGCGGTCCGGACTCGAGTGTGCGCGTACACTCGCCTCACTGCCAGCCGCAACATCGCGCTCGTGCACACGTATCCGACAAGGCATCGGAAGCTTTTACATAGGCGCCTATGGAGAGGAGTTGAATTCGGTTAACTTTTGCCTAACAGGAAAGAAATAAGTGATTTAAAAATATGCTTTTTTCTTAGCGCACATAAAAGTTAAAAACATTTAAACAGCGCAAACATTTTTTTTTAGGGCTATGAGTAATGTGTGTGCCATTAGAAAGAATGATTTTTTAGGGGAACAGTTACTTTTAATGCAAGCTCGCCAGTGTAAAGCTGCCGGAGATGCGCGACTCCGGCCGCGATCTTTTTCAGTTGCTGAATAGCGCGATCGCGTACGATTTCGGATCGCGAATACGAATGCGCGACCGATAATCCGATTCTGCTTGATGAATCAGGGGCATAGTGTTTGCATAATTTTGAACTAATCAATGTAGTCCCTGGGCATCAATGGAGACAGAGAGCTGTGAGTGATGATGCTGTGAGGCTACTAAAAACTACGAGACCACAACATTAATAAAGAAGTGTGATTGTTTTTATTATATTTTTTATAGCCATTTTTAATATTTTTGCAGCATAATGTAGCTAACACAACGGTAGCTATCATTACAACATGCATTCACAAACAGAAGAATATAGAAATGTGTGATGTTCCACTTTAACAATTTGCAGCCAGGCAGAGCTTTAATACTGAAATGAACAGGCCATGTCCCTTCTGCATTAAAACATACTCACTTGCCTGATCACTCTCTTCAACTGCCAAACTTACGCAATGTTCGGCGCAGGGACACCTGGCACATCCCAGCTTCCCCTGCAGCTGCCCACAATATTCTAGCCCAGCCAATCAAGGTTGCCACAGATTGAAACAAGGAAGTGAAGAAAGAAGAAAATGGCAACACCAATAATGTAAAGAGTACAGTTGAGTGTAAACTGGATTTAATTCCTCTTTAAGAAGTCAGGCATAGGTAATGTTGCTTTAACAGCAATTCAACAGCGAATATTCTTTAGTAATATATGGTTTTAAACTTGCATTTTAAGAAGGAGAAGTAAGCAAAATATTTATGTAGCACTGGGAAATGAGAGGCAGGGCCTGCATAAATAGTGAACAAATTTAGATGCATCCATGCACACATATAAACATTCATTTGACAACAATAATAGGTATATTAGACTAATTAATTTTAACTACTTATAAAAAAACATCAAAAAAACTAAATTCTTTTAAATTCATGGCAAGAGCTGGGATGTCATAAATTCTGTATCAGCCCTTTAAGGTCTTTCCCTATGGCAGTATTGCAATTTTGCTTGTTTCTGCCTATTTCCTTGATCTTAATATATTAGACTTTTTCAAATCTTGCTATGTATTTTATGTATGTAGTTTGGGCATTCTTTGTCTTCTTCACTCCCCTAGCACTTGATTAAAAGGATGTTCCACTTTTATCTATTCCTAAAACAATTTTTTGTTTCCACTCTGAATTTTCTAGCTTGCACTATAGAATTTCCATAAAGTAAATATTTCTTCTTTTTTAGGCTTTATTTTTTTGCATAGGTTACTATGAGCTTTATTACTATTCAACATATATTAGCCTTCAGGATACAGATTCTGATAAATTCTCATGCACATTCAGCATGATATACTCCTATATCATGAAGTACTTTTTAAATAGAATAGATCAACTTCCAGATACGTTCCTGCTACCGTGTTTCCCCGATCACATGAACAATAACTGTGTACTGTAGTCTTCTTCATGGGTAAATAAGGCATCCCCCTGAAAATAAGCCCTAGAGCATATTTTGGCCTTCAAAAAAAAATAAGACAGTGTCTTATCATCGGGGAAACAGGGTAATGTGCACATTTTATACTCAGCAGTGTAATATCTTTGTCGTTTTTTGCACTTACGTTGGCCCAGGGCTTTCTAAATGCATTTGAATATGAAGGTTTTCAATGCATAATGTAACCTTCCTCTTTTCTGCATATAAGATGTCTTTTCACCCTTTTTTATTTTAGACATATTTTTCTTTTCCTGATATCTTGTTAATCTTCAGGAACAATATTGCTTCTTCCATTTCTTCCAGTGCTCATGGAATTACATCTTTTCTGTAATCCATTTATTTTTTCATATGCACAGTCTTTATATTTCTCTTCATTTCTACCTTCACTGAGAAATTTAACATTTTCTGTTACCTTTGTATCGATCATCTTCTATTTGCTATACATTCCTACTATACCATAAATTAATTCACAACTGGAAGTCACATTTTTGCATTTTACCTCTTTAAAATGCTTTTGGTCTTTTCTTGCTGTTCTCCTTGCTCTTGTAATTGATTTAAATAATTCCTGCATTGTTGAACACAATTCGCTTGGCTTTCCATTACAAATTCCACAGGTAAATAAGCCACACGTTTATTGTTCACAAAATGTCTTCAGTCTAAAAATGTATTACAGGAAACTGTATCAAATTCCCTGCTGCAATGTAATGCTTGCAGGCAGTCTTCACAATTATAGCATTTAAACTTGTCCTTTTTCTTGCTGCTGTCAAATATCTATTAAAAATCCAATCCTTAATAAATAGTCTCTTCATAAATTTTAGAGATGTCATATTGATCTGTTATCAGCTCAATCATTCTAAACAGAATATGTTGGGATTTTTGAAGGAAATCTGGTATAATTAACTTTTGCTGTTCTATTTTAAGACACATATTCTCATTCTTTAATAACAAAATTACCACTTTATCAGATGATTCAAAGTGGACTTAGGATCAGATAAATGTTTTGCAAAGTAAGATATTTATTATTTATTACTGATGGCTAAACTTTACTTCTATAAAGCTTTATTTGTTTTACCCAGCAAAAACTGAAAGGTCTGTCTTTGTGCAGTCACCAACCAGATATTTTATGTATCTCTAAAATTTTTTGTGATTGCTCAGATATCTGCAATCCTTGTAAAACCATCATTGCCATCATCTGTTTCTGATGACCCACCAAGTAACCAAGTAGACCCCTGCCATGACTTTGCAGATATTTAAAAGAGGAAAGTGGAACCTAAAAAGGTGAGCAGATCCAAGAAATAATGTGGCACTGCTATTTGCAGTTTGTTTAATTTTCCTAAAGAAAAAATATGTCTGAGATAGCTAAAAACCAAACTTTCGACTTTACACACTATTAGTCAATAATAATAAACATAGGCATGCCCCTGTCAGTTTCTTGAATACACATATTTTGTGTAGTTTCTGACTGCACATTCTCTGACTGTTGTCTTTGCTTTTTACATAACCAGGGTAGCTAGGACCTTCTATCTAAGGATGAGCGAGCGAGTTTTTAAAACTCGATCTCGCAGCGAATACAGCCGTTCTCACTTATGGAAATTTTAAGCAAGAAAAAAAAATCTCTCTGATTTTTATAACAGTGTGCGATCCCAAGCACTAGAGGTTAATTAACCTCTGGTGCCGGGGATCTTCTCAATGAATGTGTCAGCGGCCGCATTCATTGAGAACAGTGTGCAATCCGCGGTTAATTAACCTATAGTGCCCCGGGGATCCCAAACAGGAGGATTCACAGGGAATCTTGTGAATACTCCTGTTATAATGTCCTCAATCTTCTGATGGTTTTGTGAAATCGGTTCACGAAATTTTGCGGAAACATTGGAAATTCTGGCATTCTCGCTCATCCCTGCTTCTATCCCCACCTTTAACACCACTGGCAGAATCCTCCACCTCACCCCCTCACCCCCCACCTGCTTACCAACCACTTCCACACTATTAAAATACACAAACACCAATTTGTACCTAAATTGGCTTGCAAGCAGACATTTATTATCCATAAATAAATAAATTAATTATTCAAGTAAATACCAAATAAATATCCAATCACAAATACATGACAAAATGAATTACTTAAATTTTACACTTTGATATACCAGCATAAATTCCTATGTGCAAGTTTCTTTTGAAATGATGATTATATGTAACATTAACACATTTTTGTTCTTTAAGACACAATTTATGAGGTATGTATTGAGCTGTCTTAGTTTAAAAACAGCTCTTTAGAAAAAATGGCATTGTAAATATCTGTTGTGATGCAGCATCAGAAATGAATGTGAAATAGTTTTATTGCACTGCGTACCTATGATTGTAGTGAACCAAGAAGATAAAAACACATTAAAGCTTTTAGCTACCGGATTTTGAAAACAGCCTGTTCCTATAGCTGACATGGTTTGCATTTTAAAATATTTAAGAGCAGCAAGTCTGTGTTATTTTACTTATGAGTTTTTGTAATATTCTCAATATGTTCTTAGCCTACACTGAACATATGAGTCTTTGATTTACTAAAGTCAAGATTATATATCAGTTTGGGTTACTAATACTTATTTTCCTTCACCAGCAAGATGATGTTTATTTGCCTATCCATTCTAGTACATGTTATTAGAAGTGTGCATAAGTAAGCATGTCTACATTTATTGGACTCTGGAATGTTTTTCCTTTATTACTGAACAGTTATGCAATTAATAGTCATGACTAGTGTTGGTCGAATAGCTCACTATTCGATTTGCCAGCTATTCGCTCGAATATAGCAAAAAAATTTGGGTGGTCGAATGTCAAAGTCGAACACTACTAAAGTCAATTGGAGGAAAAATTTGTTTTTTTTTCAGCACTGTGTATAGCTTCTACCACCTCCAAACAAATGTAAAAAGATACATTATAAAAGGATACATAAAAAGATACATTGTAAAAAGATACATTGTAAAAGGATACATAAGATACATTATAAAAAGATACCTATCACTATTACATACCATACATACTATACATAAGATTAAAGAGCACTTGTCACATCAATTTTAGGCTAAAGCTAGGTACACACTTCCAATAATTATTGTTAGAAAATGAACGATTACGACCGCTGAACGATTATGCACGATTATACTTGAACGATCATATTGTGCACAATTCTGTGCATGCTGTAACAATATGATCGTTCATATATAATCCACCAACAGTGTCCACACGGTAGATACAATCTTTTGAACGATGCAGGGAGGGACATGTAAAGTAGAAAGTGTACCGCAGAAACATGCACGATCACTGAACGACCGTAGACGATAGATAGTGAAAGATCGTCGGCCAATCGGTTGTTCATCGGTCATTTCTAACAATAAATATTGGAAGTGTGTATGCAGCTTTAGTCTACACGAACTGTTTTCCCAGCGTTTAACCTGAGGCTTTTTAAAGCTCATGTTTGATGTCCCCATGCATTCCCATGGGCTAATCTACACCAGGACGTATCCTTCAGGCACGTTTTTGAGCGTTATCTTAAACGTTGCTTGCAACATTTAAAAAATGAAAGTGCTGGACAAACACGAGAAAACGCTTCCATTGAACTCAATGGAGGCTTTTTCAATCATTTTTAAGCTTTTATGAAAGCTTCCCTTGAAAACAATGGGGGCTTTTATAAACATTTTTAGCAGGACTTTGGAATCGGGAAGCCCCCTTTAATAAGGAGACTCCCAGATCTCCACTGTCCCACCCTGGGGAATGAGTACAGGGGTACATAAATCCCCTTACTCATTCCCTGAAAGGATTAAAATATAAGTAAAAAATAGGACAAGGCTTTAATGTTAAATTATTTTATTAATGTGTGTGTGTTTGTGTAATTTAACTTTTGTTTTTTTACAGGTTATCCCAATGACAGGAGGATTTCCAGGGTTGCAATTAACACAGCACTGGAAATCCTCCTGACAGTGAGGGATTGCAGCCCCAGGGACACCGCGGGCTCGCAGGGCGGGTAAGTTCCTTACAGCTCGGACCTTCTATCCGAACTTTGATCTCCACCAACTAAATCTTCTTCCCCCCCCAACCCCCCAACCTGCTTACCAATTATTCCCAACCATTAAGGACACAAACAGCCATTTATTAAACCGTAAATAGATAAATTAATTAATTAACCATTCAATTAAATATCCAATAATGAAAAAAATACCAAAATAAATAACAAGCTTTTCACATTTATATGCCTGCATAAATTGACATAACAAAACATAACCCAAAAAATTATAATCTAGCTAACAACCCAATTTCCCCCATTTAGTAATACATAACCATAAATAACAATAACCCCAATAATATAAACACCAACCTTCCAGTTATAAACCAAAACAACCTAAAAGAGGGCCTCCCTCCTCCATTTCCCCCCTTTTAACCATCCTAAACTTAATCCCCCCCCACCTCCCACTCAACACTAGCACTGCTCCCTCCCTACAGCTAGCACATTTTGTTAACCCTTACCGACCCTGGTCTAGGCCTCACACCCTGTCATGCAGGCCCTGCACCCTAATATTTATGGCTATGTGCCTCTCTTTCTAATAAATTTATAACACAATGCTTTTATGATGTAAAGCATTAAAACCAAAACATTTGCATAAAAATTCCCAAACAAAAATATGGGAAAATTTTAAGTATATAAATAAAAAAAATCTTAATTTTTTTATAGTTTAAAAGAGAAAAAGTGGAAAGATAGCTGTTCTTTATGGCAATAAATAAGTCTAGCATGACATAAAACCTTTTATTTCAGTTACTAAAACATACACTTCTTAGAAACATAATTGGTAAAAGAGGCCATGGTAATGTTTAACCAAGGCTTTATAAAATACTCTCACTAACTTCCTCAGAGTACATTCAACCCAGGAAATGTTACAAAAAGGGGGAAATGACTCGAGTGGAGATTTTGGATGGTTATCTTAATGATGTAATAATTACTAATTAATCCAGTTTTAGTAGATGGAGGTATCTACGATTTAAATATGTACACTGGCTGCGCTTTTATTTTTTTATATATCTTCAACCTCAGATATGTGTTGGATCTTGTAAGCAGTGTAAGGAATACTATCAAAAATAGGGAAGGGTACAAAGTACATTTACGCTCTCCCAGTGGAAAATTGCAATTAGCTACAGTTCCAAGGCTTCTAAATGTATTTCACATTGGGATACTTACCAAAAAATTTTATATAGATGGTACAGAACTCCACTCAGATTATCGAGATTTGTGCCAGATTACTCCCCCCTGTGTTGGAGAAATTGTGGAGATTTATGTACATATTTACATATGTTATGGGAATGTAAGAATTTACGTAGTTTCTGGAACTCTATTTTTGTATTAATCTCGAAAGTTACAGGTGTATTAACCAGTCCAAATGCGGCATTAGCACTATTAAACTTGGGACTGGAGAACTTCCCACCCTGTTTTCGCACTTTGATCACCCATATTTTTATTGCAGCCCGACTCTCTATAGTTACCAAATGGAATCACTCTACAACACCCAACCTTTCAGATGTGGTATCAATGATACATACAAATTATTACTATGAACGTGCTTTAGCTCTTAGCAATTTCCAAATTCATAAGTTTCGTATAAACTGGATTATGTGGGAAAAATTTTTACCCAATACCCATCACGATAAGTAAACAAAACAATACTTTCTCTAGAGTAAGCTATCGTTAACTGTCAATAATAATGACCATTGTGTTTGTTATAAATTTTTCTTTTTTACTTTTGTTTTTCTTGTTGTTTTTTCTCTCTTTCTGTAATGTTTCAAAAATAAAAACTTTAATAAAAATTACTTTAAAAAAAAAAATAGGGAAGGGTATTCCAAAGAAGATCTTATGGATTAATTGAGAGGTGCTTCCGAGTATAAGGAAGAATCGTCCTAAGTGTTGTGTGAGGAGGTATGGGGGAAAAAAGCTGGTGGCAGCTGTCCAAACCAGATTTTTTACCCCATACCTCCTCACACAACACTGACCCACATCTTGGGCTCTTTAGTGAGAGTATTTTATAAAGTCATGGTTAAACATTGCCATGGCCTCTTTTACCAATTATGTTTCTAAGAAGTATATGTTTTAGTAACTGAAACAAAAGGTTTTATGTGATGCTAGACTTATTTTCTGCCATAAAGAGGCGCTATCTTTCAATTTTTTCTCTTATGTACTATTGGCTCGGCAACTACTCTAGTGGTATTTTCTAAACTTATCACTGCGGGATTGGCTTCCTCTCCTTCTGAACCTATACAGTTTTAAAGATTTAAAGTCAGTTCTCAAATTAAAAATTAACAAATAGCACCAAAGTATATACACTCACTAGCAACTTTAATAAATACATTTGTTCAACTGCATGTTAACACAAATATCCCATCAGAAAATTACATGGTGGCAACTCTATATGCCATGTAGGCATATAGACATGGTTAAGACCATCTATTGAAGTTTAAAGCGAGAATCAGAATGAGGAAAAAAGGTGATTGAGGTGACTTTAAATAAGGCATGGCTGTTAGTTTCAGGTTGGCTGGTCTTGGTAATTCAAAAACTATTGATTTGCTGGATTTTTCATACACAAACATCTGTAGGTTTTACAGAGAATGGTAACATTTACAAAAAAAGGAAAATATCCAGTGAGCAGCAGTTCCCTGTCTTGTTGATACTAGAGGTGAAAGGAGAATGTCCAGACTGTTGGAGCTGTAGAAGGGCAACAGTAACTCAAATAACCACTTGTTACAACTGAGCTATGCAGGGTCTAGTGATAGTAGTCCCCTACCCACTTATTTGAAAAATTTTCCTGTATTGATTTATGTTCTTATGTTTCTTACATCCTTTCACTAGTCAGTTATTTATCCCTTGGTGTTAGAATGATTGTTAAGTGATATTTGTATATTATCCTATACAGTATAATATTTTATACGATTTTGGTTTAGTTAAAACTGCATATCCCATGATTTCTTGCATTGTGTAATTAAGGCCTGAGTATCCATACTTGTGTTCTTAGCTCTCTACTGCATACTAGGTGGCTAAAATACAGACAAATTGAATAAAGCTTTCAGTGTAGCCACTGGCATTATCGATATACAGTTCTCTGTAAAGGGTATACGACATTTAAAAGGATTTATTGAGGACATATTTTTAGATACAAAAAAGCAATACACCTAAAGCAGGTTGGGTATTGTGTTTTTTTGGATGCTGTAACTTCCCTTCTTTATCCTATATTTCACATACTTTTAGAACTAAAATTTGTTTTATTTAAAAAAATGTATTTTTTAGGTTGTTTTTGAATTTAATGACATTGTAAATGCATAGATGAAAAACATATAAATAAGTATTTATTCTGCCAAAGGGTTTTTTTGCTGCAATTAGGTTTTTTTGTTTGTTTTTGTAGAATCTGTTTATTGAGAGATTTTTGAAAATACAAAAACAGAAGAAAATTGTACAAAAAGAATGTAACACTGACAGTACTAAAATCAAATAATTTACAGTACCAATGTTTATAATAAAGTACCAATAAATATCATTAAGTCCCAAGGTATCAATGGAATATAATAAAGGAAACAAATCATTCCATATCAATAGATTATAAACCAATGGAAACATGGGGTTCCACACTGATAGTAAGGCACCTGGGCAACACCTAGCCAAATACATTTGTTTAATCTTTGAGGAACTCAAATCACTCATCAATGTATACAATATTGCAAACTCTTTGAAAACACTATTTGTCATGGTTTGACAGTAGGTGCACAGATATGTGAATTTGTTTGTATCTGTCTGTCTCTGTACAAATATAAATATAATACAGAAAAATGGTTTCCAAAGTACTAAGGATTATCTAAGGAGACTGCACAGTAGAAGATTTTTTTAATCATGGTCTTTGCCAACTAAACCTCTAATGGATTTAGAGGGAGGGAGGGAAAGAGTGGGATGACTCAGTTCTATATATGTCTGAATTTTAGTTTGAGGCATTGAGCTATGTAACAAGATTTTTTTTACAACAGTAGTTAAAGAGAATCTGTAAATTATGCAGAAAAAACAAGAAAGAAAACATTACACACTTTCTGTGACACAGAACATTGCCAAAAACTCATAGCCCTTTTAACGGTGGTGTTAACGTTCAAATTCATAATTCCTCTTCATTACATTGGTATAGCATTTAGGAACTCAGTTAAGGTATCTCGATCCAATATCCTGGCTCCAATTCCTTCCCATTTCTTTGCTCGACCATTATCCAGAAGGGCCAGAAATTCTGGTAGCAATATGTGATTTTAAATAGGTTATATTAATTTCAAAGAGTAGAAAAAAGAGATTTGCAACTGCAATATTTATCCTTCAAATTAGTGTACAATGTAAAAATCCTAGTTTTCTATCTAGCTGTTATCAATAAAGGTTCAGCCCCCATCTGTTTATAGAGAGAGAAAATAAAGATCTTTCATTATTCGGTTAGTGTATTCCCAACTTGCATTATGATTGATTGATATTATTGTTGAATTCATGTTTCATTAGATAGGCTGCCCAAATTATAAAACCAGTGCCAGGTTATATTAGGTCCAGTGAAAAGTAATTTGCACTGTGTTTTTTTTCTTTTGCTTGTCATTATTTTCATCAAAAGCGATGATGAATGAAGCTCATGTAGCAAAGGCACTGCCTTAACCATCTGTCTTTCTTTTATCCTATTTTTTCAGAAAACACTGATATTGCCACCAACTGGGATTTTTTGGGTGTTCAGCTGCTTTGAGATGCTTTGTGTGATGGATATCTTTGATCTAAGCTCCCTGGAAAAGAGAACAAACTGTCTTTTTTTCTGTGAAAATGAAAGACATAATCCTTAGACACTTTCAAATGTTGATAGACTGAAATAATTAAAAATGTAATGTGCTATAAACATTGGAAAGGAACACATAGCTAGCTGAAGGTGAATGTGATTGATCATTATAATGGGAAATTGAGAAGCATCCAACATTTCACTGAACTGCCTTTTTTTTCTGATAAACACCACTATGATAAACAAAGCAAAATAAGCCTCCATGCTTTGACATTGATTAAAATATCTGAATACAATGTAGTAAATTATTTCCCTTTATTGTAATATAAAAATTACACTGGAAACGTATAGCTTCATTCCTGCATATACAGATGGTTTACATTTCATGCAGACTCAACATCAGTGAAATTCCAAATTGGAAAATAAAAGCCAAAATTCCACCATTGTGCCTGAGGTAAATGGAGCAATCAAGACATAAAGTCACTGGAGCTTGATTGCATGAGATGACATGACTATGAACTTTGTACAGCGCTGCTTAATATGTTATATATATATATATATATTTGTTTATATGCTATATAAATACTGTATAATAATAATAATATTTAAAAAATGAACTCTGTTTTTAACATCCCAACTGTCTATTGTGCTTTAATAGGTTCTGACTCCTGCTGAGTTTAATATATACATAGAGCTGAAAAAATAGACACAAACTGATGAATTAAAATTTGCAGATGTTCTGATATCGAAATTTTAAAAGGCACAAAAAAAATCTTTCCTAATATTATGCTTACCAAAAAATGTAAAGAATACATAGATGTAAAAGCACACAAACCTTCTTTAATACTCATTCTGTGCCCCATGTTTTTTTTTTTTTACTTTTGGAATGTAATTTTACTTAAGTGTTTGTTTTCCACCATTGTGATGTCAAAACCTGTAATTTAACAAACTTCCTTGAAGCCCAAGCTATCATGATTTGACAATGAAAAAAAAAGCAACAGGGATGAGCTCTTTCTGTCAATTCGCTCTTTTCTCTATCAGCGTGCTCATTGTGAGCTGTTTAGCTCCTGGCATTACTTACTATTCCCCTTCTACATTTAGCCCTGCTGGGGGACTTCAAGAGGCTGATACCAAGTCCAGCCCCATGTATGAATAAATAAAGAGCTGAAGTGATTGGTTAGTGTGTCTGCCTAGAGTTCAGCTTTTACTTTGGCTAAAATTTAATGGGATTATAATATTTACATTTAACAACAAACAAAAACAGACAGATATATAGACCTTAATGAACTACATTTTAAGAGGGTGTCACTTGTCTCTTTCATAGGTGGCCAGCCATAGTGAAACACAGATCTAACTTTAAGTATACTAAGGATCTACCACAATGTTACATTCAGATATTAAACTATTTTTAAACATTAAGTGAGGTAAAGAGAAAGATATAAAGACTTAAAAAATGTAAGTGTAATAAAATTTTGGGTCAAGCTGTGGTTACTCTTGTTCTTGATACTGAATGGCTGAGAGCTTCCTATTTGCTAAGATTTTTAATGGAAGGGAAACATTGAAGCTCAAAGTGGAAGTATCCATGAATTTAAAGTAAGTTGTGAGACTTTTTAAGGACATATATTTTCATTTTCTCAGATGAGGTTGGAGCAGAGAGTAACTTTATCTTTAAAAAACTAGGCTTTTGCTGTGAATACCTGGTGATATTGAATGGAAACATGTTAAGTAAGGAGACCAATCAGGAGACCAAAAAAGAAGATAGGCAATATGGATCATACTATTGAGAACTTTGAATGGCAAGTAACATACATGGAGTGATACTGAAGCTAAATTGTGTTTATTTTAACATTAATCAGTGAAGTGGTGGTTCTCACTCTGAATGGAATTGATCCCTGCTGACTTAAAGTGAAGTTATGTATTTTAATTATAGATATCCCTGTCTCTTTTCCTGAAGAAGCGGATTAAATGCGTGAAAGGCATTGATTCAACAGGATGTGCCCCTTTGATTTGCTAACCTGGACAGGAATTTTCTTGTAGTGTTTGTTGCACATTTTTATTTTTTTTATGGTAATATTTTTAATGTTATTATTAAAGTTATGTTTTTTGATATGTAATTGTAAAATTTGGACTTATTGGCCTGAAAAGTCCCATTTTTTAAGGGAACCCCTCAGACCTCTATTTTGTATTATATTAAGGATGTGGCCTTGTAAAAATGAACAGGGTTGCTAAATCTAATTAGTACTGTTTACTAAACCTTACAGAAAAAGGTAATATCTTCAGTCCATTGAGTTAGTCAATGGTATTTAATTAACACTAGACCAACATTTTCTTCCCAGTTCTTTTCAGACCAATTATGTACTTCAATAAAAAAAAAAACAAAAACAAATGACTTCTGCAGATTTTGGTATCAGAATCCATATTTTTGAAGTCTTTCCAGTCCGTGTATTAGTTTTTTTGGACCCTTACCTTCTTTGTATCGAAATCTTTGTACACTTACCAGTCCATGTATCAGCATCTTTTAAACCCTAACAGTCCATGACACAGTATGAGTTTTTTTATGTTCTTGCTAGTCCATTTATCAGTATCTGTGGGCACTTACTAGTCAATGTATCAGAAAACCTATCTTTGCACCATTTTGAGTCCATGCATTATTTTCATCAAGTAAAAAACCTTTATGTATTTTTTTACTTAAAAGGAAAAAAAGCCAATCCCCACCAAAATCTAAAATGCAGACAATATATTCTAAACGGTATATACTCAGATATGTGAAGAGAAGTTTATCAACATGGTCAAAAGACTAATAATAGTTATGAGATGAGTAGATTTGCTACAAAGCTAAAGGGTGGCCAATGTGCCTGCAACACTTAAAGAGTTTTTAATTATAGAGCATGCCTTTTATATTTAATAATCCTGTCTCTATATGAAAGCTTGTAAAAGCTTTACACAACCAACAGTCTGGTAATTTCAAAAGTGGACTTTATATCCATATAACACCAGAAAATAACCCTAGTATGTACTCTATATACTGGGAGCTTGGACACGTTATTTCTGGTGGATTTCAAGGTACAATTGAAGCTTATACTTTGGTATAGTTTGGTAAATAATGATGGGTGAGTAAACTCTCAAAGTAATTTCCTTAGTTTTAGGAAAAAACATTCCTGTGCAAACCCAAAAAGGTGAAAAAAAGAATACATTTTGTTATTAATTTTTGTGATGTCTATTTTCTTGAGTTCCAAGAACCTCAAATTTGAGCCTCAAAATGTTGTGTAAATAAATGGAAAAGGCATGTAGGCATTTATAGGTCCTTGCAATAGGTTCAAGGGCCAGTATACAAATATTAAAAAGACCATGGGTTTGCTTTATAGTGGGATTTCTCCTTAACTTTTAGATCAGGGAAAGTTTTATTAAAAATCTATTTCTAAAGGAATATCACTGAACTTCATTCCAATATTGCCATGATCTGCCAATTTCAATATGCCAAACTGATACCTTTCTCCTCCAGTGCACACCGTCAGAGTTCTGTGTGCAAGAAAATTGACTCAGTCCAAAAGGAATGTCCAGCTGGCCAGCATTTTTTATAGCGAGGCTGTAAGTTGTGGGAATATGAGCAAAATGTGCCAGATTGATCTAAATCTCTGTGGGGGTATCAAATCCAACTTAAAATAGACATGTGTACATCAGCGCTTTTATTGCACATTCTGAAGTTAGTTTAAAGATCTAAATCAGTATCTACTGCAGATACAAGCAATTTATAAGAAAAAAATGGCATTCACTTTTAAATCCTTTGAAGTAAATTTACTGTGACAATAGCAAAATGCTTGACTACAGCCATAGCCTAAAATAGGTGTCTTATTAAAAGTTAACACATTCTGATGAGCATGGAAATGGCAGCTATAGGAAAGAGGTAAAACACAATGCCCCTGATTCATCAAGCAGAATCGGATTATCGGTCGCGCATTCGTATTCGCGATCCGAAATCGTACGCGATCGCGCTATTCAGCAACTGAAAAAGCTTGCGGCCGGAGCCGCGCATCTCCGGCAGCTTTACACTGGCAAGCTTGTATTAAAAGTCACTGT
>NC_092871.1:37137668-37160490 GCF_032062135.1 Pyxicephalus adspersus
TTGGTAAGCAGGAGGAGGTTTGGAAGTAGGCGGAAGTTATGACAATGTTGTTGACAAAGGATGGGCTAGAAGGTCCGAGCTACCCTGGTCATGGAATGTTCATTACTTATTTCAAGTCTGTTTTACCCCTCCATGTAGCACCTTGTCTGTCTATAGAATGATTATAGATTTCATTTCATTAAATTATTGCCATAGTGTGATTCCATGTGCTCTAAAGGCATATGTGCTGTAAATAAGTAAGGGTGCTTTTAAGAAACACTCTACCCCCCTTTTGTATTTACTCATCTCATGTCACAGCTATTCTGCCAAAAAATATGGCAAAAATAAAATGCACTACAAATCTAGTGGACTAAATGAACTGAATATATTTCTATTTTTAGGAATTGTGGAGCATAAGTGACACCCTATGTAGTCTCAGTTTTTTTTTTCAGATGCAAAACACATTGGGTACCTCTATCATTTTAACAGCAAAGGAAAATCTAAAATGTTTTGAAAGCCTGAATTTATTAGTTAGACAATAAAAGTGTCACTTAAACACCAATCTTTCGGAGCTGAATAATCACCCACAAGAAACAAATTTTGTATTACATACTTTGTCTTGTTAAAATAAAGTTTCATTCAAAAAAAAGTTTGCACTGAGTTTCAAAGAAAGAAAATAACTGTAACAATGTAGTTAGAGATGAGCGAATCGAAGTTGATGAAATTCGATCCGAATTTCAGAAAAAAATTTGATTAGCAACGAATCCGAATTTCCTCGAGATTCATTGAAACGAATCGCAATTTTTTCTAAAATGGCGGCTAACATGTGTGAGGACATGGGGCAAGGAACTCTGGGAAGGCGAGATTACCCATAATGCCATACATGCAGCCAATCAGCAGCCAGCCAGCCAGCCTGTGATGTCACACCCCTTTAAATAGCCTCAGCCATCTTGGATTAAGACATTTTACAGCGTTCTGAGTGCAGGGAGTGACGTGTGCAGTCGCTAGTAGAAACATCATTGTGCTCAAAAATTTTAAAAAACAATCTATAAGTGCAGGGAAAGGATAGGGAGGAATAATTTCACAGCATCTTAGTGCAGGGAGAGATGTCAGAAGGCGCTAGGGAAAGTGCTAGAAAAGCAAATTACAAGTGCAGAGAAAGGATAGGGAGGAATCATTTCACAGCATCTTAGTGCAGGGGGAGACGTCAGAAGGCGCTAGGGACAGTGCTAGAAAAGCAAATTACAAGTGCAGGGAAAGGATAGGGAGGAATAATTTCACAGCATATTAGTGCAGGGAGAGACGTCAGAAGCCGCTAGGGAAAGTGCTAGATAAGCGATTTACAAGTGCAGGGAAAGATTATTTGGGGATCCAAATAGCCATTATACAGCTCTGTCATTCCATCAACGCACGTGTATATTTAACTTGATATATATATATATATATATATATATATATATATATATATATATATATAAAATATATATATAAATATAAATATAGTGGCGTATTTCATTACAAAAATACAAATATATTATCAGTTCACTTCTGCAGTTATATGTGGTGAAAGCATTTAGTGAGGTATTTGATTACAAAAAGAAAAATATATATGCAGTTCCCTTTTGCAGTTATTGGTGCTAAAAGCGTTTTTTGGCCTATTTTGTTGATAATATATTTGTCGATTTTAGGTATGTAAGACAGAAAAGTGGCAGGCCATGCACAGAGAAGTGGCAGAGGCCTAAATGTTTCTGGCGCAGGCAGAGGTCACAGCAGAGTAAGGGGGCGTGTCAGCAGGAGTCGCAGCGAGAGGCCTGAGCTCCTGGTGTCATCTAGTGGTCATGTCTTGACCAGCAACCCAGCGCAGGCACCCCCAGCCAACAGTCGTTGGGTTCGTCAGATACAACTCTTACTTGGCATGGCCTGGGAGCAGACCCTGTGCCCTCACCTGTCCTCAACTTACCTCTTTCCTTTGCTGTTCCCTCAGCCACAGAAGTATTGTATGCTGTGGGCTCAGCTCCAATATACAGCGAGGACGAGCTAGTAGAGGACAGTCAGCAGCTACTGCCCAGCCAAGATCTGGAGGAGACATCCGCCGCTTTCTCAGCTAGGCGGGCAAGTAGTGATGAGTAGAGTGGCGTGGGAGGTGGTGTTGCGAGCGGTCAGTCTCCTGTCTCAGAGACCGTTGAGGAGGACATCAGTGAAGTGCATACACTACTCAATGATGATGAAGCCGATCGCACTTGGGAGCCGGGTGAAGAAGAGGCTTCATCATCATCGGGAGAAGAGGATGGCAGCTTGCCTGTGAGGCAGTGGCTGAGCCACCAAGGTGGTAGCATGGCTGGTAGTCAGCAGGGTGGCAGCAGTGGGAGGTCGGGAGCCAAACGTGCCCCGGGGTAGACCACCTGCTTTGCAGCAGCCTACCTGCCTGGGAAGTAGTGGTGCAGGGGTTCACGGAGGCAGCGGTGGTAGCAGTCAGTCAGTGCAGAGTGTTGGGGGTAAAATCACCTACTCGGCGGTGTGGCAGTTTTTTGTTAAGCCGCCGGAGGAGGTTAACATGGCCATATGTAAAATTTGTGGGCAGAAGGTGAAGCGTGGCCAAGGTGCCAATGTTGGCTCCACTGCTTTACGTCAACATATGCAGCGTCACCATGAAGTGGCCTGGGAGAACCGTCAAGCCTGCATCACCCAGTGACACGCACTGGATTTCAGGCAGTCAAGGCTCCACCACCTCAGCCGAAGGGAGCTCTATGTCATTTACATCTTCTGCTGGTCCAGATGCTCTTGCTCCTCCAACTCCTTGTCAGTCATTCCGCCAGCAATCGATCACTGAAGCGATTGCCAAGAGACAACAGTATGCGTGCACTCATCCAACGGCGCAGAAGCTGAATGTGCTCCTTTCCAAGTTGCTGGTGCTGCAGTCCCTCCCTTTCCAAGTGGTGGACTCTGCACCTTTCAGAGAACTGATGGCTTGTGCCGAGCTGAGGTGGAGAGTGCCAAGCCGTCATTTCTTTGCAAAAAAGGCAGTACCAGCCCTGCACAAATATGTAGAACAGAAGGTGGGCCAGTTCTTGAGCCTGTCGGTGTCCGCCAAAGTGCACGGCAGCGCCGACATGTAGAGCTGTAACTACGGTCTGGGACAATACATGTCCTTTACGGCCCACTGGGTGAATGTGATTCATGCACAGCCACACCAGCAACATGGCCAGGTGATACTGCTTCCTCCTCCACCGTGTCCTCAGCCTCCACTGCAGGGACAATTCACAGTGCCCCTCCAGCATACCACATGTGCAGGGCACGGCGGTGTCAAGCTGTTCTGCACCTGGTTTGAATGGGGGAACGGAGTCACACAGGGGAGGAACTGCTCCGTGTGATTCATCAAGAGATCGGATCATGGCTTTTTCCGCGACAACTCAAAATCAGAACCATGGTGACCGACAACGGGAAGAACATGGTGTCTGCGCTGCGTCTGGAAAGTCTGAGCCATGCACCCAACATGGCACACGTGTTCAATTTGGTTGCCAAGCGGTTCCTGAAGTCTTCCACCCATCTCCAAGACATCATAAAAATGGCCAGGAAACTTTGCATGCACTTCAGCCACTCTTACACCACAAAGAACACCCTCCTTGAGCTGCAGCAGCAGAACGGCATGCCCCAACATAGGCTGATATGTGACGTTTCCACCCGTTGGAATTCCACCCTCAATATTTTGGACCGACTATACGAACAGAAAAAGGCCATCAACGAATTCTTGATGATCCAAGCGGATAGGAGTACTCCCATGTGTAACTTTGATGTCAGCCAATGGCAGCTCATGCGTGACACCTGCCTTTTGCTCAGGCCCTTTCAGGAGGCCACGTTATTTGTCAGTCGCCAGGACTACGGGATGAACAACAGCATTCCACTACTTCATGTCCTGGAACAGATGCTGGTAAATCTGGCTGGTCAGGGGACTGGAGACGTGGCACCTAGATCTCACGTGGCGCCACATGAGCCCTGTGTGGGCTGAACTGAAGGAGGAGGAGGACATTGGATCAAAGGCAATGTATAGCCAAATGGGTGGTTTTTCTACTCAAGTGACAGGAGAATAGGACAGGAGCAGCCAGAGGAGCAAGAGGGAAATGAGGAGTACGAGGCAGAGGACCCAGACACACCGTGGCAGTATGCAGTGGAGATGGAAGCAGGGAGTCCCTCCAAGTCGCTTGCAGAAATGATTTGCTGCATGCTCACTTGCTTGCGCAGTGACAGCCGAATTGTCACCATTTGGCAGAGGGATGACTTCTGGCTTTCCACCTTGTTGGACCCTCGCTACCGGTCCAAAATGGGGGCCTTTTTTACACCCGCTGAGAGGGAGGACAACCACCTCCAGACTCTTTAATTGTGCCACTCTGTGGCCTCCTGATGCTGTCGCCAACTCCAGACTCTGTCATTGTGCCACTCTGTGGTCCTTGGCTCCTTGTCAAGAGACAACAGTATGCGTGCACTCCTCCAACTACACTGAAGCTGAATGTGCTGAATGAACCCAGCTCATATTCCCTAATAGTGGGTGAACAATCCAACGCTTGGTGAAATACGCTTCACAATGATAGTAAGAGCCAAAATCGAAGGACCAAAAAGCAATGTCGCTATGAACGCTTGGCCCCCACAAGCCAGTTCTTGTCATTGTGCCTCTCTGTACCCTCCTGATGCTGCTGCCACCTCCAGACTCTGCCATTGTGCCACTCTGTGGCCAGTTATCCCTGTGGTAATTTTTCTGACACCTCCTGCTCCTAACTGAAAAATGGGAAGGATTAGGAGGCCCCACTTTCACTGTCTGTATTCAGACTGAAAATCAAGATCAAGCAAGCTTTTGCCCTTCTGCTCCATGGGAGGTTTCTGTCCTCCATGGGCTTGCCTTAGGACACCTGCGTTACCGTTTAACAGGTGTTCCGCCCCAGTCAAACTCCGTGTGCGCTGGGCGCTTGGAGCCAGAAGCGAGAGCCCCTCGGAGTCAAGTCCCCGCCTGATGCCACACATCAGATGCCAATTCTTTCACCCACCATCGTCAGCGGGTACTGGTGTTGCCACCCACCGCCCCACTCTGTCACTGGGTCACTTTGTGGTCCCCTGATGCTGCTGCTGCCATCTCCACACTATGTCACCTTGCCACTCTGTGGTATCC
The DNA here is from genome assembly GCF_032062135.1 of Pyxicephalus adspersus. Lineage (NCBI taxonomy): Eukaryota > Metazoa > Chordata > Amphibia > Anura > Pyxicephalidae > Pyxicephalus > Pyxicephalus adspersus. Next base: position 37,142,806 of record NC_092871.1, read on the forward strand.
TCCTGATGCTACCGCCTGCCCAGTACAAAACTCTAGATGCCATACTAATGCTGTCCACACTTTGTTCCAGAGCCCACCACCCCTACCTTCTGCTGTTACTGCTGCTGCCTGCCCAGTACCCAGCTGTAGATGCCAGTCAACAAGCCTGTCCATGCTGCATTTTAGAAAGTTACAGTTAGCAGGTAGGAAAAGGAAGTGCCCTACAAAGCAATGTCTCCACTAGCTACAGCTTGTACACTATCAATATAGGTGATGGCCTCAACCACTAATGCCGTCCTTGCGCCGTCTCAGGGCCCACCACCTCCTCCTCCCAGTACCCAGCTCTAGATGCCAGACTAGACTCAAGCTCAACAGGGTCTTTTTTCCCCGCTGATTCCGCCAAGCCCGTTCCTTTTCATGTGGTTTCGCTACATAAGTAGGTAGGGACAGATTGGAATCTCGTTCATCCATTCATGTCTCCAATAGCTACATCTTCGACACTGTCCATATAGGTGATGGCCTCAACTTCTAATGCTCTCCTTGCTCCATCTCAGGGCCCACCACCTCCTCCTCCCAGTACCCAGCACTTGATGCCAGACTAGACTCAAGCTCAACAGGGTCTTCTTTCCCCACTGATTCCGCCAAGCCCGTTCCCTTTCATGTGGTTTCGCTACATAGTAGGTAGGGACAGATTGGAATCTCGCTCATCCATTCATGTCTCCAATAGCTACACCTTCAACACTGTCCATATAGGTGATGGCCTCAACTTCTAATGCTCTCCTTGCTCCATCTCAGGGCCCACCGCATCCTCCTCCCAGTACCCAGCACTTGATGCCAGACTAGACTCAAGCTCAACAGGGTCTTCTTTCCCTGCTGATTCCGCCAAGCCCGTTCCCTTTCATGTGGTTTCGCTACATAGTAGGTAGGGACAGATTGAAACCTCTCTCATCCATTCATGTCTCCAATAGCTACAGCTTCGACACTGTCCATATGGGTGATGGCCTCAACTTCTAATGCCCTCCTTGCTCCGTCTCAGGGCCCACCACCTCCTCCTCCCAGTATCCAGCACTTGATGCCAGACTAGACTCAAGCTCAACAGGGTCTTCTTTCCCCACTGATTCCGCCAAGCCCCTTCCCTTTCATGTGGTTTAGCTACATAGTAGGTAGGGACAGATTGGAATCTCGCTCATCCATTCATGTCTCCAATAGCTACACCTTCAACACTGTCAATATAGGTGATGGCCTCAACTTCTAATGCCCTCCTTGCTCCGTATCAGGGCCAACCGCCTCCTCCTCATGCTTTTACTGCTGCCGCCTGCCCAGTAATCAGCTCTAGATGCCAGTTACCAATGCAGTCCCCGCTCCGTCTCAAAGCCCACCGCCTCCTCCTCCTGCTGTAAATGATGCTGCCGCCTGCCCAGTACCAAACTCTAGATGCCAGATACTAATGCCGTCCACACTTTGTTCCAGAGCCCACCACCCTTTCCTCCTGCTGTTACTGCTGTTGCCTGCCCAGTACCCAGCTGTAGATGCCAGTTAACAAGGCTGTCCATGCCACAATTTAGAAAGTTACAGCTAGCAGATAGGAAAAGGCAGTCCTCTACACAGCAATGTCTCCAGTAGTTAAAGCTTCTACACTGTCCATATAGGTGATGGCCTCAACCACTAATGCCGTCCTTGCTCCGTCTCAGGGCCCCCCGCCTCCGTCTCCCAGTACCCAGCTCTAGGTGCCAGTTAACAATGCCATCCACACTTCTCAGGGCCCACCGCCTCCTCCTCCTGCTTTCACTGATGCTGCCGCCTGCCCAGTACCCAACTCTAGATGCCAGTTACTAATGCCATCCAAACTTCGTTTAAGGGCCCATCGCCTCCTTCTTCTGCTGTTACTGATGCTGCCACCTGCCCAGTACCCTACTCTAGATGCCAGTTACAAATGCGGTCCCTGCTCTGTATCAGTGCCCACCACCTCCTCCTCCTGCTGCTGCCACCTTTCACTTGTAACGTATAACAGAGCTTTGTACCTGGCTAATTTTGTGACTAAAAGACCCCCCTCAGAGATCTCTGCCTGTACTCTGAAGCCTGTGTATGGCTTGTAAAGGAGCGGTGAAACCTGGTGGCTAATTTTTTGACCAGAGGAACCCCCTCATGCCCCTCTCTGCCTCTACTCGGAGACCGTGTAAAATCCGGCATGTTCTCTTTACCGCCCCATAAAATGGCCTTGCTAGCATCAGAAAAAAGATATTACATTATAAATGTATTTATAGGCTGTAGAAGCTCCACACAGTCCAGAAAAACAACCTAAATTTTTCCCCCATTGACTTTAATAGAGTTGGAATTCGACATTAGATCACCCGAATAATAATGCATTATTCGACCGAATAGCAGTTGAATCGAATAGTGAGCTATTCGACCAACACTAGTGCTGACACCCTCTCCACTCTGTCAGGTGGCTCTACTTGTATAAGCAGTTAATAGAACAGGTTCTGTAGGCATCTTTATGGAATCAGCTGACAAGAGTGTAAAAGGAGTGCGCTTCTTCTTGACGCTAACATGGACCTGTAAGGCTGAGTTCATACTTGAGTTATTTGGTCAGTTTTGGCGCCGTGACTGCCCAAATAAGTGAAGTGTGCAGTGATTCTAATAGCGACGCCTGTCATCTGCATGTCATACTGACTCACAGTGTTATTTCACTACCACAGCAGACTCCCCATGCGTGTTACTGCAAGGCACAGTGTTCTACACCACTATCAAGGCTCTCTGCAGGCCGGAAATAGATGTTTTTTAACACGATTTGCCGTGAATAAATTCAGATCAAAGCAAATCTTTTGGGAAAATTCGGCGAACTGGTCGAATCATATTTTTAAAAAATTCGCTCATCTTTAAATGTAGTCTGCTTGTCAGAGGACAGAAAATGTGTGAGTGTGATTTTTAACTTTATGAATGTTTATCTGAAGTAATTAACAAAGTAACCAGCCTGATCAAAAGCAGATTCATATATCTTTGTGTAGGTATCCTATTTAGCAGAACACTAGGGGTTTGTGAGGTAGCTGCCTGGCAGCTAATTGTAAAGTTTAAAGAGAAACTAAACCCAGTCGATACTCAACTGCCCCAATTTCTTCGCAGGCTCCACCATCTTCTTTCTTGTTCTCTTCTGCATTCTTGATGTAACTCTGTGCAAGTGGGAGCTCACATTGCTGTGTATCCCTGTTATGTGTAGCTCAACAAAATTTGACAGCTAGGTGATGATCAGGCAGGTAAGAATAGTTATTGCAGAAGGTACATTGCCTGCCCCTTTCTACAATAAACTGCCTGATTGCCAGTTTCCACTCTGAACCCAAATCCCAGGTACAGTTGTTTTTTTTTGCTTGTATGGGCAGGGAAGAATAGGAATATCTGTCAGAAGGTTGAACTTCACGTCTTATCTTGATGATGGTTTCACAAGGACCGGCAGTGGGAATGTATCTCTCTGATAAGACAAACAGCAACAGAAGTATATTTATTAAGTAGCATAGGCAAGGTTTAGAACACCTATCATGCTTTGTTCCTTTTTGTGCCTTTTTGTCCCACTGGCTTCCACTATCTTCTTTTTTATCTGAGGTGTCAACAGGCAAATTACCAAGTTGGAAAATTCCCCAGTAAAAAAGGTGTTAATCATTAATCCCTTAGAAAAGTCCAATGGAATCTAATTGACCCCCTAGTTGTAACCAGCACACCCCGCAAGCAGTACTCCGTGAGTCAAGGCAAGGTAAATAAACAGGCCCGAGGTCAGGGCAGGTGACAGACAAGGCAAGGTCAGGGAACACGTAGCATACAAGGCAATGTCAGGCAACAGGTTAAGGTCAGGGCAAGTGGAAGACATGGCAATGTCAGCAAACAGGGGGAGGGCAGTGCCGGCGGCTAGTGTTGGTCGAATAGCTCACTATTCGATTCGCCAGCTATTCGGCCGAATATAGCAAAAAAATTCGGGTGGTCGAACATCGAATTCGAACACCATAAAAGTCAATGTGAGAAAAATTTGGGTTTGTTTCAGCACTGTGTAGAGCTTCTACAGCCTCCAAACAGATGTAAAAATATACATTGTAAAAGGATACATAAAAAGATACATTATAAAAAGATACATTGTAAAAGGATACATAAAAAGATACATTATAAAAAGATACATTGTAAAAAGATACATAAAAAGATGCATAACACTATTACATACCCCTGGACTTCACATGAAGATTAAAGTGCACCTGTCAAATCAATTTTAGGCTAAAGCTAGGTACACATTTCCAATAATTATTGTTAGAAAATGAACGATTACGACCGATCAATGAGTATGCACGATTATACTTGAACAATCATATTGTGCACAATTCTGTACATGCTGTAACAATATGATCGTTCATATATAATCCACCAACAAATTCGAACAGCCATATTCGGGTCGAATATAGGGACAACCCGAATTCGAACATCAACACTACCGGCGGCAAACAAGGGAAGGTCAGGGAACAGACCGAGGTCAGGGCAGGCGGTAGACAAGGCAATGTCAGGGAACAGGCTGAGGTCAAATCCAGAGATTCAAAACAGAGAACTAGCTGGCAGAGAGGCAGGAAATACATTGAGTATCCAGCAACCAGAGCTGGAGAGGTTTTAAAAGCAGGGCAGGATTAAACAATCTGCTCATTGGCTGCAGCATTGGCTTCTATGTAAGGGATGTTAGGTATGGTGGAACTTCATGGATAAAAGGATTTAGGTGATGCTGCAGGTGGGAACAATAAAACAACAAACCAGGAATGGGTTTTAAAAAAAATGGTTTGCCATTAGTTGGCAAATATTTTTTATCCTTGACCAAGATACATTTCAGGTTTGTTGGATCACCCATCTACTCCCATTATAGTCTATTTTCTACAGTCTCGGAGAGCTTTAATAAATTAGGCTCATTGTACTTAACCCAGTTGGGAGCAGTAAAACAAAGAAAAAAACATTCTTGTTTAAAAGAGATGATCTAACATGTGTCCTTTGCTGTGAAAGGTTGTGTGGCTTCAGGCACCAGATAAAGAAATCTTGCCTCGCTGTGTCACTGAAACTATATTTGGGCCAGGATTTCCTATACTTCTCAGCTTAATACTAGTGTGAATCCCTTTTAAACATTCAGGTCAGGTTCTGATCTCATCGGAAGGACATCACTGTGATGATTGTGTTCTTTTTGTAATGTTTTTTTTTTTAATGATATGTGAGCACTATGTTATACTTTCTACACACACTGGTAAGGGGGCCATTTTATTGGTTTATTAGAAAAGAGTTGCAAGACATTTACAGCCCATAGTTGTGGCAGGTAGGTAGATGATGGGTATTGTAGTGAAAAAGCAACATGTTGCACTGAAATGGACAGACCTATAGATGGTTAAACCACACTAGTATAAACAAAGGTAAACCCCATTATTATGACATATTGCCACTACTATTTGGTCATTTGTGGCTCTCAAATGTTTTTATGTGATAGTTTGGCATAATAAAATGTTTAGTTAGCATTTTTTGTGTGCAGGTGGTGATACATACTTTTCCTTATTTTGGCATGAACACACCTATTATTCTATGCAAATGTCTAACTTTTAGTTGTGAGACGAGACCATATGGTAAATTCATGCTGACATGTGTATATACATGCCCTATTTAAAGTCTGTTACCCTTGACCATTTCCTTTTTTTACAGCAATGTATTTTGTGTCTGTACAAATGGTCATCCTTATTTCAAATATACAGCATTGAAGTTTGTCAAGCTTTAATGCAGTTTGAACTTCAACTTAGCACAAATTGCATTTAGCTTAAACTAAAGGCTATCATCTCTGCAGATTTATGGTTATATTGACTAAGCTTTGAAATACCAAACAGATAGTGTGACAAGACAAAATCCAACTTTTTTTTACTCATATCATTAATATTACAAAACTGTCAGAAATTAGATTTTGCAAAAAGTAGCTCAATTAAGGTTTTCCTGTGTGCATAATAGTAAGATGTTAGGAAAAAAGGCTTGTGATGAATGCCCTCTCAGTCTGCACCTGTGCGCATAGACTTTCCAGCACGCTCAGTAACAGTCCCCGCACCATCAGACTGAGAAGGGCCTTCACAGGGCAAGGTTGACCACTCTGTTAGCCCTTGCCACACACACCATCACAGGTAGACTGCCAGCATGTGCTTAGACGCATCATTACCCTTGGCAACCACAGTTAGGTTTCTGCTTTTCTCAGTTAGCACAGTATTTATAGTACTTTGTCTTCAGTTTGCAAAGTTACACTATTTATACTTAGAGCATTCAGAGATTCAGCTTACACTTACTATAGTGTTTATTAAGTTAAAAACATACAAAAAACTGTGCAAAAACAAATACAGAAAAATAAGGGCTAATCAAACAATAATACCAGAACTATAGCAACAGCATATTATAAAAAGGGAAAATTGTGAAATAATACTTAGGTAAAATTGGTTTTCCTTGGTCCAAGTTGCTGTGTAAAGTCCAAGTTATTAACCAGAGTCACTGGGCTCCCTGTTGCTCAGTGTTTCAGTGCTGTTCTCTTCAGCAACAGGATGATATTAGTGAGAGCTCCCCCTGCTAGACTTACATGGCTTTTTCTATGCCAACAATGGAGGTAGGACTAATAGGACCATCCAATTATAGCAGAGTGAGGGCTGTCTGACTGGCTGTGTCCAAATATATTAGGATGCTTGTAGACACTCCCAAGAGGCCCTTGTTCTAGCCCAGGGGTCGGCAAACTCCGGCCTTTAGGCCAGATACGGCCTGGCCAGTATTTCGTTCTGGCCTAACGCCCCCTGGCCGATCCAGCCTAATGCCGCCAGGCAACCCGCAGCTAAGGACCTGCCAGATCTGCCAGGGGGCGTTAGGAACTACGAGAGCCAGAGCTCCGAAGCCGCTGGTGCTCTGGTGCCGCCTCCTTACTGTTGCTCCCCTATTTAATGTGGCCGACGTTGATACTTGAGCCGCTGCGGTAAATAGGGAAAGCTCCCTGAAGGGATGCATTGCTGAGGAGAGGGATTTCACTTCAGGGGGCGTTCCCTGGTGGTGGGCGAAGCCATTAGGCCGGACTCAGAGTCCAGCCCAGTGTGCTCCTGCCCACCCCTGAAATGGCCTAGTGGCCATAAAAGTTTGCCGATCCTTGTTCTAGCCATTATTAATATATCCATAAGTACAGGTTTTATGAAATACCAACCCCCAGATAATTATTCACCACAAAATAAGGTGTTCACAGCGACCACAACTAGGCATGTCAGGGATTTATGGTTCACCAGAAGAGGCTAAGTATGGTTTCCAGGCCTAGGAGACTAGTTCTTGGTCTCAAAATGCTCACCATAACGATCCAACTACAAATCAGGCAACTTTTTTATATAGTATGGTATATTAATGGTATATTAGAAATATAAAGCTTATTAATAAATGCATTTCAAAATACAGTTCCATGTTCAATCTGAGACACTCTGTCTAGCCTTATCTGAATTTTTGAGTCTTGACACACAAAAACCAGACACTCACAGCAGGTGTTGTGACATGGGGGTCTGAAAGGACCCTGGTTGTCAGATTTACTGATTGGAAATTTATGATCCTAGTCTGCTAGAAAGACAATTTCCAGACAAAGGCATTTTAAAAGAAGACAATTTGATATTTAAGATCCAGAATCGGAGCCCAAAAATCAATTTATCAACCAAATCTGAGATGCTGGCGTACTCGTGCGAAATTCATCAACTGAAGAGATCCCTCCGATGGATATGCATAACGCCGGCAGTTTCACACTGGTGAGCTTGCATTAAACTCACTGTTCCCCTAAAAAAGCATTTTTTCGAATGGCACACATATTACCCTTAGCCCTAAAAAAATATATTTGTGCGTTCAAGTTTTCAAAACATCTATATGCGCTAAAAAATAAGCATATTTTAAAATGACATTTCTTTCCTGTTATATATAATTATTGAAGTATATAATTATATATGCATCTAAATATATATATATATATATATATATATATATGTATATATATATATAATATAGAAAATACTTTTAACATTAAATCCTCCCCCAAATGTATTTTATTTTTTTTTAATTGGATATCTGTTTACTGGTGTACAAATCTAAAGGATCATATCAACAAATGATTATGGAATGTCCAATTGCAAAAAAAACAAAACAAACAACCATTTTTGACAGACTGCGCAAGTGCTAATTGCAAGCGAATTTCTATCACCTGAGCGCTTAAATTTGAGCATATATAAGGGTGTTGTTTAACTTTGTCTTTTTCTTTTGTCTTTTTTCCTGGAGGGGCAGGAGGGGCTGTTGTTTTGTGTGTTATCCTAATTAAGCTATGTTGCTGCATTTGATACTTTGCTTACCCTTTAGCACAATAGCTGCTTTTTTTTTTAACTTTGAATGTTTCAATGTCCATTTTGCAATTTTGAAGTCAATGTTCATACTATGTTATTGTGTTTGTGGCCATATTGTTTGATTGCAAAATTCTGCCTTTTATTAGCACTTTGAAATGTTTGTCCTGCATAAATATTTTCTAATCCAGTTTTCCACCCTTGATAGGTCAAAATTGCATATTGGTTTGGTAAGTATTTTTTGAATGCAATATTTGTTGGGACTATTTTTGAACTATTTTGGCTTTATATGGAAGTGTTGGGTTTACACGTGTTTTGTTTGTTCTTTTTAATTTTTTTGTCGTTTAGTGTAAATTTGTGATGTGATGTGTGATGTAATGTGATGTGATGTGTTTGTGTGTTTTTTTTGTTTGTTTTTATGTTTTTTTATTTTTTTTTTATATTTTAATGTGACCTTTTAGCAAATGTTTCTTTTGAATAAAGTTGTTTGTAAAATGTTGTTGTTTGTATTTTGGGGGTTTGTTGTTATGTGATCTCCTTTCCAATCTCCCAGGACATACAGTTTAACCTCCCGACCGTTAAGCCCAACCTTCGAACGGGCTAAAAAAAGTTGCTATTTTCGTTAAGCCGGGAAATTCAAATTCAAACTCATTCATCATTTTGTATTGGATTCAATACAAACTCCTGTATCCAATCCAATACAAAATAATTCAAATAAATACAAAGTGTGTAATTGGTAAATTCAAACTCTCATTTTGTATTGGATTGAATACAAACTCCTGCATCCAATCCAATACAAAATAATACCCCCCCCCCCCCAACCAGTCCAGTTAAAATAGTACTAATGAAAATGCATATGTATTTCTATACATTTAAATGTATTTTGACATATGCACACAAGTGAAATTACTAAATGTTCCTTAATACATGTCTTATAACATGTTTGCCTATAATCCTTTACTAAAATATTTGCTTTCTCTATCAAAACAAAATCAAACTAGAATGAAATTTTAATCAGGTCACAAATGTTTATTCACATATTTTTTTAGTTATACTATTGTGTGATGATGGCATATTTGAAAGTGATACTTAGTATATATGCAGCTTGATAGAAATTAGTTTGCAGTGTTGCAACCAAAAGAAAAAGCATCAAAACAACAAGTGCAACAAATGTAACTATAAATGAAGCAAGTTTGTGATTGAGTAGAATGTAACATAAAAAAGTAGCACTTACACAAAAAAGCATCAAGCATTAAAGATTCTAACCTGTAAAATGGACTGGAGATGCGCACAGAACAGGGTGCAGGTGTGCGCTAATCAATTGCTATGACCTCACTATTGAGTTTAACATGTGCTCCTGAATCGCGCAGCTGAAAATTATTTGCCCTAATTGGCGTATTCAAGATCTTTGCTCATTTTTGCAGGAAACCGTCAGGCGAGTTTACTTGATCTCGCCCGACTTGCGGTAATAGAGCATTTTATGTTTGAAAATGTTGGCCTATTAAAGAACGACTTCCGATGACCTGATAACAAATGAGAATTCTTTTATTGGAAGGGATGTGGAAACCAGCAGGGGTGTTCAGATTTCTAGCCTAATTGTAATTTCTTTATCATGCTCACTAAATTGTAAAATTTAGTCATTTTTTTTTCATTTTACATAAATGGCTCTATTTATAAAGCCCTTGGGAGAATCAATAACTGCCATTGAAACACATGGACCTGGAAAATTCTCCACTAGTGATTGTTTGATGGAATGTCTGATTGTCTGCTTTAGAAATAAAACTCGAAGTAGGGAATGTTTATTTTAGTTCCTCTCCCATAAATGCAACAGAGAATTAGGATTGCACTGAATGATAAAAGGACCAAATAACTTGGCCAGTTCCCCCATTCTTTAATACATACCAAAAAGGAAAAAAAATAGGGATTTTAGAAGCCAACTAAAGAATGCACATCACAATTACTGTTAAAATGCATTTTTTATTAAATACACAGTGTCAATAAAAATAAAAAATATAAAAAAACAACCTTCTAGCGGGGAAATTGGATAATGTATTTTATACAACTGTACATTGGTGAAAGGTGGGATCATTTAGCACAGTCTCCAAAAGGTGTAATATGAGTACGTCACATAACCATGGTCTGAAATCATCAATAACGGATGCCTTTAGTATTGGAATGTTACATATATTTAGAGTAATTTAGGGTCATAATAAAGTTGATCAACAGACACAATAGAATGTAATAACCATGATGTAATCAACTTCACCGGCATTTGGAAAAAAATTATATATGATCCCATATGTGTATAGAGAAAATCAAGGCTTGCAGCCCATGCCACTAGAAGAGGAATACATGCCAAATTCAGTAACAAAATGAACATACCATCAGTTCAAAACAGCCTTATGCAAAGGTACCACAGAGAAGTCTTGGTTCTACAATCATAGTACCTGGTCAATAGCTTATGGGTGGACAGCATGTGTACAGGCTGGACTGAAATGTCTACAAGGATATTGTATAATCTAGTCTACAAGGATATTGTATAGTCTAATTCACCAACAAATTCAATTGATATCTTGAACTGAAATACATAGACCTGGAAACTTCTCTGCAAAAGAATGTTTTAATGAATGTCAGATTCACTGCTTTATAAGTAGACCCCTAAGGGAGGAAATGAGTTTAGACAGTTTTCAGTGGAACAAATGTCCCCACTGGAAGATATCCCTTTTATTACTGTATTGGAGACTGTATTTGCTTTTCCCTAAATTTTGGTTTAATGACAGTGGTCATTAGGACAAATAACAAACCTGAAATGCCCTAGTGTGTTTACAGATAAATATAAAAAAAACTTGGTATAGTTGCTAAAACTCCTATACAATTGCTATTAAACCTCCTTGCTATTTACATTCTAGGTTTCATCATCTGGTAGGAAAAATTAATTATGCAGCGCTCTACAATGTCCACAGTCATGTCCCTCAAAGGAGCTCACATTGTAATGTCCCTACCATAGTCATATGTCATTAATACAGTCTAAGGTCAATTCCTTAAGGGGGATGCCAATTAACCTAAATACATGTTTTTTTGTTTTATCTTTGGATTGGGTAAACCTAATTTAAGTACCTAGTGGAAACCCATGCAAATACCGGGAGAACATGCACACTCCATGCAGTGTCACACACAGAGATACAGGACCACTAAGGGGCGCTACGGCTTGCATGGAGGTGGTGAGAGCCCTGAAAAGGGCTTAGGTGCAGAGTACAAGCAGTAACCAGGTCTTCTCCAGAGCCTCTGATAGTAAGGATGTTGGGCCGCTGGTGCCTGCCAGGTTACGGTCCTTGGACACACCAAGGTGGGAAAACATGGTACCAAATCAATAAGCAGAATGATAGACGAGGCGGGCAGCAAGCAAGAAAGGTCAGGTCACAGGCCAGGGGACAATTGTCAGGGATCCAATAGACAGACACTAGTGACACCGGGGCCACTGTGGGTACAGGGAACACAGGAGACACTGGAAGCAACAGAAGGCACAGGTGACTCAAGGATATCCACAGACAGACAGGAACACTTGAACAGCACAGGGAAGTTGGCTGGGAACCAACAGACTGGACAATAAGGTGTTAATGCAGGAGCTGGACAAAGAAAACACTGAATTAAGCACCAGGTGAACAGAAACTAGCTCAACAGACTTAGGGGCTTGGCACAATGGAGACACATTGCACGAACAGAGTGCAGTGTGTGAGCTAGCTAAATAGCCAGGGCTGGTCATTTTCTGATAAGCCAGTGGATTGGATGAAATTAATAAAGCCTGGAAACAGAGACACACCCAGAGTCAGAACTGCCCACATGTGCAAGAGAGAGGTGTCTGCACTTTAGTAAAGAAGAGGTAAGTGTGACATGCAGATAGTGTCCTAGCTGAGATTCGAACCTGGGATCTAGTCCTGCAAAGGCTAGAGTGCTGAGCTCTGAGCCACCCTGCTGCTAAAATGTATATATACTGTATATATAAGGAATGATAGATAAATATTAAAAGGGAAGAATATCAGAATTGTTTGCCATAGAGCAAAATTGTCCTAAAGTAATTTAAACTGTGTTTTTCTCGTATAATTCGTTTGTTAGTGATGTTTTGAAGTTTTGGACATTTTGACCCTAATGTAGTTTTTCCGTATTAGTTTTTTTACAGTTTTTTTGTTTCATCACAATAGCTTTGTTGTCTCCATGCCCTCTCACAATGGATGTCAAGGAACATTTGACACTTTATTAACATCCATGACATGGTAAAACATTGTTAATGTTGTTTTCTCTTTGTTCCTCGCATTTTCAGCAATGTTTTGACACTTTATTATGCAGATGAGTTCTATTGTGTTGATCCAAACAAAAAACAAAGCAAATAACTATTTTTTTAAATTGTGATGTGTTCTTTGTCTGTAACTCTTTGGGTCAGGGCATCATGCCTGCAATCCATATGTTTGTAGATGGGAACAATTAGATGTATTAAAGGGCAAATTTTTCCTTCCAGGTTGGAATGTGTTAAGTCTTTGGTAGTAGATCTACTGACCATTGTTTGGTTTAGGTATTAAGCTGCCTGTTGAATATGATTGTGCTACAGAATATTATATTTATTTGCATAATTGTAAGTGTTATTATTTAGAACCTGGATTGACATTCACTAACGGTAGCTAAAAATGGATCATGGAACCATGTCCATGAGTTGTAATGGTTGACCTCCATGTTATATTTTCCAGGTAATCAAAAACGTGAGCCCAAACTGAATGTGAGACTCAAGAATTATGTTTTTTTGCATTCAGAGAGACATTGGCAGTTGTTCAGCAAGGGTGTTATTAACCTTCTGGAGTGTCTACCTAATTTGGAAAAGCACATTGTTCTGACAATCAGATGCCAGTCATTGCCCTTCACTTACAGTCAATCTGACCATCAATTTGTATTCATTTGAAGGATTAATTGAAATTTTCATGTTCATAACAGAGGCACAAAGAACACATATCAACACTATTATTTTTTTTTTTTTACATAAAAAAAGTGCAGTCCTACAATACATTTAGCTATTTTTTCCACTCCTCCCAAGATTCTCAAAACTTGGGGTACACTAAAAAGTGAATGTCAAACACATCTTCCGTTCCCTTTTTTTTAATACTTCCACTTAACTTGAAACTATGATGGATTATCCTATAGGGCAAGTGCAAACTGGTAAACAGGAAGAGGTTAAAGCGTAAGTAAACGGAAAAAAAAACAAATTTATTTCCAAAAATTGGTTGATCTTTTGTAGTTTTTCTGGATCAGGTGCCACGTCATCTTGGTATCCTTCGCCCTGGCACAGAGAAAGTGTCTGGTGAAGTAATCTTCTTTCCTCTTCTACTGCCAGCTTTAATAAAAGTGTTTTAATCCACCACCCCAAAAAAGAAGGTAATTATTAGCTTATATAAAGGGTAATCTACCCTCTTTCTGTAAGGTAAAAATTTTACTTTAGGCCTGCTTGTACCAGCCCTCAACACTGCTGCGGCTAACAGTTTTTTAGGGGTAATAAATATAACTAAAAACATTTTGTACATGAAATTTGTGGAAAAATTGCACTTTCCAATGTCTGCCTGTTTTCTTCAATGCTTCTCCACTTATCTGAAAATAATTACCAGAACAGCTACAAGATCATATTTTAACTAACAAATTTGAATAAGTAGTATTTGCAAGTTTTGCCACAGGCTGCCTAGCAAGCACTACTGTATCACAGTAATAATGCTTGAACAACAAATCCCATCAGATGATATAATATATTTATATGAAGACAAAACGAGAATGGCAAAAGCAAAGTCTAAATACTTTTTGAAAGTATAAACACTTTGTTGTAGGAATAAAACAATCTATAATACAGTAAAATGTGATATTTTTCCTCATTGATTTTTTACATAACTATTTTTTACAAACTGTACAAAAAAAAAAAATGTTAAATTGTATTTGAAATTCTCTATGGGTGATTTCCTGTAAAATAATACAGTTAACAGTTTGTGATAAAGACATGTTTTGTTATTATGCTAAAACATTGACTGGGGGCGAACATGAGCTAACACATAAGATTGAGGAGGAAGGGGTATAATTGGTGAATTTTGTAGTACATGTGTGTGTCATGAGTCTGCCTAATGACATAATTTTGATAGAATAATGTTGGTTCCATCTCAGCGCAAACTTTCATATGTTTCATAGCCCAACGAGTGGCCTGTGTTGCTAGAGAAGCTGGGGGACTGGGGGCACCAGATTTATGTAAATATTACCTCGCAGCACACTCTGGATTATATTACATCCGGTGGATTATGTTTTTCGGAACTCAGGGACAAGTATGAGTTGCCTCATACTTCATTTTATGCATATCTTCAAATACGCCATTATGTGACTTCACTGTGCTCTTACTACAGCTTCCCTGACCTTACTCCATTTTAGAGGCTTTGTAGTGCTGGCCAGCACCCCAAGGGCCTGATCTCTTCAATCTATGAACTGTTGCATGGTGTCAATTATCGGCCAATAGATACATTTTCGTATATGTTGACATGAGAGAGGATACTGGGGAGAGAACTGGATCTTGAGACTTGGGAGAAAATTTGGGGTGCAGCTTACAAAAGTTCTATTTGCACGATCTATAAGGCGAATCTGTACAAAATTATGTTTCGCTGGTACCATACCCCAGTGGTCCTCCACCGACTCTTCCGAGGAACTGATCCAACCTGCTGTAATGCATATAGGGGAACATTGGAACAATATTTTTTGGCAATGTCCCTCTATACAAACATACTGGCATCAGGTGAATCAACTGCTTCATGATGTCTCCCAGTAACAGATACAAGTAGACATGATTACACATCTGCTTGGTCCTCCAATATCTGGTGTGCCTAAAGGCCTAATGAAATTGCTCTCACATATTTTGATAGCAGCCTTAATACCTCTAGGTGGAAATCTACCTCCCCTCTCTCCACGGACGATCTTTGTAAATGAATTCAAGATGTTCGTCTCATGGAGTACCTTACAGTCTTACTTAGGAACCAGATACAGAAATTTTAAAGTACATGGGAAGCTTGGGATGTTTATTATACACGTATGTTGACTTCTGTACCCCCCAGCTTTTTGTTTACACATGAAAAACTTAACTGTTTAGACAGGTCTGCTTTTGTATTAGTTATTTGAAAATTATTGAGATGCTTTTCCTGATGTTTTGAGGCTTGTTATTTTGCTGTATAACAACATGTCCAGATGCTTAACCACCTGACCGGTAAACCCGACGTCTTCTGTCTTCTTTCTTCATCCGGCGAGTGCAGTGACGATCACCGGGGTTTCCCGGTGACGTCGCTGCATGCGTCGGTATGGGAGGGATACAAAAAAGCTGTATTAAGTCCAATACAAAGAAATCCTTATATAATATATATATAATTGTATTATATATATATTATATAGGCTACTGTACAGGTACATTACATTATACACTATTTTTTTTTTTTTAAACTTTTTTTTAAAGATTTTTTTTTGTTTTATAAAAAAAAAATTCATGATATCTACTAGAACCCTGTTCGGACATATTTCTGTAAGTTACAGGTCTACAATTTAAAAAAAAAAAAATTCATGAAAAACAGTGTACCACTTCTGGTACAGAAATCTAGACATCAGTGTAATGCCCAGGAGGTTAACTGCATATTTTAAACAGACAAAATGATTCATTTGTACAAATAAGGCAAAGATAGATTTGTGTTTTGTTTTTTCTGAGTTGTTGTTTTGTATCTGCAATCACATTTAAAAAGTTGTTTTGGAGTAACATTGGAAAGAGTAGGCTGACTTTACTACTATATTTTAAATTTGTATTTAACTGGTTTAAAAATTTACCATTTACCGATGTGCATCATTATGTACATACATATATAAAACACATTTTCTGCCCCCCTTTGTCTGGACAGTTAGATTACTCAAGGCTAAGTAGGGACATAAGGGGCACATACATAGGTTGAAGGATATAGTTTCAATAATAAGGGGGACGCTATATGTGTGCCAGAAAAAAGGATAGACAGCAAGCATGTGACTTTACATATATATCTGTTTACTGGTGTACAAATTCAAAGGATCGTATCAATAAATGATTATGGAATGTCCAACTGCAAAAAAGAACAAACAGCCATTTCTGACAAACTGCAAGTGAATTTCTATCATCTGTGCGCATAAATTTGAGCATATATAAGGTGTTGTCTAACTTGCTTTTTCCCTTTGCCTTTTTTTCCAATAGAAATTGTGTTATTCTAATTAATCTTGTTCATCGTGTTGCTGCATTTGATAATTTGCTTACCCTTTAGCACAATAGCTGTTGTTTTTGAAACTTTGAATGTTTCAATGTCATTTTTGCAATTTTGAAGTCAGTGGTAATGCTATGTATTGTGTTTGTGACCATATTGTTTGATTGCACAATTCTGCCTTTATTACCACTTTGAAATAGGCAAAGAGGACAAAGAGGGCTTTTTGGACATATTGCTTCACATGCTTTTAAATTGAAAAGATTGCCTATTTGTTCCTATGATTTCTGATGTCAGAGGCTTGGCTACAAGCAACGTTCATGGATGATATTGCTTCTGGTTAAAGGGGGAATCCACCTTATGTGCTTCAACTACCAAGCTTATTTTGTGTAAACACCTAAATAATGCATACACTCCAGTATTTATTGAGCATTAAGTTAAGCAATAACACAACATCTGCTTATTTCCAAGAGTGCTTGGCTAACAACGTGGTTTGATGTTGTGCTTGGCAACCTGGACCGCCTTATATCACCATCAGGTGTGTTAGAATGAGTATGCAACTCAGCTGGACAACTAATTGACAGCAAGTGGAAGTGTGCTTGTATACAGTAGTGCTAAGATCAGGCAGCACAGCACAATGATAACAAACCCATAACACTACCACGAATGAACAGAGTAGTTGTGTGGCAGCAAATCAACATGAGTGTAAATGTCAGACTATTAAAAAAAAAACAAAGAACTAAAAACCATGACAATGTATTCAGTAAAAAGGACTATGTACAAAATACATTCAAATACCAATATGTGACAATGGGACAAAGGCAATGAGGGGGGACAAGTAGCACTTTGGAGTGGAAACTATGCACACAGTTGTACTCAGTACTTGTGGAAAAAATGACAAAACATTGCTGAAGAATTGCTAAACAACAGAAACTGGCATTATAAACCAGGCACAAAAACATTGCAGTAACAGATGAAACTAACAATAATGAGTATTACAAAAAATCACATCAAGGCATACCATCAAAGCAAACAACAGAAACTGGCATTACAAACCAGGCACA